>NC_142809.1:25083027-25395673 GCF_049724085.1 Artemia sp. Qi Xiang Cuo
CAAACACTACTGAAATATTCCAACACTTGCATTTCAACGAAAGAAATTCAAAATGAACTTTGAAAAATCATGAAAATGTAGCTATGACAAGGTAAACCACAACCAAACACTACTGAAATATTCCAACTCTTGCATTTCAACGAAAGAAATTCAAAAAGAACTTTGAAAAATCAAGAAAATGTAACTGTGACAAGGTAAACCACAACCAAACACTACTGAAATATTCCAACTCTTGCATTTCAACGAAAGAAATTCAAAATGAACTTTGAAAAATCAATAAAATGTAACTGTGACAAGGTAAACCACAACATCACACTACTGAAATATTCCAACTCTTGCATTTCAATGAAAGAAATTCAAAATGAACTTTGAAAAATCAAGATAATTTAACTGTGACAAGCTAAACCACAACCAAACACTACTGAAATATTCCAACTCTTGCATTTCAATGAAAGAAATTCAAAATAAACTTTGAAAAATCAGGAAATTGTAACTGTGACATGGTAAACCACAACCAAACACTAGTGAAATATTCCAACTCTTGCATTTCAATGAAAGAAAGTCAAAATAAACTTTGAAAAATCAGGAAAATGTAACTTTGTCAGGGTAAACCACAACCAAACGCGACTGAAATATTCCAACTCTTTCATTTCAACGAAAGAAATTCAATATGAACTTTGAAAAATTAATGGAATGTAACTGTGTCAAGGTAAAACACAAACAAACACAAGTGAAATATTCCACCTCTTTCCTAAAAAAGAAAGACATTAAATATTAACTTTGATAAATAAAGGGAATGTAACTGTGACAATTTAAACCACGACCAAACACTACTGAAATATTCCAACTATTGCATTTCAACGAAATAAATTAAAAATAAACTATGAAAAATCAAGAAGATATAAATGTGACATGGTAAACCGCACCCAAACACTACTGAAATATTCCAACTCTTGCATTTCAATAAAAGAAATTTAAAATGAACTTTGAAAACGTAAGGGAATGTAACTGTGACAGGGTAAACCACAACCAAACACTAGTGAAATATTCCAACTCTTGCATTTCAACGAAAGAAATTCAAAATGAACTTTGAAAAATAAAGGAAATGTAACTGTGACACTGTAAACCTCAAACAAACACTACTGAAATATTCCAACTCTTGCATTTCAACGAAAGAAATTCAAAATGAACTTTGAAAAATCAAGAAAATGTAACTGTGACAAGGTAAACCACGACAAAACACTACTGAAATATTCCAACTCTTGCATTTCAATGAAAGAAATTCAAAATGAACTTTGAAAAATCAATAAAATGTAACTGTGACAAGGTAAACCGCAACCAAACACTACTGAAATATTCCAACTCTTGCATTTCAAAGAAAGAAATTCAAAATGTACTATCAAAAATTAAGGGAATGTAACTGTGACATGGTAAACAGCAACCAAACACTACTGAAATATTCCAACTCTTGCATTTCAACGAAAGAAATTCAAAATGTACTATCAAAAATTAAGGGAATGTAACTGTGACAGGGTAAACTACAACATCACACTAGTGAAATATTCCAACTCTTGCATTTCAACGAAAGAAATTCAAAATGAACTTTGAAAAATTAAGGGAATGAAACTGTGACATGGTAAACTACAACATCACACTACTGAAATATTCCAACTCTTGCATTTCAACGAAAGAAATTCAAAATGAACTTTGAAAAATCAAGAAAATGTAACTGTGACAAGGTATACCACAACCAAACACTACTGAAATATTCCAACTCTTGCATTTCAATGAAAGAAATTCAAAATGAACTTTGAAAAAATCAGACCTTTGGAGGGGGAGGGGGCGGGGGCAGGGGATCGTTCTGTGTCTCAATGCACAAAAAAAGTATAAAAAATGGGGAGGGAATGGGGGGGGGAGGGGAGGAGGAGGAGGTGGGAGGAGGAGGAGGAGGAGGAGGAGGAGGAGGAGGGAGGAGGAGGGAGGAGGAGGAAGGAGGAGGAGGGAGGAGGAGGAGGAGGAGGAGGAGGAGGAGGAGGTGGGAGGAGGAGGAGGAGGAGGGGGGCCGGGGAGGGCCTTTGGGGCACAGGGAGGGCCTTTGGGGCACAGGGAGGGCCTTTGGGTGTCTGGGTGACATTTGGGGACCGGTGGATGGCCTTTGGGACCCCGTTGGTCCTTTGGGAGCTCGATGGACCTTTGGGGGGGCCCGGGGATGGCTGTTGTGGGTCTGGGGTGGGCCTTTGGGGGCGCCGGTGGCCCTTTGGGAGCGTGGGGGACCTGTGAGTGTCCGGGGGGGCAGTTGGGGGCCTGGGGGACAGTTGGGGACCGGGGGAGGGCCGTTGGGAGCCCGGTGGACCTGTGAGGACCGGAGGAGGGCCTTTGGGGCACGGGGAGGGCCTTTGGGTGCCTGATGGGACATTTGGGGACCGGTGGAGGGCCTTTGTGACCCCGTTGGTCCTTTGGGAGCCCTGGGGGGCCTTTGCGGACCAGGGGCGGGCCATTGGGGCAGTGGGGGGCCGGTGGAGGGCCTTTGGGACCCCGTTGGTCCTTTGGGAGCTCGATGGGCCTTTGGGGACCGGAGGAGGGCCTTTGGGGGCACAGGGAGGGCCTTTGGAGCACAGGGATGGTCTTTGGGGGTCCGGGGGGGGGGGGCCAGTGGGGAGCCGGGGGGCCTGGGGAGGGCCTTTGGGGGTCTGGGTGGGTCTTTGGGGGCGCCGGTGTCCCTTTGGGAGTTTGGGGGGCTTTGAGGACCGGGGGCTTCCTTCGGGGTTGGGGTAGGAGGATTGGGACCCTTTGGGGTTGGGTTAGAGGACCTCACAACACTGTTCAAATGAAACTTGTGTATTATAACGACCACACTCAAAACCTCCTCCAAAATCTCTTCAAAATCTTCTTTTAAAATGTCTCTATCTGTTTCGCCGAAATAGTTCAATAACCTGTCTAAAACTGTTTCGCCCAAATAATCCCTAAACGTAAATTCAGCGTGTTACTTTGTTATTGTCATCTCTGTGTTAACTCATTTCAAATTAATATGAAACCTTCTCGCGCGCTAAAACAAATCATCGCTAAGATGTTTCTTGCCTAATTGTTTCCATGGCCTTTGGTTATTAATATCCTTTGGAGTTCGACCAGTAGAACTGTTCCCGAGGCAAAGACATTAATGATTTTGGATCTATTCCTGGAAAAATGTTTCTAGGTGAAAATTTTTAAAGTCTGACAGATGATGTCATTGATTGATTGATCTGTCAAGAAAGGAAAATTAATTTGTTGTTTCTAAGGGGAATTATTGATTCACGATAGGTGAATTGAGGTCGACAGCACAGGTGTTCTGACTCGTGACAGCACCACGTGGTTTATGGTTTTCCAAGTGAGAAAGTTCCTGTTTTTCAAATTCTCACTGAGAAAACCATAAAACAGACATGAATTGCTGTTGTCATCCTAAAATGTGACAAAATCCCTGTTTTTCAAATTCTCACTGACAAAAACCATGAAAACAGACATAAATGTGAGAAAGTTCCTGTTTTTCAAATTCTCACTGACAAAAACCATAAAACATCCATGAAAAACATCAAATAAATCGAACAACACACATAACCATCCAAGAAAACATACATAAAATTGACAAAATTCCTGTTTTTCAAGTGAGAAAATTCCTGTTTTTTCATTCTCACTGAGAAAAACCATTAAACAGACATGAATTGCTGTTGACATCCATAAATGTGACAAAATTCATGTTTTTCAAATTCTCACTGACAAAAACCATTAAAAATCCATGAAAAACATCAAATAAATCGACCAACACACACATAACCATCCAAGAAAACATACATAAAATTGACAAAATTCCTGTTTTTTCAAATTCTCATTGACAAAAAAAACATAAACCACGTGGTTCTCGTGTTAATATATGGTGTTAAAAAAAGTTGTAGGTGGCAGCAGGGGTGCGTGACACGATCAATAGGGTCATTTCTACTGTCTGTATGCTTCCCAACACTATATGTTAACATTGGGAAAAGCTCATAACTTTCAGCCCTCCCCCCGGGGACTTCGGGGGATTAAGTCATCCTAAAAGACATAGTTATCATATTTTAGACCATGCTGAACAAAATGGCTATCTCAAAGTTTTGATCGGGTGACATAGGGAAAAAAATGAGCGTGGGAGAGGGCCTAGTTGCCCTCCATTTTTTGGTCACTTAAAAAGGGCACTAAAACTTTTAATTTCCGTTCGAATGAGCCCTCCGACGATATTCTAGGACCACTGGGTCAATACGATCACCCCTTGGGAAAAAAACAAACAAAAAAAACAAACAAACAAACAAACAAATAAACACGGATCCGTGATCTTTCTTCTGGCAAAAAATGCAAAATGCCACATTTTTGTAGATAGGATCTTGAAACCTCTGCAGTAAGGTTCTCTGATACGCTGAATATGATGGTGTTATTTTCATTAAGGTTCTATAAATTTTAGGGGGTCTTTCCCCCTTTTTCAAAAATCAGCCAAATTTTCTCAGGCGCGTACCTTTTGATAGGTAGGATTAAACTCGATGAAACTTAGTTATTTGAAATCAGCATTAAAACTTGATTCTTTTGATGTATCTATTGGTATCAAAATTCTGTTTTCTACAGTTTTGGTTACCATTGAGCCGGGTCGCTCCTTACTAACAGTTCGTTACCACGAACTGTTTGAAAGTTGTAGAGCTTTTTCACAGTTGTATACAATGAGAGGACTTCGTTATGTATGGAACTTTCCCCTTTGCTCTACTTTTTTTGTTGTTTTTTTGTTTTTTTAGTTTTTGGGGTCCGTTGAATTTTGAATCATTAACTTGGCGGAAGTGATGAAAAACTAGAGAAACAGGGTTAATCAGAGTAAAGCTAAGACCGATAGTCTCCGTGAGAGGCAAAGCTGGCATAACTTTTTCAGAGTTGCATAAAAAATGATGGGACTTTGTTATGCGCGAGACTTCGCTTTGGTTTTTGGCGGGTAGTCAGTGGGGGACAGCTAATTCTCATTTCACTGCTTAGTTTTTATCTATGGTTCTTAATCCTTTTTAGGAGTTTCTTCTTTTCTTTTCCTGCATTTCCGACCATAGATTCTTGTGTGTGCTATGTGATGATGTACATACTTTTATTATTTTTTATTGTTTGTTTATTGTATATGAACAAATCTATCTACGTATCTATATATCTTTTAGGTCATATTCATAATTTTCATTTTGAGTGGCTTGTAACTCCTTGGTCAAACTGCTCGCAAATATGTGGTCCACAAGCTTTTCAGGTAAACTCGTTCTAACTGATTTCGGAGAGCGTTGCAATTATTATTTTTTGCTTAGATATAGTGAGCCTTGCTAAAGGTGTTTCCTAGTTTAACTCTTAATTTTGTGTCATTCCGCAAAAAGACGCCTTTTCCAACATGCATCGACAGCTTTCGCAAGAGACGCATCTTTCTGTGTCCTTAACGTATTTTTGGTGCATAGTAGCACATTCTTGCTCTCGGACAAAGCGAAGGAAAAGAGCCCAATTGGAACGGATTGAAAAATTTATTGGAAATGTTCTTTGATAAAAAAAAAATAACTTGTGCTAAGAATGTAAAACCCCAACAAGATGTTTATGTGGTTTGGTGGCTCGTCCGCCTTAGCGACGATCCTCAAGCCATATGTAGAAAATGTGACAAAGAAAGGTAACAGTATTAAATACATTCATCCCCATCATGGCAGCATGGTAGAAAGTTGCAAACATATTACCTCATTTTGCAGAACTGTAACTTATTCCTTAGTTAGTTATTTTTATAGTTAAATGTATACATCTCCCCTAAAACGAATGGGAAATAAATGTTATTAAGTATTAGCTTGTAATATTTAAATATTAGTATATTTAATATTTTCAGTAAATAATATCTAGAGCGTAGAAAATGCATTATCAACGCCATTTTATCCTCAGAGAAATGGATCTAAAGTGTACTCAATAGTGTATTCAATTATTCGGTTTGGGACAGGGGCCAGTGGCGTGACTCTGTAAGCTTAGCCAGAGTCTTCCCAGCTTTAAATGGGTACCTGGAGAAATCTGGGGAATGTAAACAGGAAGGGTGTGTGAGAGCACAGGATGGTTGGCCCCCAACCCCCCATTGCAAATCCTGGCTGAAGGGCCAAGATACGGAGATCAGCACCGCTGGTAGGGACTGTAAGGTCCATAGCCGTATTATCTACCTTTTTTTAGAAATGGACCTAAAGAAAAAAATTAATAGGACTTTGATTAGTGTGTAGTGACAATTCATTAAAGATGATGTGAATAGTTGGGATAATTACCCTCCTTATGTTTTTTTGGTTATAAGGAAGCCCCACATTGAGCTACAGGTTTCCCATTTTTTGAAGTTTCTGACCGATCCAATCCTAGATGGGTCCTTAATGTGGTAAAAGAATCTAGGGAGAATAAGGTTTTAGAATTGTGTTTACAAACACGTTGTGAAGTGGCACTGGTAGCAATGTGTATAGTGGTGATGTGGTTGTGCCAGTGTTTCTAAATTGTGCCGTTTCTGTATTACCTAGGTAACGTGGTAGATTGCTACCTAATTCTAAGGAACAGGGTATAAATCTAGACTCAAGATAATTAGCAAGACTTCTTTATTTATGAACATGTTTAGAAAATAAAATCCAAAAATTAAGTTTGTCCTAACATTGTTGCAGACAATTTTTTCTTCCGGGTAATATCTCTTAACTAATTGAGTTGTCTTAAACAGTCATTAAATAATCTGGTCTCTGGTGGTATTCCCCTTCTTTGCTTCTTGGGAGAGCTTGAAATAGGGTTAGGGACCGAGAATACATGGATAATTGGGCTGATTAAGGTTCGAATGGGATTTGATAAGCAAGTATTGGAGCCAACGTGATTTCTTTTTTCCATTTTATCTCGTCAACTATTCGACAAGGTTGAAAGATAGAAGTAGAAAAAGTAGAAGTAGCAATTTTAAGCCAGTGTTTTGATATACTGAGTCTTTGGAACTGTGGGATGTTTCATTCTCTACTGAGTGCTACTTATTTCTAATCTACCACTTTGCCTTCCTAGAATCCCCAAGAGGTGTGTATCTCACGTTTTGGGTGGAGTGGTCTGTTTTGGAAGTGTTTTTCTCACTAATTTTACACCCTATTCTAGGTCACTCGTATCCCTACGAGCCCCTAAGAAAGAAGGGGCCGGTTCTGTATTTTTTACTTTTGGTAGTTAATATTAGTCCAAAGAAGTAATAAACTCTCTATTCCATAAATAAAATTTGAAGGGCTAGTTAGAATTGCCTGCCCAACTTATCTGCCCAAATCTCGAAGAAAAAAAATGTGGGGTAAATGGAGAGACTACTTGATGAAAGGCTGTTTTGCCCTTAGACCCTATTGATCATAGGATTATATTACCGCATGTTGTAATATTTTAAGCACCACAACCTTTGAAAGGGTATCCGCAATCAAACCATGTGTGCATTGCTTGTTGGCATCCTTCCCATCCATGTTGCAAACGTAGTCTGTTTTTTTTTTTTTTTTTTTTTTTTTTTTTTTTTTTTTTTTTACTCTCTTAGGTTTTCTCTTATGGCACCCTCAGGTACTGTTTGAAAGAAATGGGGTACTTTCTTTTGTCTATTGTATTACCCCACCCCAAGCTAGTTTTATTTTTTATACTTCCTACTTACTTCTACATGAATCTCTTTGACACCAAAGGAAAAACCTTCCCTCTTCTCTCTCCTTGTTCGGGTATATTGTAACTATGTGCACTTTTCTGTTTTACTTAATTTAGTGCATACGAATACGTGGATACCAAGTAAAAGCAAAGAAATGCAATTGACGATCTAGCCTGTAAATCAGTTGAGCAACAAATAATAGCATCAAATTCTAGGCCCGTTTTTCCTTCTTAAAAGTATTTTGAAGTCTTTCACTTTCGTTGTGGTATTTTAAAAGGACACTTTTTACTCGAAGTTCTTTCTTTTGATTTTACTTCATTCAAAAATTTTGAAAATTATCTTGATTGTTTCAAACGGAATGAATTAAAACAGTGAGAATTCCTGGGATATTTGAGCTGTATTTAGTTTTATAACCCTTTTAGTGACCAGAAAAAAAGCCGGCTTCACAGATTCCATGTCTAGTAAAAAGACCGCTTCGCGGGCCTTTGGGTTGCCTTTGTTCAACCAGAAGTAACCCTGTACTTCCAGCCATTGCAAACGGCTCTCGTTCCTCTGGTGGCAGATAAGACCTTTGGCCCGCACAAATAGACCTTGTTTTCCTTAGGCCTTTGGCCCACGCAATTGCTCAGTCAAGAGAACGATGGCCCCCGGTTCGTTTGGATTGGATCTCAGGCCTTTAGTTCCCGCAAATGGTGCTGACTTCGTTCGGGTGTCGGTAGCTTGGGCCTTGGACCCTCAAAATCGTCGTTAAGATTAAGAAGAACCAAACAGATTATTAGATATTTTAAGCCTATATAAGATTATTATAATATGAGATTATTAGAGACACATAATATATGATATATAATATAAGATTATTAGATATTTAAAAATTTAGATATTTTTAGTTTTAAAAATTTCTAACTCAAACAATATACTGGATAACATGGTTAATTAAAATTAAATAAATTGAAACTTAATCCACTTTAAATTAGAATTAAAATTTAAATTTGCCGATGATTTTGCCGCAAGACTTTTGTTATAAAGTGTTCAAAAATATCAAGAGGAAAGTGGTAGTCCATCATTTAGTACATGCTTCTCCATACCCATTTTCAAGTCTTCTATATATTTTTATCAAAAATGTATAGAAAACAAGAAAATAATATATGGTATAGTATATGTGTACTGTGGAGCTTAATGTCCAGCAGGAAAAAAATAGTATTTTGTTCCCGAGTATTTTAAATTCTTTACTTTAGTGAAAACAATCCTTATTTCAAACTTAATGTTCCTATTTCCTATAATATCGAAAAAAAAATCATGGCTAAAATTATAAAGGCTTATAGGTTATGAGACAAGGGAAAGGGCAAGATTATAGGGGATTATAAGGACTGTGGGCGGAGGGAGTGACATTCCGAAAGACATAGTTTCTGAACTTTTCAACTATGTTGAACAAAATAGTATCTTAAAGTTTTGATTGGGCATGTTCGGGGAAGTCATGGGCGTGGAAGAAGGGCTAATTGCCCTCCAATCACTTTTTACTCTTAAAAAGGGTACTAGAACTTTTAATTTCCAATCGAATGAGCTCCTTTCAAAGTTTATAAGACAACTCCTTCTATACGAAGTACCTTGGTAAAAAAAATAAATAAATAAGAAATTGCCCCTACTTCGCTCTTTATTTATGCAACGCTATTGCGCCGCCAATGATAAAACAAAGCAGCCGACAATTTAAAATCATTATACGAAATTGGAAACGAAACAAATACAAAAACAAATCAAACAGTTCGTGGTAACAAACTGTATATAAGGAGTGACCCGGCTCATTAGTAACCGAAACACTAAAAAACGGAATTTTGATGCCAATAGATACATCAAGGAAATTTTTATGCTGATTTTAAATATATAAGTTTTACTAAGTTTAGTTATACCCATAAAAGTTTACGAGCCTGAGAAAATTTGCCTGATTTTCGAAAAAAGGGGAAAAGGCCCTAAAATTCATAAAATCTTAATGAAAATTTTCAGATTCAGCGTATCAGAGAACCGTATTGTAGAGGTTTCAAGCTCCTATCTGCAGAAATAAAAAAAACAAGTTCTTTTAACTGAAAGTAAGGAGCAACGTTAAAACTTAAAGCGAACAGAAATTATTCCGTATATGAAAGGGGCGGTCCCCTCCTCAATGCCTCGCTCTTTACGCTAAAGTTTTTTATTGTTTTAAAAAAATAGCATTGTGAGAAAGAGTCTAACTTTAGCGTAAAGAGCGAGGCATTGGGGAAGGGACAGCCCCTTTCATATACGGAATAATCTCTGTTCGTTTTAAGTTTTAATGATGCTCCTTACTTTCAGTTAAAAAAAAACTTTTTTCTATTTAATTTTTGATTTTTTTTGGATTAATGCAGGTTTTGATTTTGGCTCACCGCACATGAATAATTAAAACAGAATTTGCATATTACTTGCACTTTTATTTGGTTAAATGGCTTTCTCGAAAGTTGTTTCATTTTATTTACGAAAGTTTTCATTAGTGATAAATATACGTATCTTACAAATTAACTTACGTAACGAACTTCTGTATTCATACATTTTTAATACGTATATTAGGGGGTTCGTTCCCTAGGCAATACCTCGCTCTTTACGCTAAAGTTCGAACTTAGTTCCAATTCTTTAAAAATGACCCCTTAATAACAAAGGCCGTTAATTAGAATAAATAGCTCTTATGAAAGTACTAAAAAATCTTTGGCTTAAATTGCGAGGGATTGACTAAGGGGCGAACCCAATCATACAAGTGATAATTTCTGTTCGTTTTAAGTTTTGATCTTGCTCCTTACTTTCAGTTGAAAAACTTGTTGTTTTTTTTATTTAATTTCTGATTGTTTTTTAAATAATGCTGGGAAATCCGGCGCCCCCTTCATAGCAGTGTCTTTTCCCCCCATGAAAACTTCCTCTATGGAAAGATCCTCCCACATAACCCCTGAACCCCCCCCCCCCCCCTTTACCAGCAAAAGCCCCCCTGAAAATGTCTGTATACTTCTCAATAACCAATACTAAGTGTAAACATTGGGTTAAGTTCATAACTTTCAACCTTCCCCCCGGAGACTTTGGGGGATTAAGTCATCCTAAAAGACATATTTATTATATTTTCGACCATGCTGAACAAAATGGCTTTCTCAAAATATTGATCGGGTGACTTTGGAAAAAAAAATAAGAGCCTAGGTGCCCTCCATTTTTATTGGTCTCTTAAAAAGAGCACTAGAAATTTTAATTTCCGTTTGAATGAGCCCTACCATGATAATCTAGGACCACTGGGTCGATACGATCATTCCTGGGAACACACACACAAAAAAAAAACACGCAGCCGTGATGTTTCTTCTAGCAGAAAATACAAAATTCCACATTTTTGCAGATAGAAGCTTGAAACCTCTACAGTAGGGTTTTCTGATACGCTGAATCTGATGGCGTTATTTTCATTAAGGTTCTGTGACTTTTATGGGGTGTTTCCGCCTTTTTTGAAAATCAGGCAAATTTTCTTATGCGTGTAACTTTTAATTTGTAAGACTATACTTAATGAAACTTATATACATATATGAAATCAGCATTAAAATTTGACCTTTTTTGATGTATCTATTGGTATCAAAATTACGTTTTTTAGATTTTCGATTACTATTGAGCCGGGTCGCTTCTTACTTACAGTTCGTTACCACGAACTGTTTGAAAATGTGGAATTTTTTCACTTTTTGCCAGAAGAAAGATCCCGGATGCGTTTTTATTCGTTTTTTTCCAGGGGTGATCGTGTCGGTCCAGTGGGCCTAGAACATCAGTAGAGGGCTCATTCCAATGGATATTAAAAGTTCTATTACCCTTTTTAAGTGACCAAAAAAATTGGAGGTCAGCTAGGCCCCCTCCCAGGCCGCTTTTTTCCCAAAATCTTCCGATCAAAATACTCAGATTGCTATTTTTGTTCAGCATAGTTGAAATGCCCAATAACTATTAACTTAAAAAGACGAAGATTTTCTGAGGGAAGTAAATAGCGAAGTTGAAACTTAAAATGGACAAAAATTATTACTTCACGGGCTATCTAATATACATATCAATAAAACTAGTAAAAATAAACCAACTAATTAAGCTTATCGTCTCTGTGTGTGTGTCATCTCTGTGTTTGTGTCTTGTTTCTCTGTGTTTTGACCAAACCGAGATCCAGCTATTGAACTCAGCCGTTATGCAGAAGTAATACAAAAAAAAAAAAAAAAAAAAAAAAAAAAAAAAAATCCTAAAATGCTTTATTTTTATTCTGTAAAAATTGTCCTTAATTGGTTTGCTTTTAGTGTACCCAAACTCCTATATTATTTTATGTTTTCAGTAAAGCACTAGCTCTATAATCCTAGAAACATAGGGAAACTTAATTAGCTGGTTTATTTGTACAAGTTTTATTGATATATATTAGATAGTTTGTGAAGTAATAATTTTTGTCCGTTTTAAGTTTCAACTTCGCTCTTTACTTCCCTCAGAAAAACTTTGTTATTTTTAAATTAATCTTTGCTCGGTTTTGAATAAAATGTAATGTAGAAGCAACCCTGCCATGATATTTTTTATTTATATGGAATAATTTATGTTCGTTTAAAAGTTTTAATGTCACTCCTTACTTTCAGTTGATAACTTATTTTTTAATATAATTTCTAATCATCACCAATCTAGGGGAGACAAGACACCTCTAGAAAATACTGCAGACAACCTCAACAGCTACAAAAAACTTTCAGTTTATAACAAAAAGTTTATTATCCATACTTTAAGAAACAATACATGTTTTTCAGGAACGTTTGTTTTTCGATGAACAAAAAGTTGTTTTTACTCGGCCGACTTCGCCTGAAAAAGCCATAATGAAGACAGGGCTTTATAAATCACCTACTGACTAGCAGAAACTAGAAGGCTAGTGTACCAAAAGAGGCTGTTTAAGGGCTCACTTAAAGCTTATTTTTATACCTAATTGCTTTTTATAAATTTGACTTGAAAGGATATTCTTATAAAGGGCACTTTCGGTTGTTTCCTCCATTTTTTTCAAAGAAAAAAGTACATTTTCCAATGAAATGACTACTAAAAGGTGTTTTTTAAAACCTAGAAAGAAGCAAAATACTAAGGGGGCAAGGACGTCTCTTCCCCTCAATTGCCGCCGTTAGAACTAGCACACAGGCTTCATCGCAGAGTGAAGTTTGAAGGTTCAATTCAAAGCTGTTGATCATTCAAGCTTAATTTTTGTTTGATTTTTAGTTGAAAAGTTTTTAGTTTTAGCGAATTTGTTTTCACAATAATCTTTTACTTTTAAGATGAGAAGATTATTTATGAAGCTTAATAAGAGGGCTTATAGGGGGAGTATACGTGAGGGGTTCTCATAAGCCTCCAGTTAAGAAGGCCTTTGGACTATAGTTATTGCAATGGTACCGTTTTATGCTTCCAAACTTTTCCACTTAAAAAGTGGCACCAAAAGTGCCGTTGTTAATGCCGTGATTGAAAAAAAGAAAAAAACCAAGCAGGAATCGAACGCAAGGTAATCCAATTTGAAGCCCAGCACTGTACTAACAAAACCACGCCTCTAATAATTTATTATATTGGTGTTCGTAGGACTTTTAACTGCGTAGCTTATTAAGGGGGCATGTAGGAGGAATATACGGGAGGTATTCTTGCAAACCTCCAGTTAGGGGTTTTGGACCATAATAATTACAATGATACTGTTTTATACTTCCAAGAAAACAGCAATTTTGGCGCCACTTCTTAAGTAGAAAATCTTGGAAGTATAAAACAGTATTATTGTAATAATTATGGTCCGAAACCCTTAACTGGAGATTTGCAAGAATACCATTAAATATTACGCATAAAACGGTATCACTGCAATAACTATAGTCCAAAGGCCTTAACTGGAGGTTTATAAGAATCCCTCACGTATAATAATAAATAACTATAGTTCTCTATAATCCTCAAAACATCGGGTAACTTAATTAGTTGGTTTGTTTTTACTAGTTTTATTGATATATATTAGATAGGCCATGAAATAATAATTTTTGTCCATTTTAAGTTTCAACTTCGCTCTTTACTTGCTTCAGAAAATCTTCGTTTTTTTTAAATTAATAGTTATTTCAACTATGCTGAACAAAATAGCAATCTGAGAATTTTGATCGGAAGATTTTGGGAAAAAAGCGGCCTGGGAGGGGGCCTAATTGACCTCAAATTTTTTTGGTCACTTAAAAAGAATAATAGAACTTTTAATATCCATTGGAATGAGCCCTCTACTGATGTTCTAGGCACACTGGATCGACACGATCGCTCCTGGGAAAACAAAAAAAAAACAAATAAACACGCATCCGGGATCTTTCTTCTGGCAAAAAGTGAAAAATTCTATATTTTTGCAGATAGGAGCTTGGAACCTATACAGTAGGGTTCTCTGATACGCTGAATCTGAAAGTTTTCATTAAGATTCTATAAATTTTAGTGGGCCTTTCCCCCTTTTTTCGAAAATGAGGCAAATTTTCTCAGACTCGTAACCTTTGATGAATGTAACTAAACTTAATAAAACTTATATATTTAAAATCAGCATAAAAATACAATTCTCTTGATGTATCTATTGATATCAAAATTACGTTTTTTAGTGTTTCGGTTATTATTGAGCTGGGTCGCTCCTTACTTACAGTTTCTTACCACGAACTGTTTTATTTGTTTTTGTATTTGTTTCGTTTCACATTTGGTATAATGATTTTAAATTGTCTGCTACTTTGTTTTATCATTGGCGGCGCAATAGCGCTGCCTAAGTAAAGAGCGAAGTGGGGGCAATTTCTTACTTGTTTATTTTTTTTACCAAGGTATTTTGTATAGAAGGAATTGTCGTAAAAACTTCGAAAGGAGCTCATTCAATTGGAAATTGAAAGTTCTAGTACCCAATTTAAGAGTAAAAAGTGATTGAAGGGCAATTAGCCCTTCTTCCAAGCCCATGACTTCCCCGAACATGCCCAATCAAAATTTTAAGATAATCATTTTGTTCAACATAGTTGGAAAGTCCAGAAACTATGTCTTTCGGAATGTCCCCCCCCCCACAGCCCTTATAATCCCTTATAATCTAGCCCTTTCCCTTGCCTCATAACCTATAAGCCTTTATAATTTTAGCCATGATTTTTTTCGATATTATAGGAAATAGGCATTAAGTTTGAAATAAGGATTGTTTTCACTAAAGTAAAGAATTTAAAATACTCGGGAACAAAATACTATTTTATTTCCTGCTGGACATTAAGCTCCACAGTACACATATACTATACCATATATTATTTTCTTGTTTTCTATACATTTTTGATAAAAATATATAGAAGAATTGAAAATGGGTATGGAGAAGCATGTACTAAATGATGGACTACCACTTTCCTCTTGATATTTTTGAACACTTTATAACAAAAGTCTTGCGGCAAAATCATCGGCAAATTTAAATTTCAATTCTAATTTAAAGTGGATTAAGTTTCAATTTAATTAATTCTAATTAACCATTTTATCCAGTATATTATGTTGGAATTAGAAATATCTAAAATTAAAAACATTTAAAATTTTAAATATCTAATAATCTTATATTATAATAATCTTATGTAGGCTTAAAAATATCTAATAATTTGTTGGTTCTTCTTGATCTTAACGACGATTTTGATTATTCTACAAGTTTTATGCAAAAAGATGTAGATTGTAATTTTAAATTATTTTTTTCCTTCTTTGAAAGCAGGATGAAATCAACACCCAGTAATTTTCTTATAGTGACCATTCAAAGACAATATAGTGCTACTCAGTCTGATGAGGAATTAATTTAGAATTTAATCTATACTCTATCTGACGACTGTGACGATACAGTGACAAAAGGAATGTTTAAATACTTCTTTGGCTAAAAGCGTCCCAAAATGTAAACTTCATAAAATACTAAAAGATGACATTCATTTACTCTCTGCTTACAAGGCAACTGAAAAAGTACACATTCAGAAATTGGCTTTTTGCATAGATTCAGTTTTTTTTTTTTAATATATTTGAGCCCTTAATGGCAAGCTAATATTAATTGGATCTTCAAATAAAATCCTAAGTTATTCAATCATTACCTTTAAGACATTTTTTTGTTCTTCTTTTGTCTTTTTAATCCTTTATTTTTACAAAAATGAATTAAAAACTAACAGAGATTAAACAAAAAACAACAAGTTTTCTAGTAAAAGTAAAGAGCGAAGTTATGTCTTGAGCAGAGCAAAAATACAACAACTTAAATTATAATGAAGAATGAATTAAAAGTTAAAATATACTTATATAAGACTCAATAAAAATTAAACTAATAATGAACTTAAAATGCACCATAAATAAAATTGATACTCAACTACAACTAAAAACGACTAGAAACTACTAAAATCGTCTTCTTTGTACCCCTATTTATAAAACAGATAATAAAAGACATACATTAGAGCTAAAAGAAACATATACTAGACTTAATAATAATAATAAAAAAATAATGAACTTATAATGTACCAAAAATAAGACTGACATTCAACTCAAACTCCAAAAGAACAGAAATTACTAGATACATGAACTGAGAAGTTGTGCCCCTTGCATCCCAATTATAGGGCAAGTGTCATTCGCGCTTCACTGAAAGCAAGTAGTGTATCTTCACTTAAGTAGTTTATCTTTTATCATTATAACATTGAAAAATAAATAGATTAACGAAAGCTCTTGAAATTAATGCGATTACTTTTTTATTATCAATCTAAATCCACCAGGCTGATATACACTAAAGTTTTATTAATAAGTTCTTCATTCTAAACATATATCTTTAAAATGCATAAAAGAATCAAATAGATTTGTCATTACGAAACTTCACTTCAAATAATAGAATATATTTCTTCAGAAATTAAGACTATTTATTTTCAAAATGTAATTTAGGCACCTTTGCTCTATATGTTTAAATAAAATAGACCGAAAAAGAACAATTTAGACATTAAATTGTTTTTTTTTAAACATGTGTATTTTCTTTTGTATGATGTTCATTGTTATTGGTATTTTAGTTTTCAATTATTATAGTTTGATTTAATAATTAATTCAAAATTCAACTTGGTTTTTATTTGTTATAACATCAACAACAACGCAACAAAGAAAAATAACGTCCCAGGACTAATCAATCTTTAAAAAAAAAATATGGTACTTTCTTTCACTTTTCTTTCGTTTTACAAATTGTACAATATATTTCATTGAAAACTGTGTGTATTTTGAGCAGTTTAATTTTTATAATATCATATCTAGGATGTTTTAGAGGGAGGGGGTATGATTTGTTTGGGGGGGGGGGGTTACAAGAAACTTTACAAAACACATCAAAATTTGTTGATGTACATTTTTGCAGCCTTTTTACGAGTAGAATTGAACCTTAGGGTGATGGCGGGGAGGATGAATTCCGGTAAAACCTCACACCCTGGGTACTTTGCTTTGGAATTTTTGTTCGAGGTGGGTTACAAAAACTTACAAAACGCATCCAAATTTGTTTTTTAGATTTTTTTACGACTAGATTTTAACCTCCGAGTGAGGGGGGGGGTTGATATGAAGCCTGGTTAACCTTAGTTTTGGATACGGCCTTTTTTATTTACGGGATACGGGAGTTTTTATTTGACAAAACATCCTTTCTTTTTGTTTTGATTTCGCTTTGAAATCGCTTGAATTATATAATGCTTTGAGTAAAGTGCGAATGACACTCGAGCTATAATTGGGGTGCAAGAGGGGAGACTTACCAGTTCAAATTTCTAGTAATTCTGTTTGTTTTGAGTTTGAGTTGAATACCAGTTTTATATTTGATACATTATAAGTTCATTATTGATTTCGTTTTTTTATTAAGTCTAATGTCTGTTTCTATAAACTTTAATATCTGTCTTTTAGGGGCCTAGTATCTGTTTTTTTTTTTAATGTAATTGGGACACAAGGGGGATGACTTCCAAGTTCTTATGCCTAGCAATTTCTGGTCATTCTGAGTTTTAGTTGAACATCAGTTTTATTTTTGGTACATTGTAAGAGCATTAATAGTTCGACTTCTTATTAAATCTAATATCTGTTTCTTTTAAACTTTAGTTCATTGTTCATTATAATTTTGTTAGTTTTTTTTTTTGCTGTGCTCAAGATGTAGCTTCGTTCTTTAGTTTTGTTGAAAAACCTGCTGTTTCAGAGATGTGGATGCAGTATTTAAAAATTAGATTTTTAGTTCTTTTTTACAATACTACTTTGCTTTCTACTTTGTCTTCAAAAAAAAGAAATATATAAACAAGCAAAAAAAACTCATGCTTACTATAATTTAGGTCAACACAAATGAATCATGTTAAATATCACAAGTGAATTACGTCATTTTGATGCAAGTTTTACGAATTTCATTTTTTTTTGCTTTGCTAACAAAAAAAACCTTATCATCTTGAGCTTCGTATGGTGTTAACTACAGTATATGTCAAGAAATTTCTAAATATTTAGTCTATTCTCATATATACAGAAATGGAAAATGTGTTTTGTTTTTAAAGCAAGATATATTTAGTTTTCCGTAAGAGGGAAATAGACATTTTAGCCTTTAAGAAATTTGAAGGAGCGTCAGCCCCAATCTTTTTATTGGTAATTTCTCTTCGTTTTCATCTTGACTTGATTTCATTTATGTTTGCTTATTTTTTCATTTATTAACTCTCATCGTTCCAGGTTTTGATATTGCACTACTCTTATCTGAAGATAATTTTTCAGAAAAAATCATTTATAACAATAAAGGAAACTAATATTTTTGAACAATCGGTTCCGTCTCATTTTCTATTTCTAGAATTGATACATTTCTGATCTTTATGTGGGTTTCAGCTCCATTTTTTTTTTTCTGTTTTCATGTAATTTTTAAAAATTATTCTATTTTAGTTTCGAGGTGTCGATTGCCTTGTGCGCTCGAGAAACATCACTTCTGAGATCACAGTTGACGTAACCAAGTCTCTTTGTGAACTCGCTGGACTTAAGCCAATGCCCGCATCACGTCAGCAATGTGGCCTTGAAAAATGTCCTCAGTGGAGAACTGGATTTTGGAGCCGTTGCGAAGAATCAAAATGCTTTGCTTTGCACACAGGTAAAATCTGTCGGCTTCAAATCTTTTTTCTCTGTTGATATAATCACTCTAAGAGTGGAAAAAAGCTGGTACTGGTGGCATCCAATAAAAAAACTTAGTTTTTCTTATGATGGGCGACAAAAAAGAACAAGAAAAGAAAGAAAATATTTCAGAAGCACCTCACGTTTATCGTTAGTTCTGAAAGTTGTTTATGGAAGGAAGAAGTCTTAAAAACTTTGGAGGGGCTCATTCAGTTGGAAGTTCAGATACCCATGGAGTAACACCCTTTCTGAGATTACAGCTGATGTAGTTTAGTCTCTATGTGAGCTTCCTAGTCTCTTTGTGGGACGTAATCACCACTTGCTATTTTGATTTAAGTCATGAGCACTGCAGACTGTAGCGCCTTCTTTTTCCAAAGATGATACAAATTTCATACCGCGCGCATAGACTCTAAACATATACGTCAGAACCTTAGTTCAGTTACTATTCGTGAATTTAATAGTCGTGAATTTAAGATTCCGAAAAACAGGCTTTTCCACAGGCATACTATGATGTGTACATCAGAATCGCGCATGCGCGAAGGCGGAGTAGGAATCTTGTGTGGTTTTAAGTGTGTATCTCTACTGTGGTCATGAGAGATTCTGTAATTTTATTTATTTTTATTTTGTAAATTATGGTTTTTGTTGCTTTTACTTATGCCATAAACGATTGAAGTTGGGGCAGTTTTAAAATTTTGCAAGATTTCAAAAAAATGTAGACTGATTATTATTCTTATTCTTAACTGGGTTGCCAAAACCTTTCGGAAAGCGGCAATCTTTTTATTCTTACAATTGTCATGAATAGATTAAAAAATGGAGTTATTTTTTCTACTTGTTGATGCTGAAAAGATCAAAGCCCTCACTTTTCGGTTGGTCTAAACCTAACAAATCAATTATTCTTGTGATATCAGATCTATTTTGTTTTAAATTGCTTCCTTTTTTAATTTGTCACAAGGGCGGAAAAAGCCGGTACAGGCGACATCCAACGAAAAAACTTAGTTTGAATCTTATGGTAAGTAACACAAAAGAACAATAGAAAAGAAATAAAACATTTTTTATATAAAACATTTTTTATCTAAATGGGTTTAGCCTTAAAACTGTAAGCCCCTGGGCCACGGGATCCCTAGTGTACAAAGATAATTTTATTTGGGGACATGGTCCCCCAAAAATGAGCCCTTAAATGGTCAAATTTTGATGGGCTTGAAACTTGTATCAGTTATTCAAGAGGCCAAAGGATATGAACCGGCAAGAAAAACAAAATATGGCTCCATCCAGAATAGGGCCAGAAACAAGCCAATTTTCTATGATAGAGAGCAGGTTCTCCAAATATGGCGCTCGAAAATGGTAAAAAAAACAAGATTTTTCCGATCGGGTAGAAACTTTCAGAAAGCGTTACCATGACTAAGGGGACAAACTATTTTGTTGGGATGGAAAAGGGTGTTAGTAGAGCCTAAAATAGTAAAAAAAAAAAAAAAAAAACTTGGATGTCGTTGATAAATTTCGAACTTCTAGCCAGTAAGCCTCGGGGCCGGGGGAACCTAAAATAAAGAGATAGCTTAGGGGCTTGATACCTCCTCCCCCAAGAAAAAAAGCTAAAAACTGATTTTGTTGGCTCAAAACTTATATCCTTATGTCCTTAGCTCCAAGAAAATTCAATAGATAAGGAAAATGAGAATTAATAGCTCCCCTTAACAAGGGATAAAATACCCTGTTTTCCAGACGACTTGAAATTTATGCCCGTATGTTCGTAGGCAAAAGGAACGCTCATGTGCAAAAAACCGTCACTTCAGGGCATGGAACCCCTGAAAGAGGTGTTACAAAAAAATTTCTGATTGGCTTGAAACTTGTATATGAAAGACCTTGGGTCAGGACAGATCCCAATTTGCAAAACAAAATAAAAAATCATAAAACAATTGATTGACCAGAAAACGCCGAGTGGACCCTAGCTTAAAAAGACTAGGGAGGGGGGTTCTTGAATTCAGTTTGAATTCAAGGACCCTCGCCCCAGCCCTTGTCAGAATTTTGACCCAAAAGAGGGTAAAAAAAAAATCGTTTTTACTATTCACTTGGATCGTTATCTGCGCTAAGAAGATGGAACATGTTCATTTTAAGGCGTAAAGTGCTAAAGCTTCAGGCAATTAGCCATAAACTCCATTGTCTTGATTAGGTTTAAACTTACATCTGTAAGTCTTCAAGCCGAAAGAAGCAAAATATAAGAAATGATTTTTGTACATGCTTTCCCCAAAAATGTGGCCAGAAAAGGATCAAAGCTTTATTTCTTTATCTAAAGCACTTTTTTCTACTGTTAAAAATCGTTAACAATTTCTTTTCCTTCTAGATTGCCGAAACTTCCTGGTCTACATTGATTCTAATATGCAAATACTAATATACAATATTGGGTCCGAAAATAGTGCCAAAATATTCACATATTTATATTTATATAGTCTATATTAATATATTCTATATTTATATATTAATATATATTTTTCTTTTTAAATATATTTATTTATTCCAAAAATAGGGTCCAAGGGCCAAAATAAATATTTTTATATTGGTTAGATACTTCCAAGGCTAATGGGACCACCTAATTTTGTTGGAAGGGGGTAGGGTATTAGGGGTACTGGAACAAACCAAGAAATGTCATTGTTCTTGATCAGTTTCTTGATCAGTATGATGCGCCCAATGTGGCCCAAAAGGTTTTATCGATGATTAACGTCAGAAAATAGAGGTAATTTTTAGTGTTTCTCCTATAGTCTATCATCCGACATAGTATGTCGCCTGCATGGTCAAGTGTTTCTTTTACTTAAGATTAGCTTTAATTAAGTAAAAGGTATAAAACTCTTCATGACAGAAAAATTAACATAGGCTAAAACTTTGAATTTACTGCAAAAGTGAAATTATTCCTACTATCCTTTCTTGATTCTTAACTACAAAAAACAAATGAAGTACAATATTGTAGGCAAGCGAGGAAGATTATTATTCAAAGAATGTAAATATAAATTGTAAGGACAATAACTTGAAACTAGGTTTGTTTTACCGATTCGTTGCGCCTGGAAAAGACCAAAAATCCGTTTCCTCTCTTATAGATCGAAGAATTAAAAGGTATGTAGACAGAGTGAGGTAAGCCTCAATGAAAACAGTTCGATTGCATGGATAGGTGGCACCTCCAACTGAGGAACAATATTTTTTTCTCATTTGCTTAAAGTAACAGGATATTTAGACAAGCATAAGACGACCTCAGTGAAGATAGAACTATTCAAGCGAATTTTTCTTTGATTCACGACTCCCAAGATTGACTCATAATTGTTCCTTCTCCGATCGACTTGCTACTTACGGCTTGCTTCTACTCAAAATATAAAATATGTTGAGAAATAAATTTTACAGCCCAAATTGAAGCGGGCATTTTACAATTTTCAGTGTAAGTAGACTGGATGAAGAGGACCTTAGGTACTTGTTAAGAATCCGGTAAGTACACGAAAAGTGAAGTTTCGTTAATGCTAATGAAATAAAACAAAATAGGATGAAAATATAACACTTCATAAACAAATTTGGGTTGTATATTTGCACATTCGGGGGGTGGGGGTGGCGGTAATGCATAGCATATATTAAATACGTAACCGAACCTAACCCAACCTAGGTACCTTTTTTGCCCCTTCAACCCCAAAAACCTTAAGTTTAAATCTTTGTCACGGAGTGAGCAACACCTCACAAGGCAGATACAAGGCAGAGAAAACCTGTTTTTCATGTAACTCTCGGTCTTTTTCGAGGCGGGCTTTCTCGCGGAGTTACCGAATTCTTAACAAGAACAAAGAGAACACATTTTAGAAGAAACATTGCTTATCAATTCATAGAGCGATAAAAAAATTTCTGATCCGCTCGAAAATGTATAGGCATATAAACAAGGTCAAGGGAACCTTCAATAAGGCAGAAAAATTAAGAAAACAAATCTGACTGTATTAAATGCATTTTTTGTTAAAAATAAGAAACCAAATCCTTTTTATTATAATAGGTTTAACCTACATTTATCTAAACACAAAACAGTTAGGCCTGCAACAAAATAGAAAATGAAAAGATCGTTTAAGGATATTGTTGATTAAGGTATTTCTACATTAAAAGGTGTTTTTGAATGGGGTCAGTTTGACCCCAGCCATAAAGAAGACAAAAGTGACAAGAATTTTGGATATATACATATATATATATATATATATATATATATATATATATATATATATATATATATATATATATATATATATATATATATATATATATATATATATATATATATATATATATATATATATATATATATATATATATATATATATATATATATATATATATATATATATATACATATATATGCTATATATATATATATATATATATATATATATATATATATATATATATATATATATATATATATATATATATATATATATATATATATATATATATATATATATATATATATATATGAATACCTTTACATAACACTATCCCTCTTAATTTTTTCCCCTTTTTTCACAGCTATCCAAGTACGAGAAGTGAACTGCGTAACTGAGGAAGGAGAGGTTACAGATGACCGATACTGTAAAGCAGAAGAAAAACCAATGGAAAGGCAGAAGTGTAAAAGTAAATTGTGTGAAGGTGTGTGGAAGTCTGAAGACTGGTCTGAAGTACGTAGGCTAAAGTCGGATAAAAAGAAACATAGATGAATATAGTTAGATTGATTGTATATCAGAAGTATAGGTTGTTATCAAATGTTTTAAGTTGTTTTTAAAATGCGGACAAAAATGACTATTAGCAAAATTTGAAAATAATGTTCATCTAGCTTTGCAATTGCATTTATATTTTAGGGCTGTCATGAACGTGGTGAGCGTGATCCACTGTGCGTTTTTTACGCATCTTATTAGGAAGTCGGGCCGTAATTTTTGTGTTGTCTGATATTTCAGGTTTCCTGATACATTTTTATGACAAACAGGTTGAATGTATTAAGTTCAACATGAACCCACAGATTTATCTTTTTTAATAGTTTTGAAAATTTAACAGCACAAGTTGTATACAACTTCTAATATCGCTGATTTTTAATGTCAATGTGATTTCCTTTTCATGACTTTGCTGGAGGTTTATGCCAGAACTGTATTATCCCATGTCCAATTTTGTCAAAAGGTTTTTTTTTGTAAGAACTCCTATGTTTTCGTTTAAGGTAACCATGACTTAAGATTTTGAAATATTGATCTTCGGTTATTTACCCTTCAAATAATTTTGAAAAATTCAAAAGGTTCTCTAGATCTGTGTTTTCCAGTCGGGGAATAGGGCAGTGGTACCAATTCACAAAAACGTTAAGGGTTGGGTGTGCAAAGTGTATATTCTAACACCTTGGGGGAACTTTGTTTTTTATTTATCTCAGTAAAAGTACAAAAAAGGGTATTTTCACTGTAAAAACCAAAAAAGTATCTATTGGAATCTAGGGGGAATCAAGCAGGCCTAGCGCCCCCCTCAATCTGTACCACTTAGCAGGGGGTCTGTCTTTGGTAGTAATTCCCTAGTGTACATTCCTTTTTCATAAGAAAAGAGAACCAATATTCCCTTCCTAATTACTTTCATAAAAATTTTATCTATTGAGCATATGTGTACTAAAATTTGTAATGAACAGGATAGTAAACCTAAATAAAACAAAATATTCAGTAACAAAATCTGATCAGCATTGTCAAATGTTGATTTCAAATCAATCAAAGACGCATATAACCTCCCTTTTTCCTTCATTTCCAAATAGGGTATCTCTAGTAAAAATCCTAGCTATCATGGTGTAACTTATCTTGAATAGATCTTGTTCTTCGTGCAAAAGCTTTGTCTCTTCCATCTATGTGTGTATGTATGTATGTGTGTATGTATTTCCAGAAAAAAGCCGTCGGACCATAGGAAAAAAACATAACAGAAATATAGCATAACCAACAAAAAAAACCACAAATAAATTAAAAAGAAAAACGTATTTATATATGAATCTTCACGAAATTATTTATAAAGAGATACATCTCTCACAATGTATCAGCCCTTCATCAACATACTTAGCCAGATTCCTTAATATTAATTTAACTCCTGATCCTACAATCCCATCCATCCACCGTCTATCTGTCAGCACTAACGAAAAACACTTATTTCCCAGACCCGCCAGTTCGTTACAATTCCCCCCAAAAATAAAAAATATCCTCGTCATCTTCATCAAATATCCTCATCAAATATCATTCATCATCTAATTTCTCAGCTTAATGCTATGAACTGGGAAATTAATTCCCAGCTTAATTTCCAGCACTGTTTAGGAGGCCGATTGGTCAGTAGTTATTATGTGTAGTTGGATCTCCTTTTCGTATTGGCCTAAATGAAAAATCATTAAAGTTTTCAAAGCCGTTTACACTCTTTTTAGAATTAATTAAAAAAAAAACAGCTTTCCAAAAAAAACGTTTTCTAAAGAAAAGTAAAAGCCATACAAAACTTAAGATCAAAAGAAATAGAAACGTACAATAACTCAAACTCAAAACAATCAGAAATTAAAGAATAAATGAAACTCAAAACGAAGAGAAATTAAATAAACAATCATAGAAAAAAAAACATACAACAGGTACTAATATATATGAATATATAATTCTCAAAAGGAGTAATGCTTAAGTTGAATATGCAAGTCAAGCTTAAAACGAACAAAAATATTTTGCTATTGAGGCAAAAATGAAACCCAAAACGGACAGAAATTAAATAAACAATCATAGCAAACAAACAAACAGTAGTTACTAATATAAATGAGTAAATAAATCTTAAATTGACTATGATAAAAGTAGTAACCGTACAATGCATTTCACCAGTGATTGCGTAATAAGCCTTACCACGGGCCAGGCATCTATATATTTGAACCCTACGCCTAGGGCATAGATATGTATGTAGGTTTTCAACGCATTGGACGGTTACCAGGGTCATTTGCAAAGAGGTATCATTTCTATAGTAATTTGAAAAATCATATGGAATTTGCTTGATGGTATATACTTTGCGTACGTGCCCGTACCAAACATGTTGGTTATAATCTGTTCTGGTTCAAGTTTTTTCTGACACAATTAACTGAATTTCTATTTCATGATATACTAGTTTTTTTTTTTTTTAGGTTAAATCCGTCTCGGTTGCTTGAATGTATATACTTTGCGTACTTGCCCGTACCAAACAGGTTGGTTATAATCTGTTCTGGTTCAAGTTTTTTATGACACAATTAACTGAATTTCTGTTTCATGATATACTAGTTTGTTTTTTTTTAGGTTAAATCCGTCTCGGAAAAAACGGTGTATCTTTTTTGGATGCCAATTATTTTTTGTATATATTCAGATTTCATATTTGATTCTCCATCAGTTTTGAAATTAGTAAGAGAATTGAATTCAAAGAGAATAGTTTTTATTTGCAAGGATATTAGTAGAGGAAAAAAATGAGGGGTGCATTTACATTATTGGAGATTAATGATGGAGCTAACAACAGAGATGTAATTACTTCTTTAGTTTACGAGATTTGCGAATTTTTTGCGAAGAGGTATTAGCGTAAAAGTATTGCAACGGTTAAGAATGCCTCACGGGGTAATTAAAGAATGGGGTGCTTACATCAGATACTTAATAGATTTGACGATTACAAGAGACATTGCTAGAGTCAAATATATTTGGTGTTGGTGATATTATGACCCTCCAAGTCCCTTGGGGAAAGGGCTGCACAGTGTATCGGTATCGGATGTATTATTTTTGGGCGTAGTGCTATCGCAGGTATCTATACAGACTTTTAGTAGCTCGTATAAAAGATATTACTCATATCTACGTTCTTCTTATAAATTCAACCATCAGCAACTTCAAAACGGCACTAAAAACGGCACTTTTAGTGCAATGTCTCAAGTGGAAAAGTTGGGGCTAGTGGACTACCAGCACTTTTAGATTGACGTTTAATGGGTCATTCGAAAGCTAATGCTCGTATCTACGTGATGTTATCATTTCTACCATAAATTAAAACAATAATTTTGAGGTCAATTATTAATTATATAAAATAAAAAAAAAACAAGTTTATTTTTTTTAATTAAAGAAAGGAACGACGGTAAAAATTAAACCGAACAGAAATTAGTCCATATATTAAAGGGGGTGTCCCCACCGCAACGCCGCGCGCTTTAAGCGAAATTTTTTTTTTGTTTTAAAAAAAAAGAGTCGTGAGAAAGTCAAACTTTTGCGTAAAAAGTGAGGTGTTGAGGAGGGGGCAGCCCCTTTCATATACAGAATAGAGTTTTATGGATATTGGTAAAAGTGGTATTTTACTTTTAAAAAGTTCAATATTCGAAGCTAGCTTCAGCAGGAGCTTAGGATAGTAGTGGTGACAATTGGGATATAAGGAGCAATTGCCCCCATATTTTTGAAAAAATACCTTTTTGTGGCATTTATAGTTTTTAAAAATACAAAGTTCAATATTCGAAGCTAGCTTCAGCAGGAGCTTAGGATAGTAGTGGTGACAATTGAGATATAAGGAGCAATTGCCCCCTATTTTTGAAAAAATACCCTTTTGTGGCATTTATACTTTTAAAAAATACAAAGTTCAATATTCGAATCTAGCTTCAGCAGGAGCTTAGGATAGTAGTGGTGGCAATTGAGATATAAGGAGCAATTGCCCACTATTTTTGAAAAAATACCTTTTTTTGGCATTTATACTTTTAAAAAATACAAAGTTCAATATTCGAAGCTATCTTCAGCAGGAGCTTAGGATAGTAGTGGTGACAATTGAGATATAAGGAGCAATTGCCCCCTATTTTTGAAAAAATACCTTTTTGTTTCATTTATAATATTAAAAAATTCAATATTCGAAGCTAGCTCCAGCAGGAGCTTAGGATAGTAGTGGTGACAATTGAGATATAAGGAGCAATTGCACACTATTTTTTAAAAATAACATTTTGTGTCATTTATACTTTTAAAAAAATACAAATTTCAATATTCAAAGCTATATCCAGCAGGAGCTTAGGTTAGTAGTGATGACAATTTAGATTTAAGGAGCAATTACCCACTATCTTTGAGAAAAATAACTTATTTTGGCATTTATAATTTAAAAAAATAAAAATTTCAATATTCGAAGCTTTCTACAGCAGTAGCTTAGGATAGTAGTGGTGACAATTGAGATATAAGGAGCACTTTCCCCCTATTTTTTAAAAATACCTTTTTTTTGCATTTATACATTTAAGAAATAAAAATTTCAATATACGAAGCTAGCGTCAGCAGGAGCTTAGGATCGAAGTGGTGACAATTGAGATATAAGGAGCAATTGCCCACTATTTTTGAAAAAATACCTTTTTGTGGCATTTATACTTTAAAAAAATTCAAAGTTAAATATTCGAACCTATCTTCAGCAGAATCTTAGGATAGTAGTTGTGACAATTGAGATATAAGGAGCAAGTGCCCCCTATTTTTGAAAAAATAAGTTTTTGTGTCAGTTATAATATTATAAAATACAAAGTTCAATATTCGAAGCTATCTTCAGCAGGAGCTTAGGATAGTAGTGGTGACAATTGAGATATAAGGAGCAATTGCCCCCTATTTTTGAAAAAAATATCTTTTAGTGGCATTTATACTTTTAAAAAATTCAATATTCGAAGCTAGCTTCAGCAGGAGCTTAGGATAGTAGTGGTGACAATTGAGATATAAGGAGCAATTGCCCCCCTATTTTTGAAAAATACCTTTTTGTGGCATTTATACTTTTAAAAAATACAAAATTCAATATTCGAAGCTAGCTACAGCAGGAGCTTAGGATAGTAGTGGTGACAATTGAGATATAAGGAACAATTGCCCCCTATTTTTGAAAAAATACCTTTTTGTGGAATTTGTACTTTTAAAAAATACAAAATTCAATACTCGAAGCTATCTCCAGCAGGAGCTTAGGATAGTAGTGGGGACAAATGAGATATAAGGAGCAACTGCCCCCCTATATTTGAAAAAATACTTTTTTGTGGAATTTATACTTTTAAAAAATACAAAATTCAATATTCGAAACTAGCTTCAGCAGGAGCTTAGGATAGTAGTGGTGACACTTTAGATATAAGGAGCAATTGCCCCCTATTTTAGAAAAAATAACTTTTTGTGGCATTTATAATTTTAAAAAATACAAAGTTCAATATTCGAAGCTATATTCAGAAGGAGCTTAGGATAGTAGTGGTGACAATTGAGATATAAGGAGCAATTGCCCCCTATTATTGAAAAAAATACCTATATGAGGGGGTTCGCCCCTTCGTCAATACCTCACTCTCTAGGCTAAAGTTTGTTTATTGCTTTCAAAAGAGCTATTTATTCTAATTAAGCGACCTTTTTGATTCAGGGGTCATTTTTAAAGAATTGGAACAAAATTTGAACTTAGCGTGAAAGGCGAGGTGTTGAGGAGGAGGGAACCCCCTCATATACGTAATAATTTTGGTTCATTTTAAGTTTTAGTGTTTCTCCTTACTTTCAGTGGAAAATTTTCTTTGAATATTTCTAATGCACTAAAACATAGAGCGCTACAAACATCAGAATCAACTTTAGAGGGAAAATTTATCTGTAACAGAGGGGTTATTATTTCCTTACTAAATTTTTCTCCTTCTTTTTTAAGGAGGAATTGGATTCATGCAATTACTCTCCCCCTGAAAAACGACCGAGATGGAACGATACCACATCGATGCAAGCTACCAAAATACATGGTGAAAATATCCCTTTACACATTAACAACGATTCGAGTGAAACAAGAAAACAGTTAAGGGCACTTCTAAAAACACATAAAAAGGACAAACATACCCTTCTGTATAATGGTAGAGATGTGAGTCGCTTTAGTCTATTAAATCACGCAATGAAATACCCTGTGATATCGTTATACCCCGTTATTTCGTTATGCTAAGCATTCCAAAACACAAAAATGCTTCAGCGACCAAATATAGTTTTTTTTTTTTTTTTTTTTTTTTAATGTTAATTGTGATTTAGAAATGTAAGGATATTAAATTTTTAACAAGTTAAAAACGGTTAATAGTTTTTTTTTAGAGTTTCGGTTACTATTGAGCCTTACGTGCCTGAAATCATGAATTAGAATATTTAATTAGCTGTTTGGGTTTTCAGACACCATAGCTAGTTGAAACTCTACATAAATATCTTCATTTTTAACCTAATTGCGTATAGTTTAAATAATTCTAGGAGGATGAAGTATTTTTCTACTTAACAACTACATTAATAGCTTCCAAGATGATAGGACAGTATGACACAGAATTTATCAGTTACCGAGAGTTCAATAACTCCCCCCTCAATAACTTCCAGGGGTTTTATGACTCCTCTCTACAATGAATTTAGATGGTTTTAAGACTCATCTCAATATTCATAACTCCATTCAACCGTGAGCGAAGGTATACAAGTTTGAAGAAGTATTTCTCTGCTTAAAAACTACATTAATAGCCTCCAAGATGATAGGACTGTTTGACACCGACTTTATCAGTTTGAAAAAATCATCTTGCGGTGTTATCGTCGACTGTGATTTTTGATTAGTGTCTATGGATCTTGAAGAAATTGACTGTTATCATTGGTTAGTGAACTATAATCTGTTTGAGTATGATAAAAGCTTGTGGAGTACTACATTACGTTATATAAACAGACTGGGATTCTATGATAGAGTGATTACACCACTTAATAATACTAGTCAGGAACTGAGAAATGTCCAGGAGGAAGTCAGTGAAATTTGCAGCTTTTTCGGAGTTGAAGCGCTCTACGTAAAGGGCAATGTGCCTACAGATAAAGTTTTAATTCAAAAGTGTGACCCTAGGATTCCACTTTTCAATCTAGAAGAGTTTAAGTGTCCTAAATTTGAAGGGGGCTATCACCGTCCTGAAGACGAGGTTAGGTTCTTCGCACAGTGGATACCTAAGAACATACCTGATCGGGATAAATCCATAAGACATGTTAAAAACTATCCTATATCATGGGACCATCGTTTGTGGATGTTTAAGAGTGAACTCTAAGTAGTATTTTTATGTAAACATTTGTTTTTGTTGTTTTTTTTCTCAAAAAAAAAATCTGTTAATACATTTAAGCAATAAATATCTTTAAGCTTAACCCCTTCATGTTCTTTAGAATAGTTCTATTGTAAGCAAGTAACAAACTCTTTCCTGAAGTCACCTCTTGGATACACAATACAGAAATCATACTATACCTTAAATGCATTCAGATATTTTATTTATAAAACATAGTTGTGAATAAATCAGATGGTTTTTTGATGCAGTGAGTTGTTACTAGTATTATCACTTTCGTGTTTTTTTTTTGCAAGCCATTAATAAAATACCTTAAATGCATTCAGATATTTTATTGATAAAACATAGGCGTGACAAAATCAGATGGTTTTTTAGTGCAGTTAGGTTTTAATAGTAGTAGTAGTATTTTTTTTTTGCAATCCATTCATACTATACCTTAAATGCATTCAGATATTTTCTTGATAAACCATAGCCATGACTACATCAGATGGTTTTGTAGTGCAGTGAGCTGTTACTAGTATTAGTATTTTCGTTTTTTTTGAAATAAATTAATAATATACATTAAATGCTTAATATATATTATGTATTTAAATCATTTTCATACATCTACGATTTTTTAATAGAAATTCTAAATGTTCGATATGCTAGCCTACTCTAAAAATAATGAACACATAACAATGTCAGGTATAATATATTTTTAATGAAATAATGTCATGTAGAATTGAACAACTTTGGACATTTTGAATTTGTTCAATAAAATGCTTCACCATGAACTCTCTTGATAGAATAGCTATTGTCTTCTCTTAGTTCGTAATCAGTAGAATGATCATTATTCCATTTTGACTCATACACAATTTTAATAGGTGTGTCATCGACAGGGTCAATATGCTTTTCGTCTTTGGTATTATTTGATTCATTGACTGTTTGATCAATGGCAGTAACGTTTGCTGGTACATTGTTTTTCATCGATTCATCTTTATATTCCTTAGTGATATTTTCTGCTAATGCCCTTTTTATTTTTCTAGAAATTTCACTATCTATTTTCACACTATTTTTACACAGGTAACAGTACCTGCACGTAGACAGGATCTGGTCTATGATATTAGTAGAAGAGTAGGCCTTTCTTTTCGTCTTTGCTTTCATTTTAATGCTAATACCCAAAAGCTGACGATATGGTTTAACACTGGGTAACATGTTACCACAAGCACTAGCAAGAAGATGCCCCTCTTTATCAATTATTATTTTTATGTTGACATTCTCTTTGAGTGCAATCATCTCAGGAGATCTCAATCTCGAATATCCACCATCATAAGAGTTGAATTTTTTTGGTACTCCAAAGAAATTCAATTCCTTACTGTCATGACAACGCACGCATACGTATCCGATAGTACTACCACCTGTACTTATTTCATAGTTTAAATACTTCTCCTTGTCAGCATTCAATGCTACAATAACACTATCATGTGAACACACTTTCTTAACATGCTTCATCTTCACTTTTTTAGAGATATTAGTTATGTGTTTATCGTTCCACTGTGTAAGAAATACTGATTTAATACATGCAATAAACTAGGTAGTGTCGATAACCGGGCAGAGAGCAATAGTGGGAAAGCCACATCGTGTCTCAGTGACAAGCATAGAGTACAATTCATTCAAGAAATTGTGAAAATATTTGTAAGCAAGTAATAAACACGTTTTGAAACTACATGCTATTTGCATGCCTTTCCTTGGCACCTTTCCAAAAATGAGCGGGGATCCCCACTGGGTCCTGCACAGTGCAAAAACTGAGCAGTACGAAAACTGGACACCTTTCCAACCGAGTGGGGAGTCCCCACTGAGTCCTATACAGTTCAAAAAGTTAGCAGGAAGACAAATCTCCGTTTTCAACCATCCTTGTTTTTTAGAGTCCATTAAGGAGAGATATGCACCGTCGACAGAGCTGTATTTCATTTTTTTATGGTTCATATAGCCTAGGTTACGTGCGCGCACGTAACCTCGTCTAAATGAACCTTAAAAAAATGAAATAAAGCTATGTCGACTTTGCATGTCTCTCCTGATTGGTCTCTAAAAACCGGTCTGGTTGAAAACGTGGAGTTTTCTTAGTGCTCACTTTTTGCAATGTGTAGGAATCAGTGGGGACTCCCCTCTCGTTTGGAAAGGTGTCAAGTTTTCGTACTGCTCACTTATTGGACTGTGCAGGACCCAGTGGGGGATCCCTGCTCATTTTTGGAAAGGTGCCAAGGACAGGCATGCAAATAGCATGTAGTTTCAAAACGTGTTTATTACTTGCTTACAAATATTTTCACAATTTCTTGAATGAATTGTACTCTATGCTTGTCCCTGAGACACGATGTGGCTTTCCCACTATTGCTCTATGACCGGTTATCGACACTACCTCGTTTATTGCATATATTAAATCAGTATTTCTTACACAGTGGAACGATAAACACATAACTAATATCTCTAAAAATGTGAAGATGAAGCATTTTAAGAAAGTGTGTTCACATGATAGTGTTATTGTAGCATTGAATGCTGACAAGGAGAAGTATTTAAACTATGAAATAAGTACAGGTGGTAGTACTATCGGATATGTATGCGTGCGTTGTCATGACAGTAAGGAATTGAATTTCTTTGGAGTACCAAAAAATTCAACTCTTATGATGGTGGATATGCGAGATTGAGATCTCCGGAGATGATTACACTCAAAGAGAATGCCAATATAAAAATAATAATTGATAAAGAGGGGCATCTTCTTGCTAGTGCTTGTGGTAACATGTTACCCAGTGTTAAACCATATCGTCAGCTTTCGGGTATTAGCATTCAAACGAAAGCAAAGACGAAAAGAAAGGCCTACTCTTCTACTAATATCATAGACCATATCCTGTCTACGTGCCGGAACTGTTACCTGTGTAAAAATAGTGTGATAATAGATAGTCAAATTTCTAGAAAAATAAAAAGGGCATTAGCAGAAAATATCACTAAGGAATATAAAGATGAATCGATGAAAAACAAAGTACCAGCAAACGTTACTGCCATTGATCAAACAGTCAATGAATCAAATAATACCAACGACGAAAAGCATATTGACCCTGTCGATGACACACCTATTAAAATTGTGTATGAGTCAAAATGGAATAATGATTATTCTACTGATTACGAACTAAGAGAAGACAATAGCTATACTATCAAGAGAGTTCATGGTGAAGCATTTTATGGAACAGATTCAAAATGTCCAAAGTTGTTCAATTCTACATGACATTATTTCATTAAAAATATATTATACCTTACATTGTTATGTGTTCATTATTTTTAGAGTAAGCTAGCATATCGAACGTTTAGAATGTCTATTAAAACATCGGAGATGTATGAAAAGGATTTACATACATAATATATTGGAAGCACTTAAGGTATAGTATGAATGTATTGCAAAAAACACGAAAATACTACTACTATTAAAAACTCACTGCAATAAAAAAAAATCTGATTTAGTCATGGCTATGGTTTATCAATAAAATATCTGAATGCATTTAAGGTATAGTATGAATGGATTGCAAAAAAAAAATACTACTACTAATAGTAACAACTCACTGCACTACAAAACCATCTGATGTAGTCACGCCTATGTTTTATAAATAAAATATCTGAATGCATTTAAGGTATATTATTAATGTCTTTCAAAAAAAAACAAGAAAGTTCTACTACTAGTAACAACTCACTGCATAACAAAACCATCTGATGTATTCACAACTATGTTTTATCAAGAAAATATCTGAATGTATTTAACGTATAGTATGAATTTCTGTATTGTGTATCCATGAGTTGACTTCACGAAAGAGTTTCTTACTTGCTTAAAATATAACTATTCTAAAGAACTTGAAGTGGTTAAGAGTGAAGATATTTATTGACTAAATGGATTAAAATATTTTTTTTTTTTGAGAAAAAAAACAAAAACAACAAATGTTTACATAAAAATAGTACTTATAGTTCACTCTTAAACATCCACAAACGATGGTCCCATGATATAGGATAGTTTTTAGTATGTCTTATGGATTTATCCCGATCAGGTATGTTCTTAGGTATCCACTGTGCGAAGAACCTAACCTCGTCTTCAGGACGGTGATAGCCCCCTTCAAATTTAGGACACGTAAACGCTTCTAGATTGAAAAGTGGAATCCTAGGGTCACACTTTTGAATTAAAACTTTATCTGTAGGCACATTGCCCTTTACGTAGAGCGCTTCAACTCCGAAAAAGCTGCAAATTTCACTGACTTCCTCCTGGACATTTCTCAGTTCCTGACTAGTATTAATAAGTGGTGTAATCACTCTATCATAGAATCCCAGTCTGTTTATATAACGTAATGTAGTACTCCACAAGCTTTTATCATACTCAAACAGATTATAGTTCACTAACCAATGATAACAGTCAATTTCTTCGAGATCCATAGACAATAATAAAAAAGCACATTCGAATAGAACACCGCAAGATGATTTTTTCAAACTGATAAATTCGGTGTCAAACAGTCCTATCATCTTGGAGGCTATTAATGTAGTTGTTAAGCAGAGAAATACTTCATCAAACTTTTATACCTTCACTCAAGGTTGAATGGAGTTATGACTATTGAGATGAGTCTTAAAACCATCTGAATTCATTGTGGGGAGGAGTCATAAAACCCTTGGAAGTCATTGCGAGGGGAGTTATTGAACTCTCGGTAACTGATAAATTCTGTGTCATACTGTCCTATCATCTTGGAAGCTATTAATGTAGTTGTTAAGTAGAAAAATACTTCATCCTCCTAGAATTATTTAAACTGTACGCAATTAGGTTAAAAATGAAGATATTTATGTAGATTTTCAACTAGCTATGGTGTCTGAAAACCCAAACAGCTAATTAAATATTCTAATTCATGATTTCAGGCACGTAAGGCTCAATATTAACCGAAACTCTAAAAAAAAAACTATTACCAGTTTTGAAATTTTTAAAAAATTAATAGCAATTAAAGAAAAAAAACACCTTTAACGACAAAATAAAAAAAAAAAATAAAAAAAAAATCTCTTGGGGAGCTTAACAATTTTCGTGTTTTGGAATTCTTTGCAAAAATATAAACCGGTGTCTACAGAAAAACACGGGTATTTACTGGCGGTTTTTAATATAAACCATCATATCACATCTCTACCATTAGAAAGAAGGGTAGGTTTGTCCTTTTTCTGTGTTTTTAGAACTGTCCGTAACTGTTTTCTTGTTTCACCCGAATCGTTGTTAATGTGTAAAGTGATATTTTCAACATGTTTTTTGGTAGCTTGAATAGATGTTGTATAGGTCCATCTCTGTCGTTTTTAAGGGGGAGAGTATTTTCATTAATACAAATACTCATTAAAAAAAAAAGAATAACAAATTATTAGTGAAAAAAAAAACCCACATTTAAATATAAAATGTCACACTAAATGTGAGTATTATGGGTGTAGTGCTCTATGTTTTAGTGCATTAGAAATATTCAAAGAAAATTTCCCACTGAAAGTAAGGAGAAACACTAAAACTTAAAATGAACCAAAATTATTACGTATATGAGGGGGTTCCCTCCTCCTCAACACCTCGCCTTTCACGCTAAGTTCAAATTTTGTTCCAATTCTTTAAAAATGACCCCTGAATCAAAAAGGTCGCTTAATTAGAATAAATAGCTCTTTTGAAAGTAATAAACAAACTTTAGCCTAGAGAGTGAGGTATTGACGAAGGGGCGAACCCCTCATATAGGTATTTTTTTCAATAATAGGGGGCAATTGCTCCTTATATCTCAATTGTCACCACTACTATCCTAAGCTCCTGCTGAAGATAGTTTCGAATATTGAACTTTTTATTTTTAAAAAGTATAAATGCAACAAAAAGGTATTTTTTCAAAAATAGGGGGCAATTGCTCCTTATATCTCAATTGTCACCACTACTATCCTAAGCTCCTGCTGAATCTAGTTTCTAATATTTAATTTTGTATTTTTTTAAATTATAAATTCCACAAAAAGGTTTTTTTCAATTATAGGGGGGCAATTGCTACTTATATTTCAAGTGTCTCCGCTACTATGAACATATCATTATGGCCAGTGCGTGAAAGTTGGACTTTTTTATTTTTTAAAAGTACAATTGTAATACGAAGTTATTTTTTCAAATTAAGGGGGGCACTATTTCCGTATATCTTATGTTTCCCCACTCATAACCTAATATCCAGCTGCAGCTCGGTTCGAGTATTTAAATTTTTAATTTTTAAAAGTATAAATGCCACAAAAAGGTATTTTTCAAAAATAGGGGGGCAATTGCTCCTTATATCTCAATTGTCACCACTAGTATCCTAAGCTCCTGCTGTATCTATCATCTAATATTTAATTTTTTAAAATAATAAATGAAACAAAAAGTTTTTTTTTTTCAAAAATAGGGGGCAATTGCTCCTTATATCTCAATTGTCACCACTACTATCCTAAGCTTCTGCTGAAGATAGCTTCGAATATTGAACTTTTTATTTTTTTAAATTATAAATGACACAAAAAGTTATTTTTTCAAAAATAGGTGGCAATTGCTCCTTATATCTCAATTTTCACAACTACTGTCCTAAGCTTCTGCTGAAGATAGGTTCGAATATTGAACTTTTTATTTATTTAAAGTATAAATGCCACAAAACGTTATTTTTTAAAAAATTGGGGGCAATTGCTCCTTATATCTCAATTGTCACCACTACTATCCTAAGCTCCTGCTGAAGCTAGCTTCGAATATTGAACTTTGTATTTTTTAAAAGTATAAATGCCACAAAAAGGTATTTTTCCAAAAATAGGGGGCAATTGCTCCTTATATCTCACTTGTCACCACTACTAACCTAAGCTTCTGCTGGAGATAGGTTCGATACATTACCTAGTTATTTTTTAAAAAGTATTTATGCCACAATTTGGAATTATTTCAAAAATAGGTTGCCCTATATACATAAATACATATATGACCAAAAACAAAAATAAGAAAATTATTACTATATCTTATAATCTTTAACTAATTATTTTTTAAAAAGTAAAATGGCCAAAAAAAGTTATTTTTCAAAAAAAGGGGGCAATTGCTGCTTTTATCTCAATTGTCACCACTACTATCCTAAGCTCCTGCTGGAGCTAGCTTCGAATATTGAATTTTTTAAAATTATAAATGCACCAAAAAGGTATTTTTTTTTCAAAAATTGGGGGCAATTGCTCCTTATATCTCAATTGTCACCACTACTATCCTAAGCTCCTGCTGAAGATAGCTTCGAATAATGAACTTTGTATTTATTAAAAGTATAAATGCCACACAAAGGTATTTTTTTCAAAAAAATTGGGCACTTGCTCCTTATATCTCAATTGTCACCACTACTATCCTAAGCTCCTGCTGAAGATAGCTTCAAATATTGAACTTTGTATTTTTTAAAAGTATAAATGCCACAAAAAGGTATTTTTTCAAAAATAGGGTGCAATTGCTCCTTATATCTCAATTGTCACCACTACTATCCTAAGCTCCTGCTGAAGCTAGATTCGAATATTGAACTTTGTATTTTAATAAATTATAAATTCCACAAAAAAGTTTTTTTTCAAAAATAGGGGGGCAATTGATCCTTTTATCTCAATTTTCACCACTACTATCCTAAGATTCTGCTGAAAATAGCTGCGAATATTTAAATTTTTATTTATTTAATGTATAAATCAAAAAAAAAGTTATTTTTTCAAACATAGGGGGCAATTGCTCCTTATATCTCACTTTTCACCACTACTATCCTAAGCTCCTGTTGTAGATAGCTTCTAATATTGAACTTTTGTATTTTTAAAAGTATGAATGCCACAAAAAGGTATTTTTAAAAAATAGGGGGGCAATTGCTCCTTATATCTCATTTGTCACCAATACTATCCTAAGCTCCTGCTGACGCTAGCTTCGAATATTGAAATTTGTATTTTTTAAAAGTACAAATGCCACAAAAAGGTATTTTTAAAAAATAGGGGGCAATTGCTCCTTATATCTCAATTGTCACCACTACTATCCTAAGCTCCGGCTGGATATAGCTTCGAATTTTTAATTTTGTAAATAATTAAATAATAAATGCAAAACCGTGGTATTTTTTCAACATAAGGGGGCACGTTCTAAAAATATATCATGTGAAAACTATCCTAAAATAATATTACTAGTGAGATCTCCTCTTATAATTTTTTTTGTTATTTAATAAATGCACCAAAAAGAAATTTTTTTCAAAATAAGGGGGCACGTGAACATACAATATAAATTGTCCCCACTCATCTCCTAAGCTCATGCTGAAACTAGCTTCGAATATTGAAATTTGTATTTTTTAAAAGTATAAATGACACAAAAGTTTATTTTTTCTAAAATAGGGGGCAATTGCTCCTTATATCTCACTTTTCACAACTAATGTCCTAAGCTCCTGATGAAGATAGGTTCGAATATTGAACTTTGAATTTTTTTAAAGTATAAATGCCACACAACTGTATTTTTTCAAAAATAGGGGGCAATTGCTCCTTAGATCTCACTTGCCACCACTACTATCCTAAGCTTCTGCTTAAGCTCGCTTCGAATATTGAATTTTGTATTTTTTAAAAGTATAAATTCCACAAAAAGTTATTTTTCAAAAATAGGGGGCAATTGCTCCTTATATCTCAATTGTGACAACTACTATCCTAAGCTCCTACTGTAAATAGCTTCGAATATTGAAATTTGTATTTTTTAAAAGTATAAATGCCACAAAAAGGTATTTTTTCAAAAATAGGGGGCAATTGCTCCTTATATCTCAATTGTCACCACTACTATCCTAAGCTCCTGCTGGAGATAGTTTCAAATATTGAAGTTTTTATTTTTTTAAAGTATAAATGCCACAAAAGGGTATTTTTTCGAAAATAGGGGGCAATTGATCCTTATATCTCAATTGGCACCACTACTATCCTAAGCTCCTGCTGAATCTAGGTTCGAATATTGAATTTTGTATTATTTAAAAGTATAAATTCCACAAAAAGGTATTTTTCAAAAATAGGGGGGCAATTGCTCCTTATATCTCAATTGTCACCACTACTATCCTAAGCTCCTGCTGAAGATAGCTTCGAATATTGAACTTTGTATTTTTTAAAAGTATAAATGACATAAAAAGTAATTTTTTCAAAAATAGGGGGCAATTGCTCCAGATATCTCAATTTTCACCAATACTAACATAAGCTCCTGTTGAAGCTAGTTTCGGATATTGAACTTTTGTATTTTTTAAAAGTATGAATGACAAAAAAAGGTATTTTTAAAAAATAGGGGGGGCAATTGCTCCTTATATCTCAATTGTCACCACTACTATCCTAAGCTCCTGCTGGAGCTAGCTTCGAATATTGAACTTTGTATTTTTTAAAAGTATAAATGCAACAAAAAGTTATTTTTCAAAAATAGGGGGCAATTGCTCCTTATATCTCAATTGTCACCACTACTATCCTAAGCTCCTGCTGTAGCTAGCTTCGAATATTGAAATTTGTATTTTTTAAAATTATAAATACCACAAAATGGTATTTTTCAAAAATAGGGGGGCAATTGCTCCTTATATCTCAAGTGTCACCACTAGTATCCGAAGCTCCTGCTGGAGCTAGCTTCGAATATTGAATTTTTTAATAGTATAAATGAAACAAAAATGTATTTTTTTTCAAAAATAGGGGGGCAATTGCTCCTTATATCTCATTTGTCACCACTACTATCCTAAGCTTCTACTGAAGATAGGTTCGAATATTTAACTTTGAATTTTTTTAAAGTATAAATGACACAAAATTGTATTTTTTCAAAAATAGGGGGCAATTGCTCCTTATATCTCAATTGTCACAACAACTGTCCTAAGCTTCTGCTGAAGATAGGTTCTAATATTGAACTTTGAATTTATTAAAAGTATAAATGCCACAAAACAGTATTTTTTCAAATATAGTGGGCAATTACTCCTTATATCTCAATTTCCACCACTACTATCCTAAGCTTCTGCTGAAGCTAGCTTCAAATATTGAACTTTGTATTTTTTATAAGTATAAATGCCACAAAAAGTTAATTTTTCAAAAATAGTGGGCAATTGCTCCTTATATCTCAATTGTCGCCACTACTATCCTAAGCTCCTGCTGAAAATAGCTTCGAATATTGAACTTTGAATTTTTTAAAAGTATAAATGCCACAAAAAGGTGTTTTTTCAAAAATAGGGGGCAATTGCTCCTAATATCTCAATTGTCCCCACTACTATCCTGAGCTCCTGTTGGAGCTAGTTTCAAATATTGAACTTTGTATTTTTTAAAAAGTATAAATGCCCCAAAAAGGTAATTTTTCAAAAATAGGGGGCAATTGCTCCTTATATATCAATTGTCACCACTACTAGCCTAAGCTCCTGCTGAAGCTAGCTTCTAATCTTGAATTTTTTAAATTTAAAAATCCAAAACACAGTAATTATTTAAAAAGTCGTGGTCAGTTGCTCATTATATCTAAATTGTAACCACTACTATACTAAGCTCCTGCTGAAAATAGCTTCGAATATTGAAATTTTTATTTTTTAAAAGTAAAAATTACACAAATGGTTATTTTTTCAAAAATAGGGGGCAATTGCTCCTTATATCTCAATTTTCACCACTACTATCCTAAGCTCCTGCTGAAGCTAGCTTCGAATATTGAACTTTGTATTTTTTAAAAGTATAAATGCCACAAAAAGGTATTTTTTCAAATTTATGGGGCAATTTATGCTTATATCTCAAATTTCACCACTACTATACTAATCTCCTGCTGGATCTAGATTCGAATATTGAACTTTTTATATTAAAAAATAATAAATTCCAAAAAAAAGTATTTTTTCAAAAATAGTGTGCAATTGAACCTTATATCTCAATAGTTAGCACTACTAACCTAAGCTCCTGCTGAAGCTAGCTTCGAATATTGAACTTTTTAAAAGTAAAATACCACTTTTACCAATATCCATAAAACTCTATTCTGTATATGAAAGGGGCTGTCCCCTCCTCAACACCACGCTTTTTAAGCAAAAGTTTGACTTTCTCATGACTCTTTTTTTTAAAAAAATAAAAAAATTTATCGTAAAGAGCGAGGCGGTGAGGAGGGGACAACCCCTTTCATATACGGAATAATTTCTGTTCGGTTTAAGTTTTACCGTCGTTCCTTGCTTTAATTTAAAAAAAAAAACTTGTTTTTTTTTTATTTAATCTACTTAAGAAGTGACATCAAAAGTATTGTTTTAATTGATGGTAGAAATGATAACATCGCGTAGATACGAGCATTAGCTTTCGAATGACTCATTAAACGTCAATCTAAAAGTGCTGGTAGTCCACTAGCCCCAACTTTTCCACTTGAGACATTGCACCAAAAGTGCCGTTTTTAGTGCCGTTTTGAAGTTGCTGATGGTTGAATTTATAGGAAGAACGTAGATATGAGTAATATCTTTTATAAGAGCTACTAAAAATATGTATATATACCAGCGATAGCAATACGCCCAAAAATAATACGTCCGATACCGATACACTGTGCAGCCCTTTCCCCAGGGGACTTGAAGGGTCATAATATCACCAACACCAAATATATTTGACTCTAGCAATGTCTCTTGTAATCGTCAAATCTATTAAGTATCTGATGTAAGCACCCCATTCTTTAATTATCCCGTGAGGCATTCTTAACCGTTGCAATACTTTTACGCTAATACCTCTTCACAAAAAATTCGCAAATCTCGTAAACTAAAGAAGTAATTACATCACTGTTGTTAGCTCCATCATTAATCTACAATAATGTAAATGCACCCCTCATTTTTTTTTCCTCTACTAATATCCTTGCAAATAAAAACTATTCTCTTTTAATTCAATTCTCTTACTAATTTCAAAACTGATGGAGAATCAAATATGAAATCTGAATATATACAAAAAATAATTGGAATCCAAAAAAGATACACCGTTTTTTCCGAGACGGATTTAACCTAAAAAAAAAAACTAGTATATCATTAAATAGAAATTCAGTTAATTGTGTCATAAAAAAATTGAACCAGAACAGATTATAACCAACCTGTTTGGTACGGGCAAGTACGCAAATTATATAAATTAAATCAACCGAGAAGTATTTAACCTAAAAAAAAAAAAAAAAACTAGTTTATAATTAAATAGAAATTCAGTTAATTTTGTCAGAAAAAACTTGAACCAGAACAGATTATAACCAACATGTTTGGTATGGGCACCTACGCAAAGTATATACCATCAAGCAAATTCCATATGATTTTTCAAATTACTATAGAAATGATACCTCTTTGCAAATGACCCTGGTAACCGTCCAATGCATTGAAAACCTACATACATATCTATGCCCTAGGCGTAGGGTTCAAATATATAGATGCCTGGCCCGTGGTAAGGCTTATTACGCAATCACTGGTGAAATGCATTGTACGGTTACTACTGATAAACAATCATAGCAAACAAACATACAATAGTTACTAATATAAATGAGTAAATAAATCTTACATTCCGAAATAAATTAACAGTTTTGGTAAGAACTAATAAATTAAACTGAATATTGGATACATAATGATGTTAATTCCTGAAAGCTCACCAGCTCAAGAATTATTTCATCCAGGCCGGATTTAAAGCTTTCAGCGCCTCTAGGCTCAAGCGTTTTTGCCGCTCCGCTTTTCCATGATTTTCAGGGAAATCTCCAAAACTTCGGGAATAGTGAAAGCCGCAGGGCCTACTGGGCCTATTCGTAAATCCTGGTCTGGTTTCACAGCAATTTTCATTTTATTTTCGATGTTATAATAAGAACAAAAGAAAATATTTGTAATATAATTCCTTTTAGTAAAGCACCAAATACACAGTAGGACTTATACTTTTGCCATTAGAGAAACAGGCATTAACTGTACTCTTGTGTGTAGTGAAGATACCATTCAGTAGAAGTACATAACCCCTACTCCCTGAAAACGACCACAGTCTAACAACCAATCCTTAATCCCATGCTCACTTGTCTTTGAATTCTCTTCTCCCAATTATTACAATAAAAAAAGGTAGACTAATTTTGCATAATTTTGTAGCCACTTAAGAAAGAGAATGCTAATTCTAAGTAAGAGAATTTGTTATTTAAGTAAGAGAATGATACTTTTACCGTTTGGGAAACGGGCAGTACCCATACTCTTGTTGGTAGTGAAGACATTATTCATTAGAAGTACATAACACCTACTCCCTGAAGACAACCGCGTTCTAACAACCAATCCTTAATCCAACTCTCACTTGTCTTTGAATTCTGTTCAACCGATTATCAAACAGTTCGTGATAACGAACTGTAAGTAAGGACCGACCCGGCTCAATGGTAACCGAAACTCTAAAAACCGGAATTTTGATACCAATAGATACATCAAAAGAATCAGATTTTAATTCTGATTTCAAATATATAAGTTTCATCAAGTTTAATCCTATTAAAAGTTTTTACCTATTAAAAGTTACGCGCCTGAGAAAATTTGGCTTATTTTTGAACAAAGGGGAAAAGGCCCCCTAAAAGTTATAGAACCTTAATGAAAATCACATCATCATATTCAGCATATTAGAGAACCCTACCGAAGAGGTTTCAAGCTCCTATCTGCAAAAATGTGGACTTTTCTATTTTTTGCCAGAAGAAAGATCACGGATGCGTGTTTATTTTTTTTTATTATTTTTTTTTTCCCCAGGGGTGATCGTATCGACCCAGTGGTCCTAGAATATCGTGGGAGGGCTCATTGGAACGGAAATTAAAAGTTCTAGTGCCCTTTTTAAGTAACCAAAAAAAATGGAGGGCAACTAGGCCCCCTCCCATGCTCATTTCTTTCCCAAAGTCACCCGATCAAAATTTTGAGACAGCCATTTTGTTCAGCATGGTCGAAAATATTCTAACTATGTCATTTAGGATGACTTAATCCCCCGAAGTTCCCGGGAGGAGGGCTGAAAGTTATGAACTTTCCCCAATGTAACATATAGTATTGGTTATAGGGAAGTATACAGTACAGACGTTTTCAGGGGAGATTTTTCCTGGTAGTGGGGGGGGGGGTCGAGGGTTATGTGGGAGGATATTTATAAGAAGGAAATTTTAATTGGGGAAGGGACATTGCTATGAAGGGGACGCTGGACTTCCCAGCATTATTTAAAAAAAGATCAGAAATTAAATATAAAAAAACAAGTTTTTCAACTGCAACAGCAGCAACATCAAAACTTTAAACGAACAAAAAATATTACATATATGATTGGGTTCACCCCCTAGTCAATACCTCACTCTTTAAGCCAGAGATTTTTTAGTATTTTCATAAGAGCTATTTATTCTAATTAACGGCCTTTGTGATTAAGCGGTCATTTTTAAAGAATTGGAACAAAATTTGAACTTTCGCTTAAAGAGCAAAGTATTGACTAGGGGGCGAACCCCCTAATATACGTATTAAAAATATATGAATATAGTAGTTCGTTACGTAAATTAATTCGTAAGTTACGTATATTTATTACTGATAAAAACGTTCCTAAATAAAATGAAAAAAGTTTAGAGAAAGCCATTTAACCAGAAAAAATTAAATTAATATGAAAATTTTGTGTTAATTATTTATGGACTGTGAGCCAAGATCAAAACCTCCATGTATTCAAAAACGTTCAAAAATTAAATAAAAAAAACAAGTGTTTTTTAACTGAAAGTAAGGAGCGACATTAAAACTTAAAATGAACAGAAATTATTCCGTATATGAAAGGGGCTGTCCCTTTCTCAACGCCTTGCTCTTTACGCTAAAGTTTGACTTTCTCACAACTTTATTTTTTTTAAACAATAACAAAGTTTAGCGTAAAGAGCAAGGCGTTGAGGAGGGGACAGCCCCTTTCATATACGGGATAATTTCTGTTCATTTTAAGTTTTAATGTCGCTCCTTACTTTCAGTTAAAAAAAAAACTTGTTTTTTTTATTTAATTATAATAAAAAAAGGTAAACTAATTTTGCACAACTTTCAAGCCACTTAAGTAAGAGAATGATAATTCTAAGTAAGAGAATTGGTTATTTAAGTAAGAGAATGATAATTTTGCCATTTGGGAAACGGGCAGTAGGCATACTCTTGTTTGTAGTGTAGACACCATTCATTAGAAGTAAATAACCCAAATTCTTTCGGAAAGATTTGGCGGAAAAAGCTTTTGGAAAGTTTTTTCAATTAATTTTTCTTCGTTTTTTGATTGCGAAAAGTTTCAAGTTTTTAAAAAAATTCTTATTTCAAAATCAGATTTTTTTTCAACATCAAACTTTCATCAAAGTATCAAAATTAGTATTGAAGTAACGATATCAGAGTACCAAAGTATCAAAGTAAAGAAAGGATCAAAGTTAACAAGGTACTATAGTAAACAAAGTATCAAAGTAACAATAAGCAGCTTGTAGAACTTACAGCCCTTGCACTGTAAATCGAAGTTACTGCGTACATCACTGAATCCAAGTATCAAAGTAAACAAAGTTTATACGAAAATCTGTTCCATAAGAACCATATATGCCCCCAGGACAAAACTAACAGCGGTTGCCCCCGAGCCCTTCGAGCTTGTGTCGACCCCAGAGTTTTCGTTATATCATCTTTGAACTATTAAAAAAAATAGTTATCTCAAAGTTCTTATCAGATGGGTTTGAGGAAAAAAGGGCACGGAGGGCTATTTGCCCTTTGGTCTCTTTTGACATTTAAAAATTAAAATATAGCTTTCAATTTCCAATCAAATGAGCCCTCTCTGAAGTTTATAGGAACATCCCTTCCATAAGAACCATCTATGCCCCCAGGGCATAACTTACAACACCTGCCCCCAGGCCCTGCGGGGTTGTGTCGACCAAGGCCGAACTCAGGGGTTAGGGGGGTTCGAACCCCCCCCCCCCACCCAGAAATGTTTGTCTGACTCGTAAAAACATAACAAAAAGGGATATAAACAAATATCTATACGCGTTTCTTAAGGTTTTTTGTGTACCCCCCCCCCCCCCGAAAAAAATATTTGAGTAAACCCCCCTCCCGCTAAAAAAAAATCTTGGGTACAGCCCACCGAAGTTTTTGTTGTATGATCTTTGCACTTTTTTTTTACAAAATGGCTATCTCATACTTTTTACCGGACACACTTGGAAAAAAAGGACGTGGGAGGAGGCTAGTTGCCCTCTGATCACTTTTGAGTCTTAAAAAGGCACTAGAACTTCCGATTTCCAATCAAATAAGCCCCTTCCGAAGTTTATGCGACGACTCATCACATATGAAGTGCCTCTGGGGAATAAATAAATGAATAATAAGACATTGAAGCCGTAAGTAGGGAGGGCATAATAGAAGCCATACGAACACCATGCTGCCATCTACAATTGAGTCTAACGGGACCTAACCGCATAGATAATGTTATTGATCCATGAAGGGGAGAGAATTTCTGAGAAATTGATTTGCATAATTGAGGGGAATTATTGATCCACGAAAGGGGAATTTATTTGTTGTTTCTAAGGGGAATTATTGATCCATGAAAGGGGAATTTATTTAATGTTTCTAAGGGGAATTATTGATCCAATAACGGAATTAAAAATTACATCACTTGTTTCCTAGTACTTATACGGGACTCTAAAGAGATAGAAATTCTATTTTTAAATATGGCTTCTCTGGTCTTTAGACTTAGTGATAAATTCTTTAATATTCTATCGAAACCATCGTAATTAGAAATGACATCACTTGTTTCCTAGGAATTATACGGGACTCTAAAGAGGTAGAAATTCTATTTTTAAATATGGCTCCTCTGATCTTTAGTGACAGAGATAAATTGATATTCTTTTTTTAAATATGGCTTCTCTGATATTTAAGTCAAACAGATAAATTGATATTCTATCGAAACCTTAATAGTGTAGCTACGGACACCTTCGAGATGAATATATTTTACGCGGGAAAGGGTTTCCTAGGAATTTCGAATGTGACAGCGCAGGGATGCCAAAACAAAGGAACACACAGAAATTACTTTTAGGGGATTATTTGGGCGAAACAGTTTGAGACATTTTAGAAGATGATTTGGGCGAAACAGTTTGAGACATTTTAGAAGATGATTTGGGGTGAAACTCTGTGGTCATTATAATACACAAGATCCATTTGAACAATGTTGTGAGGTCCCCTACCCCAATCTCAAAGGGCCACGCCCTCAGGCCCCAAAGGGCCCCATCCCCCTGGGCCCCCAAAGGGCCTCCGAGCCTCAGAAAGGGGCTCCTTCCCCCGCCCCCCGCCCCTCCACGCGGGGCCCCCCAAAGGGCATCCAGGCCCATCGGACCCCCAACCTATTTTTTTAATACTTCTTTTGCGCACTTGAGACACAGAAGGGCCCCCCTCACCCTCAACGTTTTGGCTCCCCGCCGCATATATTTTTCAGAACAAGTTCCTTTCTTAATATCCCTCCTGAACCTATTTTACAAGTTGAAGTACGTATTCTTCTCACACACAACTCTACTTTATGGCTTTTTGAATATCCCAACACCAAGCAATACTTTCAAAAGGCTTTTTTATATTTTTTCAGAACAAGTTATTTTCTTAATGTCCCCCCTAAACTCATTCTTTTCACCCACAACTCTACTTTAATGGCTTTTTGAATGCCCCAACACCATTCAATACTTTCAAAAGACTTTTTTATATCTTTTCAGAACAAGTTCTTTTCTTAATGACCCCCTAAACCAATTTTACAACTTGAAGTACTCATTCGTTTCAACCAAAACTTTACTTTATGGCTTTTCAGATATTATTTATAAAATCACATGTATTTTAAACATGAGCGTTCTGATTTCCGAAAAATCAAACCCAACTTTATTAAAAAATCAAATATTATCAATAAAATCACGTGTATTTTAAATGTGGGCATCAAAGTAACAACATTTTAACTTAAAACTAACATACTTTACTGAACACACACAATTGCCTCTTAGAAATAATATTTTTCATCAGTGATAACACTTTTTCTGTCCGAACTAGCAAGTTTTTTACCAAATATACCAAATTTTTTCTTAGAAGTAACAATTTTTTGATTGTGATAGCAAATTTTCTGTCAGAAGTAGCAAGTTCTGTTTAACACTAACAAACCTTCTCTTCAAAGTAACATCATTTTACCTTAAAACTAACATACTTTTAATGAACTCAAACAAATTTCTCTTAGAAATTATATTTTCATCAGTGATAACACTTTTTCTGTTCGAACTTTTTGTTTGTGATAACAGCTTTTCTGTCAATAGTAGCAAGTTCTGCTTAACACTAACAAACCTTCTCATCAAAGTAACAACATTTTACCTTAAAACTAACATACTTTTACTGAACACACACAAATTTTTTCTTAGAAATAATATTTTTCATTAGCGCTTACACTTTTTTTGTTCGAACTAGCAAGTTTTCTACCAAAGATACCAAAGTTTTTCTTAGAAGTAACAATTTTGTGATTGTGATAACAACTTTTCTGTCAGAAGTATCAGGTTCTGCTTAACATTAACAAACCTTCTCATCAAGGTAACATAATTTTTCCTTTAAACTCACATAATTCTACCGAACACACACAAATATCTTTTAAAAATGATATGTTTATCAGTGATAACACTTTTTCTGTTCAAACTAGCAAGTTTTCTACCAAAGATACCAAATTGTTTCTTAGAAGTAACAATTTTTTCGTTATGATAACAACTTTTCTGTCACAAGTAGCAAGTTTTGCTTAAAACTAACAAATTTTCTCATCAAAGTAAAAATATTTTATCTTAAAACTAACATACTTTTCCTGAAGACACACAAATTTTTCTTAGAAATAATATTTTTCATAAGTGATGACACTTTTTCTGTTCGAACTAGTAAGTTTTCTACCAAAGATACCAAATTTTTTCTTAGAAGTAACAATTTTTGATTGTGATAACAATTGTTCTGGCAGAAGTACCAAGTTTTGTTAAACACTTGCAAATCTTCTCATCAACGTAACTATATTTTATCTAAAACTATCTAGCTTTTAATGAACAGACGCAATTTTCTCTTACAAATAATATTTCTCATCAGTGATAACACATTTTCAGTTCGAAAAAGCAAGTTTTGCTTAGTACCAACAAATTTTTCTGTCAAAGATACTTTTATTCTTAGAAGTAATAATATTTTGTTAAGATAAAAAGTTTTCTGGTCGAACTAGCAAGTTTTCTACCAAAGATACCAAATTTTTTCTTAGAAGTGATAATTTGTAATTGTGATAACAACTTTTCTGGCAGATGTAGCAAGTTTTGCTTAACACTAACAAACCTTCTCATCAAAGTAACAATATTTTACCTTAAAACTAACATACTTTTACTTAACCCACACAAATTTCTCTTGGAAATAACGTTTTTCATCAGTGATATCACGCTTTCTGTTCGAACTTGCAAGTTTTCTACAAAGGATACCAAATTTTTTCTTAGAAGTAACAATTTTTGATTGTGATAACAACTTTTCTGGCAGAAGTAGCAAGTTTTGCTTAACACTAACAAACCTTCTCATCAAAATAACAATATTTTACCTTAAAACTAACATACTTTTACTTAACACACAAATTTCTCTTAGAAATAATTTTTTTCATCAGTGATATCACGCTTTCTGTTCGAACTAGCAAGTTTTCTACCAAAGATACCGAATTTTTTCTTAGAAATAAAATTTTTTTGATTGTAATAACAACATTTCTGAAAAAAGTATCAAGTTTTGCTTAACACTAACAAACCTTCACATCAAAGTAACAACATTCTTCCTTAATACTACTTAACAGTAACAAATTTTCTCATCAAAGTAACAAAATTTTATCTTAAAACTAACATACTTTTACTGAACACACACAAATTTCTCTTAGAAATTATATTTTTTATTAGTGATAATACTTTTTCAGTTCGAACTAGCAAGTTTTCTACCAAAGATACCAAATTTTTTCCAAGAAGTAACAATTTTTTGATTGTGATAACAACTTTTCTGGCAGAAGTAGCAAGTTTTGCTGAACACTAACAAACTTTCTCATCAAAGTATCAACATTCTTCTTTAAAACTAACATACTCATACTTAACACACACAAATATCTCTTATAAATAATATTTTTCATCAGTGATAACATGTTTTCTGTTCGAACTGGCAAGTTTTCTGTCAAATATACCAAATTTTTTATTAGAAGTAACAATTTTTGATTGGGATAATAGCTTTGCTTGCACAAGAAAAGAGATTTAATTAAAAAAAAAATGTCTTTTTTTGACAGTAGAATAATTTAATCTGAAAACTAAACATTCTCGCGATTGACACAAGCAATCTCCCATTTGAAAAAATAGGTTTCGATCGTGGTAACTTTTCTTGAGTTTAGACTAGCAAGTTGTCTGCTAAATATACCAAATTTTTTCTTAGAATTAACTTTTCTTTGATTGTGATGACAACTTTTCTGTCAGAAGTAACAAGTTTTGATTAACACTAACAAATCTTCTCTTCAAAGTAACAACATTCTTCCTTAATACTACCAAATGTTTACTTAAGACTAACAGATTTTCTCTTCGAATCATCAACTTTTTCATAGTACTAACATACTTTGACTTAAACACTCTAATTTCTCTTAGAAATAACACTTTTCGTCAGCGAGAACACGTTTTCTGCTTGAAGTAGCGAGTTTTCTGTCAAAGATACTTTTTTTTTCTTAGAAGTAACAATTTTTCGTTTTGATAATAAGTTTTCTGTTCGAACTAGCAAATTTTCTGCCAAAGATACCAATTTTTTTCGTAGAAGTAACAATTTTGTGATTGTAATAACAACTTTTCTGTCCGAAATAGCAAGTTTTGCTTAACACAAACAAACCTTCTCATCAAAGTAACAACATTCTTCTTTAATACTATCAAACGTTTACTTAACACACACAATTTTCCCTTAGAAATGATATTTTTCATCAGTGATATCACGCTTTCTGTTTGAACTAGCAAGTTTTCTGTCAAATATACCAAATTTTTGAACAGAAGTAACAATTTTTTGATTGTGATAACAACTTTTCTCTCAGAAGCAGCACGTTTTACTTAACACACACAATTGTCTCTTAGAAATAATATTTTTCAGCAGTAATAACACTTTTTCGGTTCGAACTAGCAAGTTTTCTACCAAAGATACCAAATTTTTTCTTAGAAGTAACAATTTTTTGATTGTGATAAAAAGGTTTTCTGTCAGAAGTAGCAAGTTTTGCTTAACACTAATAAACCTTCTCATCAAAGTGACAACATTCTTCTTTAATACTACCAAACGTTTACTTAACACTAACAGATTTTCTCTTCGAATCATCAACTTTTCTTTAATTCTAACATACTTTTACTTAAACTCTCAAATTTCTCTTAGAAATAACACTTTTCGTCAGCGTTATCACGTTTTCTGATTGAAGTAGCAAGTTTTCTCTCTAAGATACTTTTTTTCTTATAAGTAACAATTTTTCATTATGATAACAAGTTTTCTGTTCGAACTAGCAAGTTTTCTGCCAAAGATACCAAATTTTTTCTTAGAAGTAACAATTTTTTGATTGTGATAACAATTTTCTGTCAGAAGTAGCAAACTATCCCTAACACTAACAAATCTTCGCATCGAAGTAACAACTTTTTTTAATACTAACAAACTTTTACTTAACACTATCAAATTTCTCTTAGAACTAACAGGTTTTAACAAGTTTTCTTTCAAACTTAGGTTTCTCTACGTTTAAGTTAGGTTCATCTAACCTCCAAAACCATAGGTTAGGTTAGGTCAGGTTAAGTATAAATAAATATTAATAAATAATTAGAAACATTTCTCCATGTTTAAGTTAGGTTAGCTTATTTAGGTTTATAGTTCCCGTATTTAGGTTAGGTCCCGTTAGACTCAATTGTAGATGACAGTACGGTGTTCGTACGGCGTCTATTATGCCCTCCCTACTGCCGTATGGCCTTTACTATAGGCAACGCTTTAAGATAATACTTAATAAAAGGTAGCTGTTAATTTTTTTAGCCTCTTCCAGGAGTCAACTCGAAATTGCTTAAATAAACACAAATATGATTTTCCGGGTGACTCGTTCATTATTTTCTAAAATTCTCGAAAATTGCTTTTTTAAAATAAGTTTGGATGCATTGCTTTCTCCAAAGCAGGTTAGAAAAGGGGTTGTTTCGTTTTTATTGTGTTATCTATTTTCTTTTTTGATTGTTTTTTGGGGTTATTTACGTATTTAGCTATATGTTGTTTGTGCCTCTCTTTTTATTCATCATCCAGTGCATTTGCTACTGTCTATAATAATCCATCCAGATTGAAGCGGTTTGAATTACATTGCTCATAATAAGAACTGTCTTTTTTTTTGTCTTTTTTTTTAAGAACTGTCTTTTTTTAGTTGAAACGAATAAGATATTAACACCATATATGTTAATATGGTGCTCAGAAGGTGGTAAAGGACCAACCTTATTAATTATGATAATGTAAGTCAACAGATAAATTACTGATGATTATAGATTTCTGAAAAAAAGTTTGAGATTTGCAATGATTTTTAGGAAAACGTTGATTAGACCCTGTTATGAGGAAGTGTGAAAGTAACAAAAGCAAGAAAAAATTAGACATATTTTGCCTTGATAATGCTTAGAGATTGGGAAAATACACCCACATACTCTGTAAAAGGTTTAATGCTAGCTGCAGGATGTGGTTGCTGCATATTGGTATTTTTATCCATAATACGTATTTTCTGAAAAAAACGTAAATAATAAACAGGCAAAGGGAAGGGATTTTGGAGCTCATCCCACCTAAATTTTGCGATATTCCTCGTTATATCTTGTATTTTCCATATAATCAGCCGATTTTTGGCTTAATTTTGAACAAGTGCCTCTCAAAAACGTTCAATCTTTCTTTGGCATTTAAAAATCAGTAACATTCCAAATCAAGAAAACAATGGGGTCAATTCATGGAAGTGAGGAGGGGAGGGAAAAATATTTTTCAAAATCTAGGTGGGAGGAGATTTTTGTTCTTTTTTCAATTTTTTTCGATATAAATATCAATAAAGAGCCATTTTCAAGCAAAATAACAAAAAAAGTATTTTTCAAGATCTAGGAGGGAAAAGTTTGCTTTTGTATTTCTATTTCTGATTGAAAATATCCAAAAAAGCTATCTTTTATATTAAAATACCAGAAGAACTACAACTTTAAAAGAAAGCCAAACCATCTTATGATATTTGGTGCCATGTGTTTTTAGCTCTTTTTTTGCCGATTTTTCAAATACTTTTTTTTCTTTGGCCACTACTACTACCAAATCTGCGTAATCACATATGGAGGTCTTTTTTACAAAAATAAGTTTCCGTTCTTCTTCTTTTTTAAGATGTGTGTATTTGTGTAGATCTCCACTTAGACCAATTCAAGCAATCAGATTTTGTTTTCACAAATCTGATTCACAAATCACAAATTTGTTTTCACTGTTTTTGGTACTTAAAGTGAACCTTTGGTAATGCTGTCTTTAAACTCTTCTGTGTTTTAAAATTCGGTAAGTAAAAAATAAATAACTAGCTTAAAAATGCAACTGTTCTCATATTTGTTAATATTCTAACTATTCAAACGCACCAAATTTCCAAAATGTAAATACTATTCATTTCTGAATTTTTGGTCTGTAATATTAAAAAAAGGGGATGGCGTAAGTTTTGGTGCATAATTTTACTCTTACATTAATTATAATCAGTGAACTACTCATCAATAAGGTTACTTAAATCAATTGCTTTTATCATTTCAGTGTCAAGGTCGATGTGGCGAAAAAGGGATTCGTACTCGTTTGGTTCTTTGCGTCTGGAAGACAGACAGTATATTAGCAGACCACGTAATTTGCCATAGCCAATCACAACCCTCAGACGTTCAAGAATGTACTCGTGAAACCTGTTCAAGTAAGAATGAACGTTCTAATTCTAGACTAAAGACATTGTAGAGACTGGAAATCTTTTGAAATGGTAAAATGAAAAAATCACCTGCAGACACTGACAGATTTGAAGTTCAATAACATAAGTAAACACAGAAGAGGAAAAAACTTTATTTCTGGGGTCGATAGACCTTTTTTGCTTATCTGTTGAAGCTGAAAAATATTATTTATTATTAGCACGGGTCACTCTGGATTTAAAGTTCGTTAACGCGAACTTTTCAAAAAAAAAAATCTAGACGAGAACTATAATCAACAATTCATGAAAACCGGAGAAATAATTTTTTTTAGATTTTCCCTTTTTTAATTTAAAAAAAGCAAAAAAAAAGCGTTCTATGGTTTCAAAAGAGTAACTTTTCTGTACTTTATAGTGTTGTTGCTAAGCCCTGCTGTACTTGAATACTCATAACGTAAGAAACCTTAATCTTTCAATTTGCAGTTAATGAGAAAGTGCACATTTTTATGGACAACTGTAAACATTTTCTATGTTATCTGTGTAGTTAAGTTTCAAGGGATACCTTAGTGAAGTATATTACTTGCGTTGGTATCCAGAGCACAAAGAATTGTGTTGATATATCCGATTTCCGGTTGATTATTGGTGAGAAAATAATGCGCTCAAGAACCTCTTTGTGGTGGAAGGGGGTATTTTATAACATACGACCTATATAACTTCTTTAGCCTTTTTTCTATATAGAGCCCTTTTTTGAAAGTTATATATATAATATATAATTGTAGCATTTCTATTGACGGTCGATAAGCCGTCAAATGATTTTTGAATCTTAAAAGAGTCGTTCAAGAACACGTGACTTCTGGTGAAAAAAAAAAATAAAAAAAGTAACTTAGTGAAAGAATTACTTACGCACACTTAAGAAAGGGGGTTGCAAACTATAGTAAGTTCTCGCTACTGTTAGCACCTCTATATATGGTACTGCTTTGCGGCACTTTTTTAATAAATTAAAATTCTATATAAAAAAGGAAGTTTTGATATAAAATCATTATCAAGTCTAATATGAATTTTCTATTTCTTTTTTTTTAATCACGTAAAGGATATTTGAATCTCGAAATTATTGAACACTGGAAAGCAGTAAAAAAGGTCAATGTTCTATTCCAAATAAAAATATTTTTACTTGGATGATGCTAAAGTTTCTATATTTGTTTTTTAATTTAGATGTACAATTTACATATGTGTTTCAAAATTCTTTTTAGGTACATTTTCTCTAAACTTAATAGGATTTTCTAACTACGTTTGAGGCCGCTGAATCCAATAAAACTCCACTCTTTTCAATGTAGTTTAAACTGTTATCACATTTCAACGACAACTCAAAACTGCCGCTCTTCGTTAAAAACTACCGTCCTTACAATAAGAAAGGAGCATGGTGGTGGTAACACAAAAAAATGACGTTATACCAGTATAGGTTTCTGTGGCTAGGTTTCTGGGTTGCCTGTTCCCCTTGGTCACTCGTTTATACAAATTAGGTTCGTTCAGGCATTAAAAAAAATGTTTAAAAAATCAAGATAATAATTTTTCGTCATAAGAAAAAATCTTAATTCATAAGTACCTCCGCACAGGAAAAAAGGAGATATGATAACAATTTGCTACTATAAATCTCGAGAACTGAATAAGGTACTATACTTAATTAATTATGTGAACTTGTAGCAGTATAGCCTCCATCAGGTCCCCTGGCACCCAGGAGTTGACTTAATTTCTTTTGGTATCCAGATCCAAATTTGGTCACGGGTAACTATTATGTACCAATATGGCTTACGTGACCATTCTCACGGGCTGACATAACAGAAGAGTGCGCGCCGAGTGAAGAGAATGAATCACTAGTACACGTGCATAAGCAAGTGTCTGTAAATATAAATATTTTTGTTAGTTGAATTCTGACTTTTGATTAAAACGGTTCACAATAGTGACAACTAAGATTATTCCTATCCTCGTCAGCATTGGTAAAAGCTACTTAAGGGCTCCAGTTCGGTCTGAATTGTCGCTAGCCAGGTTTTGCGTTGACCGCCAGGGTGTTGTTTTCCAAGAAGGCAGTGCCACGTAGATTAGTGATCTTTTCCTCAGGTATTCCACCATCATATGGGCTCCACACGTATGAACTGGCATTTCTATATTATGTCTGCTACATCTTACATCTAGAAGCATCATCCTCTTAGCTCTTTATTCAAAACCTTATCATCGAGGTGGAGACAAATATTTCCCGTTGGCACCCTGGTCAAAGAGTTTTAGTTCTTAAGACTAGGGACTTTTAGAGTCTATGCTTTGCTTTCATATAACAGTACTGATATTACCATTATTTGACAAATTTAGAATTAGGTGCGGGGATAAATCTGGTGCTTGTGCCATATGTTTCTGTTTAGTTGAGCGAAAACTGGTGCTGCCAATGATATTCTATGTTGAATTTCAGATTCGCCACTACCATGCTTGTCGATTGGTACACCTACCTAATTTAAGTTTTGTTTCTCTTTAGGTCTCTATTAATCTAAGGAAGATTCTTGGGGCAAATGCACTCGGGTAGGCTGCCGTATATTTTATTGGTCGTGCTAATCGTAAGACCAAGAGGTGTGTGATGTTTGATGATTTCTATGAACAGGTTTTGTGGTTTTACATCTGAATAAGCGAGTAGGGCTACATTGTCCGCATAATCGAGGTCTTTGATTTTAAAGTCTGGAGATGTATCAACTACTTGCTATTTTACTGTCACACAGACGATTTTCCAGTCAATGACGAAGTTAAAGAGTATCGGCGAGAGTATGCATCCTTGTCTCACTCCATAAGTGATCATGAAGGTCTCAGAAATCTCAGCATTTACTTAAACCACTGCAATCATATCTTCAAAATAATACTGTATTATTTTGATTAGCATTCCTGGTACTCAATCCTCCTTCACTGTGCTCTAGATCCCGCTCCTTACTACAGAGTCAAGCGCTGTAATAAAGTCAATATACAGTGTCACATTTTTTTCGCTGGTATTTTGATTAATGTTATTTTTCCAAGTAAAAATATTCGGCGACTACATTCCATTACAGGATAAAACCCTAATTCGGTCTTTTGCTGGAGTTTTCTCTGCTTGATTTGGTCTAATGCTTGAATTTCTTGTTTGTGAGAGGTGTCTGAGAAGTACAATGGCCATTTTTTTTGTAGTAATGCCAATGGGTGAAATACGTCTTCATTTTGGTGATATGTACCGGTCACTTTTCGTTAATTCTGGTATTATTATGAATTTCTACCACTCATATGTGAATACTCTAATTCCCTTTTCCTACACATGATGCTGTGTAGATGATGAGGCTGATTGGTAAAGCCCACTTTGAAAAAATTTAACCGGTATATAATATGTCCTAGGTGCTCATGACGTTATGAGCTTTCAATAGTCTTCAGAGTTTCCGTGAGAGATATGGACCGCAGGCTATTCTTTCGTAGCGACTTGTCGTCAGAACTAAGTTATTGGCTGAATTTGTCTGGGTGTCCCTTACTGATAGTAATGCTGAGAAGTCTGGTACAGGACTTGGAAAAGTCTGTAAATGTTCCCGCCATAGTTTTATGACCTCCTCTGTATTCGTTGTCCTATCTCTACCTTCATATCTTATGCACCATCGCTTACACAGCGGGTTTGGTTCACTTTCTTACTACTTTGCAGAGTAGTGTATACAAATTTCTCGTATCCGAGCATGCAGTTGCCAACTGCACATTGTCCAGAATGGCTTTCCAACAATGCTGTCTATCGTCCTTGGATTCTGATGGCGCTGCTTCCGCTGCTGTTCAACAAAACTCTTGTTTTGTCTGCTTCTGTTTAGTTATTGATTTTTTTTTGTTATGATACTCAGTTGTGGTTCACCCCATCCGCTTTTTTTTCACTTCCCTTTCGTGCAGCCAAGGAGTGAAGCAGAAATATCCCTTTCAGAATCTCAAAGATCTGGCCAAGTGATCTTAACATGGTACCATAAAACGTTCCATTAAAAGTTCTCTGGGTTGTTTTGTTATACGTACTGAAGTGCTGGTAATGGTTCCATGGTCTGTAGTTCTTGTAAGAGTTTAGATAATTGATCATAATATAGCTTTTGAAGCAGTTTTTGTTAAGGTCTCTGTTGTATGAATCATTTTTTTGGCACTATTTTCTTTTCTAAGCTTGTATCAGTAACTGGTAAGATTGATCATAGTTGTCTGCTCAATAGATATTGGACTTGGGAAGCTGGATTATAAACTGGGATGTTGCAATATTCCATAAGGCAATATTGGTAATATGGTAATATGGGCTTGAGGTGATTTGATGGATTCCCCAGTGGCTTGTGAAGTTATTGAACTCTAAGGCTTGAAATTGGGGACCGATATCAGTCATTAGATCTTTGGGAATACCATACCTACTAAAAACTGCTTTCAGTTTGGAGATCACACCGGCTGATGCAAGAGATTCAAGTTTCTCTACCTCAAAGAAGCGATTGTAATATTCAACAATGATTAAGTATGTTGATTCATGGACTTCAAATAGACCAGAAGCTACGCATTCCCATGGTAGGCTTGGAATGTTGGAGTTAAGGAGTGGCTCTTTTCGATTACTAGACGTTTTTCGCGTATAGGTTTTGCAATTATTGACTAAATTTTCAATATCTCTGCAGATTCCAGGCCAAAATATAATACAGCATGCCCTTTCCTTTGTTTTGACTGTGCCTAAAAGGGACTGATGAAGCTGTTCTAGTTAACTTTCAACTCGTCTGGAAAAAAAGGTATTTCCTGGTTCCGGGTGGGGGGGCATTTTTCTCTTTTTTCTTATCCATCAAATTTTCTTTGAGCTAAGGACTAAAGGATATAAACAGTTCTTAGCCTTTTTCTTGGGGGAAGAGGTACCAAGCCCCTAAATAATCTCTTTAAACTATGTTTTCCTCGGTCCCGGGGCTTACTGGCTATAAGCTTTAAACTGATCGGAGATATCAAGTTTTTTTACTATTTTAGGGCCTACGAAAACACTTTTCCATCCCAACAAAATATTTCATCCCCTTAAACATTGTAGTACTTCTTGAAAGTTTCTACCCTACTTAAAAAAAAAATTTTTGGGCCATTTTTGAGCGCCATATTTGGATCTTCATCATTCCCAAGGATTTCACTTTGGGTATTGACGATATTTATACGTTTGCTTCTATAAACTTAGGCAAGATACTTCAGCTTTTTACACTTTGAACAATTTTTATCCTTGGCAGGGCATATGCGACTTTGGTCATAATGTCCACCACAGATATATCAATCTTTCGTTTCGACACCAGTCCTAGATAATCCTAGATAGTCTTAATTCTTAGCTGGGTCTTCTTTTCGATATAGTATCTATTTCATGTTTTATGGCTTCCAAGCAAGATTTGTTTTAAAAGAATTGCAGCTGTGCTTCGTTCTTCTCATAGAGCTTGCAAGCTTGGACTCTTTGGTCAGGTGTCAAGCCATTTCGTTTTGCAGGTAATTTCACTAGAATGCGGGAATTTATTATTCCACAGACAATTTTGTCTCCAACTAATGTGTTTTGCTCTGTGTACTCGTATGGTTTTGCAACAAGTTTCAACTCAGTAATGTAATTCTTAATGCTTTAATTTTCCAATTGATTAATTTTCCTCTTCTGTGAAATATTTATCTTGAGAAGACTGTATTCTTTTTGGGGAAGCATAATCTTTAAGCTTTATTTAAAAACTTCGTTTTTTTCCTTTTTCCTCACTAGTAAGATCAAATGTCTTGAATATATTCCTTTCTTTTCCTCCAATCCAAATTTGTAGATAGGCACAGTGTACTTTCCCACTTTTTCCAGCCCATGGACCATTAAGCATCGGTCTAATAATCTTCAAATTTTGCCCATTCAGCCTCAAGATTTTCGGCATTCCAGTTGATTGTTGGAGGGCATGTTTGCGAGGGGCAAGTGGGGTTGGGGCAGTTGCCCCCCAGTAATGTGAGGAAAAAATCATTATATAACCCATGCTCGATGAATATCCGAAAGTAGACCCCTCTTGCCCCCCCCCCCAATAAAAATGTTGTAGATTTGCCCCTGGAGATTCCACACAAAGGTAGATCATTTATTTAGACCTAAGTACCTGCAACAAAATATCTCATGCAACGAAGGCACAGGTAAAGCAAAATATACAGGCAAGAATGTAAGAAATACCCATAGACAATAACAATGATGAGATAGAAGGAGAAGAGAGAAAGGAAAATATAGAGATGGCTCTATTGGCAACAGCACTTATAATTGAAGCCCTAAGTGTTAAATTGGTGAGCTCGCTACAATTATATTTCAAGTATTTATTCAACATCACTACTGAGCTTTTGCCATATCTTCTATTTAAAAATTTATTACCAAAACACTAAGAAAAACATATAAATGAAAGCAGCCAGGCTAGATTATTTCGAAGCAAAAATTTAATTTTATATTCAGAAATAAGGTCAATTTTTTTTGAAATTTGAAACATAGAAGACAAAAATAATACTACAAAACGCTTGAAATTAGAATCTATTTTCTATTTCCCTAGGCACGGTAGCGTAATTAATGCCTCTTTTTTATCTTTAGGGGAGGAAGAATGCTCTGACCGGTCATCCTTTTGTCAACTTGTGCCTCTAATTCATATGTGTGACAAAGAACTATATAAAAGAAAATGTTGCTTTTCGTGTTCCTGAAGAATAATGGAAATCCCAGAAAAATGATTGATTTGTGTGATTGCTTGTGAGAATGTCCTTGTGAATTGAATATTAGGACGTCCATGTAGCACATAACAAAATTAACTTCTATTTGCTATTTTGGCGAAAAGGACGCACCTTATAAACCCCAAAACAAAATATTTTGAAATCATTGAAAAGTCGGTTGTGTTATATACTAAAAAATGTATTATCCGGCTCAATCCATGGGTCAGCTATCCGAATAAATACGGATCACGACAAAAAGAGAACACACCTTGTCTGAGCTAGAAAGCACAATATAACTAGCAGGATCAGAACAAAAATACGGGAGGAATAGAAGGCTTTTCATTAATCAGCCTGAATGAAGGATAAGTACCTAAGAGGCGTATAGGAATAGGAAGGACGAAGGAGAGGAAGAGGAAGAAGAGAAAATCAACAAGATATTTTCCGGGGGAGGGGGATATTTTGATAGAAAAATACATTTTACCTAAAATATATTAAGTTGTTCTCCAAGTGTTACAGAATTTTGCCTATCTTATTCTCTCGCTTTTATCCCTTGTCAGTTTTTTTTTTATTATTATTTGACAATTTATTACAAATAAACAAAACAAAAAAACAATTTCTTTCTTCCCAGCCACAAATGGACTTTGTTTTTTATATACTTTGTCCTCTTTCTTTTGTAGTCAATAACAATAATATCTATGATAAAAAATGAATAAAAAAAATATCAGTGCTTGGTTGTCGTAGCTTATTTGTATTTTTAGGAGGCAACAAAATTATTCATCTCAGGCCTAGATCGGACTACTTTTGGGATTAGCCCAGATAAATCCTCACAGATGAAACGATGAGGATAGTTATCCATATAAGATGAAATCACTATCTCTGGCTTAAGGAACACAAGCCCTGCAAATATCTGAACTGAAATTTTAATGCAGCTGAATCCATAACAATCATGGGTAATCCTCTCGGTTTATAAAAAAAAATATATATGAATCAATGATAATTGTATATTAAATATCGAATTTTAAGTCTGAATTTAAAATTTGACTTTTAGATTTTTTTCTTGTGATTTTATGGTGATTCATTTCAAAATTTAGGCGAAAGCACTGGTGCTGTTTTGGAGTAGGTGAAGGAAATAATACTTTAGCAAATAACATTAATACAAACAACATTAATTCTTTAAAAAGAGGTGTTTTGAAAAACAATGACTTACTTTCAAGTCATATTACAAACTTTTTCCTTCTTCTAAAAAGTATTTACAGTGTTGTCGCAATTCCCTATTTCACAGAAAAAATTCTTCTGAAAATATCTTAGGAGTACTTCAAAATGTAAAACAAAGCAAATGTAAATTTGAAGAGACACATGTAAAAAATGTCAAAATTTACAAATAAAACGTTGAAATTTTTTAGAATAGCTTGGAATAAAATTGTAAAAAAAATCTTCTTTTTTTTTACCTACTTTCCTTTTTTATCCTGTATAAAGTGAGGACGGCTTATTGGAGGTTCCAGACGAAAAAATTGTTTTTATTTTTCCGATTCTCACTGGCTGGAAAGTATTCCTCATTTATCTGTTTGATTTCTAGACCTTATTTAAAAAAATTTAGAAAGCCAAGTACTTACTTAGTCACGTTTTTGTTGCGTAATGACTATATTTGGACTTTCAATGAACAAGTGTTTATCTATGAGAAGAACCTCTTATCGTTACATTTGTTTTCCTTTGAACACGTGAGTACATTTGCAGCGGTATGTTTTTCTTTTTCAGTCTTTATCTTTAAAATCAAGGGATTTTAGATAGAGTAGACAATTGTTATGATTTTGTTTAATAGAATTTGATTCATTTCCATTTACATATATCTCTCTTTTTTAAGTGAAACCCTTGTTCGACAAATAAGAATGCTTTTATAAGAAAAGCTTCGTGAAATAAAATTTTTCTGTGATCACAAATGATTAATGAAGAATAAAAGAAGAACAAAACAGGGTTATTCTAAGACACTTATATAATCTAATAACATATCGGAATGTTTGTTTTAATTACTTGTTACATTGGTGTTCTAAATAAAACAACCAGCAACACTGAAACCAGTGAACATTGAGGGTGATTTGTAGTGATATCCCAGACTGTAAATTTAAGATGCTCAAATTACTTTTGTCAAGATTTTTTAAGTTGCTGCTATGGCATTTTTCCTTTTAGAGGGTGGGGAATTGGAGGGGATATAGAATGTACTTATGCCTTCAACCATACAGAACAATCACAACGATATACACAAACAACCGAAGGAAAGCTTTTGATCAAGGCACGGGGTAGTGCCCGAACTAACGAACCGTGGCCTATAGCTTCGAAAAGTTTCTTCGATTGATTCACCCGGGCTTGATCACTTGAGATCACTTGGTAGCTTCTCACTTGGTAGCTTCTGATGGAGTTTACAGGGGAAGTGACTATAACATCGAGCGCATTTTAAATTTGGTGGGCATATTCCTACAGCCAAAGAAACTTTCTTTGGAATACGAGACCGCAAATTTTCACAGCCAGGGGCTAAAAGACTCTAAAATTTTATAGTTGGGGAAAAATTCAAACTTTAAGTGAGCTAAATTGCCCTAAAGGGGAAGTTACTACTGCATCCCATAATCCCCTACTCATAGTGTTTAAGTAGATACTTGTGTCTTACTTGAAAATCTTAATTATTTTTTTTTAAGTTGTCCACGTTTAAAATTTTGTTAAGAGCATGAAAATACTGCTGGTTCACAATCATAAATAAAACGCTGGTGTTTACCCACTGGGCGTTATTACGTTGTAGACAGTTTTTATTAAAAATCAAGCTACCGCTTGAACATTACGAGAGGGTTGTTGACCCACTGCTCCCTCTTATTTGGGATTAATTTTAAAAAGAAATTCCACACAACAAGGCTTTCAAAGAAAAGTAAAGAGCTACACTGAACCAAATATGAGCAAAAAAAAATTCAAACAATGTTCAAAGCGTAAAACTACCACAAATTGCCATTAATAAATAAATGAATCCCAAAACGAACCTAAATTAATATAAATAGCCGAGTCAAACTCAAAACTAACAAAATTAACATAAGTAGGGCTGACAGCACACATGTCTTTTCAAGGCATGAACATAATTTACACTTTAGCCTATTGATAAAAACAAAAACCAAATGATCATGGATTGTCAGTTTAATACACATATACTGATATCTATTCCTTAAATTTTTAATGTTCTTTTATTTATTAAAGTAAAAAAAAGAATAAAAATGTAAAATATATTTTGTTTTCATTTATGTACAAATTATGTTCTGGTCTTGAGAAGGCGTTGGTTAATTTTTGCTTGTTTTGAGTTTGGCTAGGTTATCTCTTGTAATTTATGTTCGTTTTGGGTTTCATTCATTTATTGATGGTGTTTTTGTGGGAGTTTTACGCTTGGAAGATTATTTGAATTTATTTCTCCTCATTTTGGTTTAGTGGAGCTCTTTATTTTTCTCTAAAAATCTTGTTTTGTGGAAAGATTTTTTAAAAATAATGTCTGTTTTTTTTATTAATATAATCATTTTCCTGAATTTTTTATATCTTTTCTTTTTTCTATAAGAATCCATAGTTTGGCTTGCTATTTGTGTGTTGGGGAAACTTTTCAATGGTTTTCAACCATGACAAAAATAGTATAGTTTAGTTTAATTTTATACCTCCTCAAATTGACCTGAAAAATAAAACTGAATATCATTCCCAAAAAAGTTCTATCTATGCTCTTTGACAATCTGGACACACTTTTAATTTATTTAAATTGTAAGAGCAGAAGTGGTAATAGTGGTAGCCCCGAAAGTTTCAACTTAATCCCCCCAGTCATTTTCGATATATCTCTGAGGTTTCTTATTAGCAATCATACACACAGTACCTTTTGATTCAGTTTGAAAGCAACATTTAATTTTAAAGCATAATAGACCAATTGCACAATTATGGGGGGCTTACATACCCAATATCTCTAAAGCTATAGCTACTGGACCGTTCTAACTCTTCTGAACAAAATGGGTGTCTCAAATTTAGACTATCTGTTTGGACAATGAATGTGCTCCGGAGGAGGGCTGCTTGCCCTCCAATCTCTTTTGACGCTTAAAACAGGCATTAGAACTTTTAATTTCCAATCGAATTAGCTCCTTTGAAAGTTTCAATGATATTTCCAGCTATTATAAAGCGGTGCTGCTCTATGATATAGGCTTTTTTGCTTATATTTTATATTGCTTTTATGCCCTTTTAAAAACCTGCATACAAATGTTTTCTTCGTTTAATTGAGACTCACCCTAGACGTTCCTTAAAAGTTTCACCTTAATTCGCTTAGCGTCATTAGTTACAGTAACTGTAGTGGTAGTCATGGGCGCAGGCAGCATTAGGCAGCATATTGTCTAGGGGGGGGGGGGCAGTCGATAGTGTGATGGAGTTTTATCAACTGCTTTTTCCAAACCAGCTGCTTTTTTAGCCATATCTAATGTAAATTTGAAGGTCTAGGGGGGGCCGCTGCCCCCCATGCCCCCCCTCCCTACGCCCATGGTGGTAGTATTAATAGCGTTAACATTGTGCCTTCTGGCTAGTTCAAAATCAGCCACAACTTACCCTTAAAGGTCTAATTTAATAATATAAGCCATTTTTGAGTTATTTCTTTGCCACATTTTTGAAAATCTACATGCTCATAGTTCGATTTGATTTAGTTCAGTGTCGTTCTAAATATTCCTTGACAGCTTCACTTTAATACTCTTACCTTGCGTAGTAACAATAAGTGTAGTAGCATTATAGCAGTATGAGCATAGCACCTTTGGTTTCTTCAAATTCCCCTTCAACACAAGCTGAAATTTTGAACATAATGCCTTCAACCGTTCCTGAAGCATTTCTAATACGTACTCTGGACAACCTGGGTGGGCATAGTGTGTTTCAATTTAGTTCCAAACATTTTGAATATTTCCTAATTTTTCAACCTTAATATCCTTTGTTCTAGTAGCAGCAGTAGTAGTGGAATCAGTAGAATTAATAGTAGTAGTCTTAGCTTTCGTAGCAGTAGTAGGAGAAGTAGCAATAATAGTAGCAGTAGTAGTAGCATGAATAGAAGCAGTAATATTAGGACGCAAATGTTTTCTTTTGGTTAGTTCAGCATCCTCCACAACAGCCCTGTTAGTTTCAACTTCACACGCCAGACTGTTCCTAAAATACTGCTGTTACGCTCTTTTGACAAACTACATACAGACGGCGTTTTTAGTTTAGCGCCAATGACGCAGTAGTCTTTTGGTTTTTATTTACAGTTAAGGAAGAGAGCAGTAGGGCCTATCCAAACTCTTGTTTGTAGTAAAACTATATTCGTCTTGAAGAACTTTAGAGGGAACTAATAAATTTAACTGAATATCTGATGTATAATGATATTAACTGCTGAAAGCTCATCAGTTCAAAATTTTACTATCATTTTAATGCTTATTTTCAATATTAAGTACAAAAGAAAATATTTGTAATAAAATTTGTTTTCAGTAAAGCAACAATGACGCAGTAGGTTGTAGACTTTTACAGTGAGAGAAGGAGGCGATACCCAAACTCTTGTTTGTAGTGATTTTTGTTCGTTTCAAGCTTGATTTGCATATTCAATTTGAGTTTCACTCGTTTCAAAATGTAGTTATTTATTTACCTTATTATCTTTCGTATGTTTATATGTATCAATCTTTCATTTAGTTTCTGTTCGTACTAAGTTTCATTTTTACTTAAATAGCCAAAATATTTTTTTTTCGTTTTAAGCTTGATCTCCGTGTTTAATCTAAGCATTACTCACTTTAAGATCTATTTATTCATTTATATTATTACTTCTTGTATGTTTTTTGCTATGATTGTTTATTTAATTTCTGTTCGTTTTGGGTTTCATTTATTCTTTAATAGTAATTGTTCACTTTCACTTCTATATCTTTCTTGACGCGTTGACATCGTCAATTTAGCATTTTGATGTGTAATGCATTCGAGAAAATAGAACTGAGCTTCATTTTTCTTATTCCTGCTACCACACCAATGTGAACAATGCTGAATGCGGTGTTCAGACGGGCGACATAAGAAATAAAAATTCTGAAAAAGGTAGAAAAGCCTATTTCACATAACCATTGGATATGCCATGCTTGTTAAGTCACCCAGCATGTTCGCCCAATTAAACTGCTATGAAATCCTATACTGGTATAATTTTTAGACAGTTTACATTATTATAACGAATAAGAAACTATTTTTTTGTATTGTTGTTTGCTCAGAAAGTTCTAATATGGTTGAAACTGAGTTGTTGTGGGTGGTACGTACTCAGGGCTGTATCCAGGATTCTCGTTGGGGATGGGTTTTACCGAAAAAAATTTTTGGGGGGGGGGGGGGTAGGGTTACCAAAAAAAAAAACCCACCCAAAAACTTTTTCTAAAAGGTTCGTGTAAGACTAGGGCATTTGAGACGAATTTGCAAGTCGGAGAAGCATTTCTGGGTTGGGCTCATTTGATTGGAACTTCAGAAAGGGCTCATTTGATTGAAATTGAAAGTTCGAGCTCACTTTTTAATAGTTAAAAGAGATCCGAAGGCAACTAGCCCCCCCCCCCAAGCCTTCTTTTTCCAAACCCATCTGATTAAAATTTGAAATAGATATTTTGTTAAAAATAGTTCAAAGGTCGGATAAGAACAACTCCGGTGTCAATACAACCCCCCAGAACCCTGGGGAAGGCGTTCTAAGTTATGCCCTAAAGGCGCGTGTGGGTCTTATGAAAGGGATGCTCATATAAACTTCATACAGGGCTCATTTGATTCGAAATTGAAAGTCCTAGTTCACTTTTTAAGAGTCAAGAGATTTAAGGGCAACTAGCCCCAACCCCACGCACTTTTTTCCCCAAACCCATCCGCTACAAATTGTGAGTTAGCCATTTTCAGTTTTTTGAGATAGCCACAGTCAGTTTTTTGAAAAGTGTTCAAAAATTATATAAAAAAAACTCTAGAGTCCCCACAACCCCCCAGGGCCCGGGGGGGGGGGTAGGCGTTGTAAGTGTGTTCCTGGTGGCGTACATTGTCCTTATAAGAGGGATTCTTATATATACTTCAGAGAGGGCTCGTCTTATTTGACACGGAATATTCTAGTTTCCTTCTTAAGAGTCAAAACATATCCAATGGAAACTAGCCCCCACCCCATACACCCTTTTTTCCCCAAGCCCATCCGATAAAAATTTTAAAATAGCCATTTCATTAAAAATAGTTCAAAGGCCAGATAAGAAAAACTCCTGTGTCGACGCACCCTCCAGAGCCCAGGGGTAGGTGTTGTAAGTTATGCCCTGGGGGCATATATGATTGTTATTGAAAGGATGCTCGCATAAACTTCATAGAGGGCTCATGTGATTGGATTGAAAGTTGTACTTCACTTTTGAAGAGTCAAAAGTGATCGGAGGGCAGCTATTCTCCCCCCCCCCCCACCCACCATTTATTTTTTACCAGAGGCACTTCATATAGAAGGGGTCGTCGTATAAACTTCAAAGGGGGCTAATTCAATTGGAAATCGACAGTTCGAGTGCCATTTTAAACAGTCAAAACCGATCAGAGGGCAACTACCCCCATACCAAGCCCTTTTTCCAGATTTTATCATATGTACTTCAAAAGTGAAGTACATATGATAAAAAATTTGAGGTTGCCAGTTTGTTAAAAATAGTTCAAAGATCATATAACAAAAACTCCTTTACGTATGGCCATTTCGTTAAAAATAGTTCAAAGGTCAGATAAGAAAAACTCCTGTGTCGACACAATTCCCTCCCCCAGGGCCCGGGGCAGGCGTTGTAATTATCGCTCTGCCCCCCCCCCCCCTCCATGCCCTTTTTTCTTCAAACCAATCCGATAAGAAATTTGAGATAGCGATTTTTTTTAAATAATTCAAAGATCATGTACTGAAAACTTTGGGGTCGACAAAACCCCCCCCGGACCCGGAGGCAGCGTTATAAGTAATAAGGCTCTGGGGGCATATATTGTTCTTATGGAAGGTATGCTGATATAAACTTCGAAGAGGGTTGATATGATTGGAAATTGAAAGTTCTCGTTCACTTTTTAAGAGTCAAAACGATGGGAGGGCAACTAGCCCCCTCTCCACTCCCTATTTTCCTCAAGCCAATCCGATAAGAACTTTGAGAGAGCCATTTTTTTCAAAATGGCCTTAAGAGCATATAAAGAAAACGCCGGGGTCTACACAATCCTTCAGGGCCCGGGGTAGGTGTTTTAAGTTATGCTTGGGGGGGGGCATATATGGCTGTTGTGGAAGGGATGCTCGTATAAACTTCAGAGAGGACTCATTTGGTTCAAAATTGAAAGTTCTAGTTCAGTTTTTAAGAGTCAAAAGAGATCAGAGGGCAACTATCCCCTCCACGCCCCTATTCCCCCAAATGCATCCGATAAAAATTTTGATATAGCCATTTTGTTAAAAATAGTTCAAAGGTCAGATAAAAAACTCCAGTGTCGACAAAATCCCCCAGGACCTGGGGGCAGGTGTTGCAGGTTATGCCCTTTGGGCATACATGGTTCTTATAGAAGGGATGCTCGTATAAACTTCAGAGAGGGCTGATTTGAATGGAAATTGAAAGTTCTAGTTCTTTTTTTAAAAGTCAAAAGAGATCGGAGAGTCCCTCGCCCCCCCTCCCCACGCCCTTTTCCCCCAAACCCATCCGATACAAATCGTGAGATAGCCATTTTTTAAAAATAATTCAAAGGTCAGATAACAAAAACTTCGGTGTCGACACAACCCCCCAGGGCCCGACTGGCAGGCATTGTAAGCTTATTCTGGGACCGTATAAGGTTCATAAGAAAGGGATGCTCGTTTAAGCTTCAGAGGGGGCTCATTTGAATGGAAATCAAAAGTTCTAGTTCATTTTCTCAGAGTAAAAAAGACCGGAGGGCAACTAGCCCCTCCCGCCATCCACACCTTTGGGTTTATCAGATATCAGACGGATAAGCCCATCCGATAAAACTTTGAGGTGACCATTTTGTTAAAAATAGTTCAAACATCATATATTAAAACTTAGGGATCGACACAACCCCCCAGGGCCCAGGGACAGGCGTTGTAAGTTATACTCTGTGGGTATGCATGGTTCTTATAGAAGGGATGCTCGTATAAACTTCAGAGAGGGCTCATTTGATTGAAAATAGAAAGTTCTAGTTCACTTTTAAAGAGTCAAAAGGGACCGAAGGGCAATTAGCCCCCACCCCACCCTCTTTTTCAACAAACCCATCCGATAAAAATTTTGAGATAGCCATTTTGTTAAAAATAGTTCAAACGTCAGATAATAAAAACTCAGAGGTTGACACAAACCCATTTTTCACTTTAATATTGTTACTTTGATACCAGTTTTGATACTTTGATAAATATTTGATTTTTTTTAAAGTTTGATTTTAAAATAAGGAATTTTTAAAAACTTGAAATTTTTGCAATCAAAAACGAACAAAAATTAATTAAAAAAAACTTTCCGAAAAATAAGTTTTTCAAAGAAAAGTACAGGCAATTTAAAACTTAGGCTTAGCAGATAAAAATACCTGTATCAATTCAAACTCAAAACGATCAGAGATTACGATTAAAGAATAAATGAAACCCAAAACGAACAGAAATTAAATAAACAATCATAGCAAAAAACATCCAACAAGTAATAACATAAATGAATAAATAGATCTTAAAGCGAGTAATGAAAATCAAGCTTAAGACGAAAAAAACATTTTCTTATTGAAGTATAAATGAAACCTAAAACGAACAGAAATTAAATAAACAATCAATGCAAACAAACATACAATAGATATTAATGTAAAATTAATAAATAAATCTTAAAGCGAGTGAAACTTAAATTGAATATGCAAATCAAACTTGAAACGAACAAAAATCACTACAAACAAGAGTTTGGGTGTCACCTCCGTCTCTTACTATAAAAGTCTAAAACCTACTGCGTCATTGGCGCTTTACTGAAAACAATATGCGTCTTGAACAGTATTGGAAAGTATAAACAACATCAAATTGAATATTTGATGTATAATGATATGAATTGTTGAAAGATCCATCAGTTCAAGAATTTATTTCACTGTAATTATATTTTTATTTTCAATGCTGCCAGAACTAGAAAAGAAAATCTTTGTAATATAATTCTTTTGTAGTTAAGCGCCAATAACGCAGCAGGCTTTTGGTTTTTATTTACAGTTAAGGAAGGAGGCAGTATCCAAACACTTGTTTGTAGTGAAACTATATTCGTCTTGAACGACTTTAAAAAGAGCTAATAAATTAAACTGAATATTATTATTATTATTTATTTCTAACCCACACTGTACAGAGGTACAATACGTGGAGTATCACGAGGAAAAACACATAAAATGCAGCAGAAATCAATATATAAATCAAAGATTACCAGTTACAGTGTAACACATAATAATTTAAAAGAAACTAAAACAAAAAAGAAATAACATGAAAGGAGGGGGAAAAGAGGAAGAGAGAAAAAAACTGACAACTTGCAGAGTCTAATAAGCAGTAATATGCAGAAATATGGACACAAGCTGTCAATATTATTATCATTATTTGATTTTTACTCACTCTTTACAATACTAAAAAATATAGAATGACCAAACAGAGAAAAACCACTAAACAAATAAAAGAAAAAATAACTTACGACTGAAAAAACCTGATAAGGTGATGGTGCGGAGAAAAACGGATACAAGCAGTATTTGAAAGTTTTCTGTGCAGTGCTTCCAGTTTTCAGTAATATTAGGAACAAGAAATTTATTAATAATTACCCAGTTTTTGGTCCAAGGTGGAAGAAACAACAAACATTTACAAAATCTAAAGTAATTAATCCGGATTCTTTTTAACTCATTTTTCTTCCAAAGGGGAAAAATTCCAGAATTGAATGGTCACAAAAAGTTGAGTAGAGCTTGGCCAACGCGAGTTTATTATATTTACCTCTATTGGCAACAATCTTAGCATATCCTAATTGAATTTTCATATTAATATCTGAGACTGTGCGCTGGTGCAAGCTTGGAGGACTATTAGTAATTGAAACACCGAGCCATCAAAGAGAATCTACGAGAGGGATAGTAAAGCCACTACAGCAAAGGGAAGTACTAGAAATGTTATTAAAAGAAAGAAATTTATATGTATCTACATTAAGACAAAGGCCTATGTCTGAAAAAGAAGTGGCAACACAAGAAACCATGTTAGATAAACCAGTTTTAGTACTGCTTATAAGAAGCAGATCATTAGTGTAAGCCAGGTATGAAACATCAGAAAAACCGGAGAGATAGGTAACCGATATCTTTGCCAGAACTCCTGAAATACATTAATTAAAAAGGGTCGGAGATACAACTCCACCTTGCCTTAAACCTCTTTTCAATTTAATAATAGATGCTGGCGCAGATTTCAGCAGAAGAAAAGAATCAGAGCACCAGTACTGAAGAAGTAAAATAACCGAAAGATTGGCACCACAAACAAAAAGAGCAGAAAAAAGCTGACTATGACATACACTATCCATAGCTTGTAATGGTTCCAGAGTAAAAATAAATACACTCTTTCTCCTAGAAGAATTTTCAAGGAGCAAAGAAGATAATACACGATGTGCGTGTTGACAACCTACTCCGGGCTTAAATCCAAACTGTTTATCTCTCTCAAGCATATTATTAGTCACAAAAGGTAGTAATACACGCTCAAGAACTTTACTAAAAGTGCAAGAGACAGTAATAGGTCGGTAAGAAGAGCAAATAAAAGTAGAATTTCCCTTTTTTGAAATTAAAGAAACGTTACCACACAAAAAACTCTCCAGCACGCTTGATGTACCAATACACATCTGGGAACGTAGGTGTAGATGGTCAATAAGGGGGGGAGCATTCTAATAAAAGATGAAACCTAGATATAGCGTCATTATTAACATTATCTGATCTGAGTTTCTGAATTGCTTCAACTATGGATGAAAGAGAAATGGTAACATAAAGACGCTGAGATAGAGGGGTACTAAAAATAGCAGAAAGAGAATGAGTATACAAAGAATGCACACGGTAATTAACATTAGAAAAATAGACGAATAATAGTCATACCAAGCAGATGCAGGAAGACAATCACTACTTGGCACATCACTTCTAATCGACTCAGAATTAATAACTTTTCGCCATTCTCTCTTTGACACTGGAAAATCCATACCACGATAACCCATTGACTTAAGATATTTTTTTATATTCACTGCGCGTCTTAAGCTCAAGGTCAGATATTCCACAAGGCGGTCTATCACATTCATTATAGACTTTTAACCAAAACTTAGCTTTATTTTTCAAAGTTTTTAAATTAGGATCTAAAGACCAAATAGGTTTTTGCGTACCACATCTAACACGTTGCAGTGGCACTGCAACTGCCTCGGCATCTTTTAGACATTTAATTATTTGATTATAATAGCAGTCCCGGTCCTTTTTTCAATTCACTTGTATAGAGCTCTGAAGCAGATTATAGGGAACTCGTATAACAGACAGCAGTATTTTTAGTGTTAACGCATTGAGAGGAGCATCAGCTCTCTTCGGATTACTTTTTTCAAACCATTTTTAAGACTGGGGTACTTTACAAAAGCTTGCAGGGTTTAAACTCTGCGTAAGAGTAATTAAAATAGGGAGATGGCCCAAGTCTTTTTCTTCATCGTGTACTAACACAGTTGATGTAGTAATACTAGTTGAACAAATAATGTCATCATTATTACTGTTACTGCCTGAATTGTGAATGTAAGAAAACGAATAAGTTTTGGGTATAACATGATAAGATGGAAGGCAATATAACAACAAATCACTTCTCACTGATGAGTTAATTGTATTCGTATTGAGGTAACCAATGATCATATAATCTAGAGAAATAGAAAGAATTTTTTCCACTAAAAACTTCAACGTGTTACAAGCTTTAGCATATCTAGCCATCGATCTTGAAGAACGGTCATCATAAGGCAGATAAGAATTAATGAAAACTGTAGTGCCCTTACAAACAGCCAAAAAAACTCATCTGAGTAAAAAATCACCGGCGAAACCAAATTGGGAGTGCGCTTAAAAACACAAGCTAGTCCACCGGATGGGCGGCCTCATGCGGCTCTGGCAGTAGTAAAAAACACATTATGATGAGGGCTCCGACGCAAAACATTAATGCTAAAGTCTGTAAGAAGATGCTCCTGTAAACAGACCAAATCAAAATCATTGTAGAGCTCATCAATAACGAAGTCCTTATCCTTTTTACCATTAATATTAAACAATATTACTGAAAACACAAGAGTCATTGCAAAAAGTGGGAGCGCAAGATTAGTTCCTTAGATACTGGGAAGGACAAGCTCTAAGAAGTATGATTTTTACCAAATTTAGCACACTTGGGAGCAGCACTACAAGGACTATCCTTAGTAGAAAGATGTGGCCCAGTAGATCTGACACATTTCTGGACATTGCTTGTGCAAGCACTTTGAAAGTGATCGTATGATCGGCATTTGAAGCTGCTTTTTTTTTATATTTGATGTATAATGATATTAATTGCTGAAAGCTCATCAGTTCAAGATGTTACTATAATCTTAATATTTATTTTCAATATTAAGTACAAAAGAAAATATTTCTCATAAAATTGGTTTTCAGTAAAGCGCCAATGACGCAGTAGGTTTTAGACTTTTACAGTGAGAGGAGGAGGTGATACCCAAACTCCTGTTTGTAGTGATTTTTGTTCGTTTCAAGCTTTATTTGCATATTCAATTTAAGTTTCACTCGTTTTAAGATTTATTTATTAATTTACATTATTTCTGTTCGTTTTAAGTTTCATTTATACTTCAATAGGAATTTTTTTTTTCGTAGCAAGCTTGATTTTCATATATAATCTAAACATTACTCGCTTTAAGATCTATTTATTCATTTATGTTATTACTTGTTGGATTTTTTTGCTATGATTGTTTATTTAATTTCTGTTCGTTTTGGGTTTCATTTATTCTTTAATAGTAATTTCTGGTCGTTTTGAGTTTGAATTTGTAAAGGTATTTGTATCTGGTCAGCTTAAGTTTAAAATGGCCTTTACTTTTCTTTGAAAAACTTGTTTTTCGGAAAGTTTTTTTTTAATTAATTTACAGTTAAGGAAGGGGGCAGTATCCAAACTCTTGTTTGTAGTGAAACTACAAACAAGCGACATAAGACATTGCAAACATAGCGAGAAAATAGAAGTGACCTTGATTTTTCTTATTCCTCTTATCACACCAATTTGAACAATGCCTAATGCGGCGTTCAGACGGGCGACATAAGAAATAAAAATTCTGAAAAAGGTAGAAAAGCCTATTTCACATAACCATTGGATATGCCATTATTGTTAAGTCACCCTTCATGTTCGCCCAATTAAACTGCTATGAAAGTCTATACTGGTATAATTTTTAGACAGTTTATGATATTATAATGAATGAGAAGCCAATTTTTTGTGTTTTTTTTTTTGTTATAAAAATTCTAATATGTTTGAAGCTGAGTTGTTGTGGGTGGTACTCAGGGCTGTATCCAGGATTCTTGTTGGGGATGGGTTTTACCGAAAAAATTTTGTTGGGGGGGTCCCCAAAAAAATACCCTCCCATGAACTTTATCTAACAGCTTCATGTAAGACTAGGGCATTTTTAGACGAATTTGCAAATCGGGGAAACGTTTCTTGGAAGGGGGGGGGGGATCAAACCTGGTAACCCCCTCCCTGGATACGTCTCTGGTGGTACTAGAATGGACTTACTTTTCACTTGTCCACTGGAAATAATGGAACAGCTAATGTCAGTTTCTCTCTTGAGGACCTAACCATATTCTTTACCATACAAAAAAAGCCTTCAAGTCATGTACTTCTGTACTTCAGTACTTATTTAAGTACTAAGTACTTAAGTACAATTTACTTCGAGTACTTAGTACTGATACTTAATTACAATTTTGGTTGAGTACTTGGTACTTATACTTAAATACTTTTTGGAGTACTTAACCCAAGACTAGGGGCTTTTATAAAGGGTGGGAAGACTGGTTGCCCTCATCTCACTTTTCAATATCCCCCTCAATATTCCCTAAAATTTTCAACTTAATACCCTAAGTCGTTCCTGAGATATTGCCGATGTGCCCTTCTGACAACCAGCATGTACATACTGTGTAACTATGATAAGTGCGTTACATCATTTTGTATATGAAGATGTAGTTTTTTCAAAAATTGCATTTTATCTTAATTTAAAGAAATTACTATTAAATTATAAATGAAACCCGAGACGAACAGAAATTAAATAAACAATTATAGCAAAAAAACAACAAAAACAACAGGTACTAATATAAATGAATAAATAAAAATTTTAAAGGAGTAATGCTTAAATTGAATGTACAAATCAAGCTTAAAACGAAAAAAAATATTTTGCTTTTGAAGCATAAATGTAACCCAAAAATAACATAAGTTAAATAAACAATTATAGCAATCAAACTTACAATAGGTATCAATGTAAATGAATAAATAAATCGTAAAACGAGCAAACTTAAATTGAATGTGCAAATCAAGCTTGAAACGAACAAAAATGACTACAAACAAGATTTTAGGTCTTGCCTCATTGTAAAAGTCTAAAACCTGCTGCGTAATTGGCGCTCTACTAAAAACTATATGTGTCTTGAGCAGCCTTGGAAAGTAAAAATAAAATTAAACTGAATATTTGATATATAATAATATTAATTGTTAAAGATCATCAGTTTAAGATTTTATTTCATATTTTTATTTTCATTTTCAATGCTGCAATAACTAGAGAAAAAAAATATTTGTGGTATAATTCATTTTCAGTGAATTTCCAATGACGAAGTAGGCTTTAGACTTTTACAGTTAGGGAACGAGGCAGTACCCAAATGCTTGTTAGTGGTGAAACTATATTTGTCTTGACTAGTCTTAAAAAACTAACAAAATTAAAGTGAATATTTCATATATAATATTGATAGAGAATATTTGATATTGCTGAAAGCTCATCAGTTCAAAATTTAATTTTAATGTAATTTTTATGTTTATTTTCAGTGTTGTAATAAGTACAAAAGAAAATATGTGTAATATAGTTCGTTTTCATTAGAGCGCCAAGAATGACGCAGTAGGTTTGAGACTTCTACAGTGAGAGAAGGAGGCAAAATCAGAACTCTTATTTGTAGCGATTTTGGTTCGTGAGCTTGATTTGCAAAGTCAAATTAAGTTTTGCTCGTTTTAAGATTTATTTATTCATTTATATTAGTACCTGTTGTATGTTTGTTTGCTATGAGTATTGGGGACATTTGAGGTCCCATGAAAGCCCTACCCCAGATTCCCATGGAAGCCCTGTTTCTACCAGTCAGTACCCCTGGATTCTCGTGACACCCGGAAAACACGCCCCTGGATTCCCATGACGCCATTTTTCTACTGACCAGCAGGTGTTTGTTAAGTCATAGGGGAGAAGTCATAGGGCAGGTGTTAGGGTTGCTAAGTAATTAGAGTTGAGAGTCTTGCGTGACTCAACAGGTGTTAGATCACAGGGAATTTTAACCTAAGTAATTGGAGTTGAGGGTAATGCTATCGTACGTGGATTTATCGGAAATCAGATTAAAAAAGCAAGTTTTTTTTAACTGTAAGTAAGGAGTGACATTAAAACTTAAAACGAACAGAAATTATTCCGTATATGAAAGGGGCGGTCCCCTCCTCAACGCCTCGGTCTTTACGCTAAAGTTTTTTGTTGTTTAAAAAAACAAAGTTGTGAGACAGAGTCAAACTTTAGCGTAAAGAGCGAGGCGTTGAGGAGGGGACCGCCCCTTTCATATACGGAATAATTCCTGTTCGTTTTAAGTTTTAATGTGGCTCCTTACGTTCAGTTAAAAAAAACTTGTTTTTTATTTAATTTCTGACCGTTTTTGAATTAATGCAGCTTTGATTTTGGCTCACCGTACATGAATAATTAAAACGAAATTTGCATATTAATTTAACTTTTTTTTGGCTAAATGGCTTTCTCGAAATTTTGTTCTGACGTAACTTACGAATTAACCTACGTAACGAGCTTCTATATTCATATGTTTCTTTTACTTATATTAGAGAGTTCGCCCCCCTAGGCAATACCTCACTCTTTACGCTAAATTTGGAATTTTGTTCGAATCATAAACCCCTGAATCACAAAGGCTGGCTAATTAGAATAAATAGCTCTTTTGAAAGTACTAAAAAAATTTTAGCGTAAAGAGCGAGATATTGACTAGGGGGCCAATCCTCTCAAAAATGTAATAATTTCTGTTTGTTTTAAGTTTTAATGTTGCTCCTTACTTTCAGTTGAAAATTTTTTTTATTTATTTAATTTCTAATCGTTTTTTTAAATAATGCTGGGTTATCCGTTGACCCCTTCATGGAAATGTCCCTTCTCCCAAGGAAACATCCTCCATGGAAAGATCCTCCCCCGTAAGCCCCTACTCCGACCCCACCCCCCGCACCACAAAAAAATCCCTCCTGGAATCGTCTTTATGCTTCCCATTAGCCAATACTATATGTAAACAATGGGCAAATTTCATAACTTGCAGCCCTTCCCCCAGGAACCATGGACCATTAAGTTATCCTCAAAGACATATTTATTAGATTTTCGATTATGCTGAACAAAATGGTTATCTCAAAATTTTGATTGGGCGACTTCGGGAGAAAAATGAGCATGGGAAGGGGCCAAGTTGCCCTTCATTTTTTTGTCAATTAAAAAGGGCACTAGAACTTTTAATTTTCGTTTGAATGAGCCCTCTCACGCCATTCTAGAACTACTGGATCGATACGATCACCCCTGGGAAAAAAAACAAACAAATAAACACGCATCCGTCATCTCTCTTCTGGCAAAATTTACGAAATTCTACATTTTTGCAGATAGGAGGTTGAAACTTCTATAGTAGGGTTCTCTAATATGCTGAATCTGATGGTGTGATGTTCATTTAATTTCTATGACTCTTAGGCGTTGTTTCTCCCTTTTCTCGAAAATAAGGCAAATTTTCTCAAGCGTGTAATTTCTGATGAGTAAAATTAAACTTGATGAGACTTATAGATTTAAAATCATCATAAAAATCTAATTCTTTTGATGTATCTATTGGTATCAAAACTCCGTTTTTTAGAGTTTCGGTTAATATTGAGCCACCATGGCTGCACTTGTATGGTGGGATATGTGTCTACTCGGAATGATTGGCTATGTGACTGCTCGGAATGACGGGATATGTGTCTGCTCGGTAGCATTGGCTATGTGTCTGCTCGGAGTAATTGACCCTATACTACTATAGTTTCACAGAAAACATTCAAGTGAGGAACTTTTTCATTGTGCTTTGTGGTCACTACCTCTCCCCCTCGGTTTTCCTTCATTTTATGCTGGGAAATGTAGGTATTTCATGTATTTCTTACACTTCACTTTGAAACATGACTCCTCTTATGTAGCAATTGGGTTCGCACATGTTTGAACTGGCGTTAAATCTCTCTCATCAGTGCAAAGTTAGGAAATTGAGGAAGTTGTACAGCCCCTCTCCCGCTTAAGAAACACCTCTTAGTTTTCTAACTAACTAACTAACTAACAAAGACTCACTGCACCACTAAGCGGCCTGAGGAAAATGCAGCTATGCATGTTCCTCCTTCCTCCCAATCTCTTCAAAACCTTCCTCTCCCCTCCTCCAAGAAGTCATCATTTACCTTAAATTTATCTTTAGGACATGCTCCCACAGCTTGTCTAAATTTGGTTAAGTATGAAAAAAGGTCATTTTTACTCCACAATTTTTTTTCGTCAATATGTCTTTACGCACCCTTTGCTAACTTTTGCACATTCCTGTAGATGCTAGTGAGCCAACTGTTAACGAAGTAAACAGAGCAACGAGGTTGGTGGGGTAAACTATCAAATTGTAGCCCGAGAATTTGTAACTAAAACAATTTTGAGGTTTCCAAGAATGTGATATTGCATCCCTTAAGTATTATTTGTGCAACTCTGGTCTCACATGGGAGCCATGGTGGCAAATTTGGTGCGCTGAATCTCAAGCATTAGGCTAATGGCTTTTAAAAATAAAAAAAAGGTGAAGGTAATCTTGTCGCACTAATTTAGTGTCTCTGCCATCTTTGAACCTACAATTCATTTTTTTATTGTTTTTTAAAATAAACGAGTTCGGCATGTTCCTCTCAAATATAGCCCATTAGCCTATCTGCTGTCTCAATCTCGATCATTGTTTAAAGTTGAAATATCGAGTTCGTCAACATGGGGGAAGACAGAGGATTCGTTGAAGTCCAACTCTTTAGATTATATTCTAAAAACAGTTTAATATAGCGATACATGCTCAAAAACAAAACCATGAGGATTTTCATCCCCTGAAAATCCCCCATACAACCCTGGAGATTTCTTTAATTGCCAACCTCGTTAAAAGACGCGAAATTCCGGCCATTTATATCTAAGTTCGTACTTATTTTACGCTCCTTTCTTTGGAAGAAATACCTAAATTCATAAATCAAATCCATCAACTCTTCAGGTAATTAAATAAAAAAAACAAGTTTTTTAAACTAAAAGTAAGGAGCGACATTAAAAATTAAAACGAACAGAAATTATTCCGTATATGAAAGGGGCTGTCCCCTCCTCAGCGCCTCGCTCTTTACGCTAAAGTTTTTTATTGTTTTAAAAAATAAAGTTGTGAGACACAATCAAACTTTAGCGTAAAGAGTGAGGCGTTGAGGAGGGGACGGTTCCTTTCATATACGGAATAATTTCTGTCCGTTTTAAGTTTTAATTTCGCTCCTTACTTTCAGTTTAAAAAACTTTTTTTTATTTAATTTCTGAACGTTTTTGAATTAATGCTGGTTTTGATCTTAGCTCACCGTACATGAATAATTAAAACAAAATTTTCATATTAATTTACTTTTATTTAGTTAAATGGCTTTCTCGAAACTTGTTTAATTTTATTTACGAACTTTTTATTAGTAATAAATATACGTAACTTACGAATTAACTTACGTAACGAACTTCTATATTCATATATTTTTAATTTGTTTATTAGGGGGTTTGCCCCCTAGTCAATACCTTGCTCTTTAAGCGAAAGTTCGAATTTTGTTCCAATTCTTAAAAAATGACCGCTTAATCACACAGGCCGTTAATTAGAATAAATAGCTCTTATGAAAGTACTAAAACAACTTATGGCTTAAAGAGCGAGGCATTGACTACGGGGTGAACCCAATCTTATATGTAATATTTTCTGTTCGTTTAAAGTTTCGATGTTGCTGCTATTGCAGTTGAAATACTTGTTTTTTTATATTAAATTTCTGATCTTTTTTTAAATAATGCTGGGACGTCCGACGTCCCCTTCATAGCAATGTCCCTTCCCCCATGAAAACTTCCTCCATGTAAAGATCTCCCCACATAACCCCCGACCCCCCCCCCACTACCAGGAAAAATCTCCCCTGAAAACGTCTGTATACTTCCAAATAACCAATACTATATATTAACATTGGGTAAAGTTCATAACTTTCAGCCCTCCTCCCGGGAACTTCGGGGGATTAAGTCATCCTAAAAGACATACTTATTATATTTTAGAACATGCTGAACAAATTGGCTATCTCAAAATTTTGATCAGGTGACTTTGGGGAAAAAATGAGCGTAGGAGGGGGCCTAGTTGCCCTCCATTTTTCTTGGTCACTTAAAAAGAGCACTAGAACTTTTAATTTCCATTCCAATGAGCCCTCCCACGATATTCTAGGACAACTGGGTCGATACGACCACCCCTGGGGAAAAAAACAAATAAATAAACACGTACCCATGATCTTTGTTCGGTCAAAAAATGCAGAATTCCATTTCTTTGTCGAAGGATGCTTGAAACCTCGATCGTAGGGTTCTCTAATACGCTGAATATGACAGTGTCATTTTTATTAAGGTTTTATAAGATTTAGAGGGTATTTTCCCCTGTTTTCAAAAATCACTCAAATTTTCTCAGGCGCCTAACTTTTGATGATTAGAATTAAACTTGATAAAACTTACATATTTGAAATCAGCATTAAAATCTGATTCTTTTGATGTATCTATTTGTATCAAAATACCGTTTCTAGAGTTTCGGTTACCATTGAGCCGGGTCGCTCCTTACTTACAGTTCGTTACCACGAACTGTTTGATGATTGCAGCTTGCCCGATGTGATAGGGATTATTCATTTTTATGCCATAAGTGTAAGAAATCAGGGGAAACAAGGGAACATCTGGTAGAAGAATATAGAAGAACAGGATTAGATGATAATTGGAGGTTTTTCACGTATTGATTTTTAAGCCGGAGAATATGCTGAGGGAAGGAAGAGCCCCACAGCAGAAAAAACCTATGGCAAAGGTGCTATGTGTGTGTTGAAAATTTATCACTCGTCCCCCAGCTAATAATTATTTTTTTTGGAGGGGATGGGTTGGGTGCATGCAATGGGTCTTTGAAACCTGATCTCCGACCCAGAGTATATGGGTCTGCCCTGCCATAAAATTAAATATATTCAAATTAAGGTGATGTTTTTTCAAACCTTTAGTATTAGATATTTATCTTTGGAATCTTGCTTTTACAGGGTTGCACAGCTATGGGACCTTTCCTGGTGTCGTTTTCCTACCTCACAGTTTGGGAAATTACTCATTCTTTACCTGCCGGGGCCTTAGCAGGAGTTCTTATTCTTTTAGCTACACTTTTTGTTTACTCACTATAATGATTTATGTTTAATTACTTGATAACCTATCTTAGCTTCAATTTAAAAACACTTCGATTCATGTGACCGAGCTAATACTAGTCCAAATGTTTTGCTTCTTTCGTTTTGTTTTTTAGCATTTTTGGTGTGTTATTGATGTAGGCCTATTTATCTTATTTAATCCTTTTTTCTCTCACTCTGTTCCTATCTTTCCCTCTGCTTCTCTCTCTCTCCCTCTCTTCTTTTATGTTTCTCTTTCTCCATCTTCTCCTCTCTCCTCTCTATTAGTTCTGTTTAGTTAGAGCCTATTGATATTTATGTTTTATTTTCTGAGTAATAGGTAATTCTTCATAATTTTAATGCTAAAGTAATTTATAATTTTGTTGTATAATTTTGTAGCCTTGAACAGAAGGCTCAGAAGGCTGAAGAAGCTGCTAGAAACTCTCGGTCAGTGTACCGCATCACCAATGAGATAGTCGGAAAACGTCCAAAGACAGATGGACCTGTCAAAGATCAGTTTGGAAGACTTCTTACTGACCCTAATAACGAGAAGGAAGGATGGGAGATGTATTTCGAAAAACTGTTAAATAGACCACCACCTGCTGATCCTCCAGATATGCCAGACACGCCATTTCTAAATCTAGCCGTCGATATGAAAGTACCCTCTGGTGAGGAGATAGTAAAGGCGGCTAAGAAGCGGAAGCCTGGAAAGCCCCTGGGGAAGAGCAAATTGCGGCTGAAATGATGAAATGCTCAGTAGCTGCATGCATAACTGTGTGGACCAGGTTTTTCTCTGTAATTTGGAGAACGGAAGAATTTCCTAAGGATTGGACAAAAAGTACTTTCGTCAAAATATTCAAAGAAGGCGACGCTGCAAACTGCGAAAACTGGAGAGGTATCAGCCTTGTATCTACACATAGCGAACTATTGGCGACTGTACTCCTTAACAGCATTGAATAAACATCTCTGAGAGGAACAGCAGGGATTCCGGCCAAACAGATCATGTACTGATCTTGTATTTACTCTTAGAATGCTGCTAGAAGAAGCAAGTGAATGGCGCAATAAGCTTTACTTAGTCTTCATAGACTTCGAGAAAGCTTTCGACTCGGTTTATCGACAAACGCTTTGGAAGGTTCTCCAATACTACGGTTTTCCTGATAAGCTCATCCAAAACATTGAAGCCTTCTACAAAGACACAGAATGCTGCGTGAAGACAAGTAGGAGTAACCGGAGTACTCGTTACTTTCGTATCATTACAGAGATGAAACATGGTTGTGTGCTATCACCACTCATACTTATTCTTATCATTGATTATATTCTCCAGACCTGCGATGGAAATGGGGTCCAGTTGGATAATAAGAAACTCGGAGATGTTGATTTTGCTGACGATATTAGCCTCCTAGAGTCCTGCAAACAAAAAGTCCAGCATTACCTTAACAAAGTCAGGGACGCTGCCAAACCTATTGGCTTTAAAATAAATATTAGCAAAGCAAAAAACATGGTAAACACTGAACTTGCAGTCGCTCTATAAGATAATGACCAGATAATAGAGAAATTCTTGGAGTTCTGATTTGGAAGTTACCATCCATATTTCAGGATTGTATCAGAAAGAAATCACACTATGGATGGGCCGGGTTAATGCATCTTTCAGGAAACTGTCTCAGATTTGACACACCCAGAAGTACTCTCTCCGACTCAAGCTGAAGCTGTTCAACAGTAACGTCCTCTCGACGCTTTGCTATGGTTCTGAAACTTGGCACATAGATAAAATACTTGAAAAGAAACTTCTCGTGTTCGAAAACATTTGCTTAAGGCGCATTCTAAATATTCACTGGTCCCAAAAAGTAGCAAACGCTACTTTACGACAGAAAACATCTCAGCCACTGGTAACCAAAGTGATCAAATATAGGAAGTAGATATACCTTGGTCGTGTGATCCACATGTCCGAAACTTGATTACCGAAGGTCGTCCTTCAGTGCCAGCCACGTGGTACCAAAGAAGAGGACGCCCCAAAAATATCATACGACGCAGCTACCAGGATGACCTCGCAAACCTCAATGTCTCAATCCAACCTGAATGGGAAGATGTCTGGGCGGCCGCAGCAATGAGAGATGACTGGTGACTTTTCTTGGATGCCCTAAGCGCCTCTGGAGGCACAACAGGATCTAAGGTCTAAGGTAAGGTAATTTATAATTTTAAAACTTAGAATGACTCAGACCCACTTTGGATGACACAGTGATAAAGTACGTTGCTCCATAGTATGCATAACAGAAGGAGAGGGGTAAGAAGGAGATCTCTTCTTTAAAATTTACCTGAGATACCTCCCACTTCAGAGGTATTTAAAAGTATTGGGCTTAAACACACATTTCAGGCTTTAGTGACAATCGAGAGAAGTATCTTCCAATTACAAGATGGGGGGTTGTTCGTTTTAAGATTGATTTGCATATTCAAATTAAGCTTGACTCGTTTTGAGATTAATTTATTCATTTATATTAGTACCTGTTGTTTTTTTTTGCTATGATTGTTTATTTAATTTATGTTCGTCTTGGGTTTCATTTGTTCTTTAATAGTAATTTCTTTTAATTAAGATAAAATGCAATTTTTGAAAAAACTGCATTTTCATATATAAAATGATTTAACGCACTTATCCTTGTTACACAGTATGTACATTCTGGTTGTCAGAAGGGCACATCGGCAATATCTCAGGAACGACTTAGGGTATTAAGTAGAAAATTTTAGGGAATATTGAGGGGGATGCTGAAAAGTGAGATGAGGGCAACCAGTCTTCCCACCCTTTATAAAAGCCCCTAGTCTTGGGTTAAGTACTCCAAAAAGTATTTAAGTATAAGTACCAAGTACTCAACCAAAATTGTAATTAAGTATCAGTACTAAGTACTCGAAGTAAATTGTACTTAAGTACTTAGTACTTAAATAAGTACTTAAGTGCAAAATTACATGGCTTGAAGGCTTTTTTTGCATGGTAAAGAATATGGTAAGGTCCTCAGGAGAGAAACTGACATTAGTTGTTCCATTATTTTCAGTGGAGAAGTGAAAAGTAAGTCCATTCAAGTACAACCAGAGCCGTATCCAGGGAGGGGGTTACCATGTTTGAACCCCCCTCCTCCCACAAAATGCTTTTCCGACTTGCAAATTCGTTTAAAAATGCCCTAGTCTTACACGAAGCTGTTAGAAAAAGTTCATGGAAGGATATTTTTTTGGTAACCCTTCCCCCCAACAACCTTGGCCCTTGGTAACCCTTGGCCCTGGGTGGTTGTGTCGACACCAGAGTTTTTTTTATCTGACCTTTGAACTATTTTTAACAAAATGGCTATCTCAATATTTTTATCCGGTACACTTGGGGGAAAAGGGGCGTGGGGGGATAGTTGCCCTCTGATCTCTTTTGACTGTTAAAAAGTGGACGAGAACTTTCAATTTCCAATCATAGGAGCCCTTTCCGAAGTTTCTACGAGCATCCCTTCCATAAAAACTATATATGCCCCCAGAGCATTACTTATAACGCCTGCCTACGGGCCCTGGGGGGTTGTGTCAACCCAGAAGTTTTCATCATATGATCTTTGAACTATTTTCAAAAAATGGCTATGTCAAGGTTCTTATCGGATGGGTTATACAGTTGCCCTCAAATCTCTTGACTCTTAAAAAGTGAACTAGAACTTTCAATTTCCAATCAAATGAGCGCTCTATGAAGTTTATACGAGCATCCCATTCATAAGAACCATACTTGCCTTTAGGGCATAACTTAGAACGCCTTCCCCAAGGTCCTGGGGGATTGTATTGACACCGGAATTTTTCTTATCTGACCTTTGAACTATTTTTAAAAAAATTTCTATTTCAAAATTTTCATCAGATGGGTTTGGAAAAAGAAGGCTTGGGGGGGGGGCGATTTCCCCCTGATCTCTTTTGACTATTAAAAAGTAAGCTCGAACTTTCATTTTCCAATCAAATGAGCTCTCTCTGAAGTTTATACGAGCATCCCTTTCATAAGAACCATATATGCCCCAGGGCATAACTTGCAACGCCTGCCCCCGGGCCCTGGGGGGTTGTGTCGACACCTGAGTTTTTGTTATCTGACTTTTGAACAATTTTTAACTTAATGGCTATCTAAAAAGTTTATCGGATGCATTTGGGGAAAAAGGGGCGTGGGGTGCTAGTTGCCCTCCAATCTCTTTTGACTCTCAAAACTGAAGTAGAAATTTCAATTTCCAATCAAATGAGCCCTCTTTGAGGTTTTTACGAGCATCCCTTCTATAAGAGCCACATAATCCCCCAGGGCATAACTTACAACGCCTGACCTCGGGCCCTGGGGGGCTGTGTCGACCCCGGAGTTTTCGTTATAAGGTCTTTGAACTATTTTGAAAAAAATTACTATCTCTAAGTTCTTATCGGATGGGTTTCAGGAAAAAAGGGTGTCCATGGGGGACTAGGTGCCCTCCAATCTCTTTTAACTCTTAAAAAGTGAACTAGAACTTTCAATTTCCAATCAAATGAGCCCTATTTAAATTTTAAGCCCTATTTAAAGTTTATACGAGCATTCCTTCCATAAGAACCATGTATGCTCCCAGGGCATAACTGAAGACTTTGGGGAGAGTGTCCTACTCAGAAATATAATTTCCAGAACTTTCAGCTACGTTGAACAAAATGGATATCTCAAAATTTTGATTGGATGTGTTTGGGAAAAGGGTGGGCGTTGAAGGAATGTTAGTTGCCTTCCAATCACTTTCGACTATTAAAAAGGGTACTAGCCATTTAAATTTTCAATCGAATGAGTCCTTTTTGAAGTTTCTACGACAACACTTTCTATAAAAACCTTATATGCTCCCAGGGCATAACTTATAACCCTTTCCTAGAAGACTTTGGGGAGTAATTTTCTACTCAGAGATATAATTTCCAGAACTTTAAGCTACGTTGAACAAAATGGCTACCTCAAAATTTTGATTGGATGTGTTTGGGGAAATGGTGGGCGTTGAAGGCGTGTTAGTTGTCCAGCCGTTTAAATTTCCAATCGAATGAGCCCTTTTTGAAGTTTCTACGACAACACTTTCTATAAAAAACCTTATATGCCCCTGGGGGCATAACTTACAACCCTTGCCTTGAGGGCTGTGGGGGGGGGGGGGGGGTTGTCATCCTCAAAGACCAAATTTCCAGAATTTTCAACAACGTTGAAAAAAATGGCTATATCAAGATTTTGATTGGATGTGTTTGGGGAAAAGGTGGGCGTGAGAGGGGGCTAGTTGTCCTCCAATCACTTTTGACTATTATAAAGGGCACTAGCCCTTTGAATTTCTAATCGAATGAGTCCTTTTTTAAGTTTCTACGACAACGCTGTCTATAAAAACCTTATATGCCCGCAGGGCAAAGCTTATAAGCCTTGTCCTGAGGGCTGTGGAGGAGTGTTCTCCTCAAAAACATCATTTCTAAATGGAAATCAGCTACGTAAGAGAAAATGGCTATCTAAAAATTTCGACTGGATGTGTTTGGGGAAATGGTGGGTGTGGAAGTTAAAAGTGTTTAAAATCACTTTTGACCCTTAAAAAGGGCACTAGAAATCTCGATTTCCAATTGAATGAGCTCCCTTTGAAGTTTATACGATGACCCCTTCCATATGAAGTGCCTCTGGGAAAAAACTAATAATAATAATAAAAGATTGGAGCCGTATGGTCTTACTATAGGTCTTTACTATAGGTCTTTACTTAATTTTATCGCATAGGCTTGGGGGAAAAAGGGTGTGGGGGAGGGGGCTAGTTGCCCTCGGATATCTTTTGACTCTTAAAAGTGAACTCGAAGTTTCAATTTCGAATCTATTGAGCCCTCTCTGAAGTTTATACGAGCATCCCTATCATAAGAACCACATATGCCACAGGGACTAACTTACAACACCTGCCCCCACGCCCACGGGGCTTGTGTTGACTTCTGAGTTTTTGTTATCTGACTTTTGAACAATTTTTAACTTAATGGCAGTCTCAAAATTTTATCGGATGCATTTGGTAAGAAGGGGCGTTGGGGGGCTAGTTGCCCCCTAATCTCTTTTGACTCTCAAAAACTGAACTAGAACTTTCAATTTTCAATCAAATGAGCCCTCTCTGAAGTTTTTATGAGCATCCCTTCCATAAGAACTATATATTCCCCCAGGGCATAATTTACAACGCCCGCCCTCGGGCCCTTGGGAGCTGCGTCGACCCCAGAGTTTTCGATATATGCGCTTTCAACTATTTTTAAAAATTAATGGCTATCTCAAAATTTTTATCGGATGCATTTGGGAAAAAAGGGTGTGGGCGGGGGGTTGGTTACCCTCCAATATATTTTGGCGCTTAAAAAGTGAACTAGAACTTTCAATTTCCAATGAAATGAGCCCTCTGAAGTTTATACAAGCATCCCTTTCATTTCTTCCATAAGAACCATATATGTCCCCAGGATATAACTTATATACCTTGCCCTGAAGACTGTGGGGGGAGTGTCCTGCTCAAAGATTTCATTTCCAGAACTTTCAACTACGTTGAACAAAATGGCTATCTCAAAATTTTTGTTGGATGTGTTTGGGGAAATGTTGGGCGTGGAAGGGGTTTTAGTCGCCTTCCAATCACTTTCTACCATTAAAAAGGACACTAGCCATTTAAATTTCCAATTGAATGAACCCTTTTTGAAGTTTCTACGACAACACTTTCTATAAAAAACCTTATATGCCCCCAGGGCATAACTTAACCCTTGCCCTAAGGATTGTGGGGGGGTTATCATCCTCAATAACCCAATTTCCAGAATCTTCAACTACGTTGAACAAAATGGCTATCTCAAAATTTTGATTGGATGTGTTTGGGGAAAAGGTAGGCGTGCGAGGGGGTTAGTTGCCCTCCAATCACTTTTGACTATTCAAAAAGGCACTAGCCCTTTGAATTTCCAATTGAATGAGTCCTTTTTGAAGTTTCTACAACAAAGCTTTCTATAAAAACCTTATATGCCCCCTGGGTATAACTTACAACCCTTGCCCTGAGGGCTGTGGGGGAGTGTCCTCCTCAAAAACATATTTTATATCTGAAATCAACTACGTGGAACAAAATGGCTATCTCAAAATTTTAATTGGATGTGTTTGGGGAAATGGTGGGCGTGGTAGGGGTGTTAGTTGCCTTCCAATCACTTTTGACCCTTAAAAGGGCACTAGGACTCTAATTTCCAATTGAATGAGTCCCCTTTGAAGTTTATACGATGACCCCTTCCATATGAAGTGCCTCTGGGGAAAGAAAATAAAATATGGAGTCGTGTGGCCTTTACTATAGGCAACACTATAGCGTTGCCTCTGATTCGGATATAGTGAGGCAACAATACTTATCGCACCAATGTGAACAATGCATTACATTTACTTAAAAACTAAAGTTCAGTTTTTCTTGACAGATTCCGATGCCATGTTCCAGAGTCTGGGCCGATGAATTCCGGTAATTTTTTTACTGATTGACAGATCCGTCAACAGATGACTGGTCTTTATTGGTCTGGTTTCCGGGATCTGGCACCAGAGCCTGTCAATGAAGACTGAACTTAAACCATGAAAACTACGCCTAAACAATTGCCATAGCACTTTGATCAGTAGCATAGTTTAATATCCCACTACTTCAAAAAAAGATGTCTGAAAAAAAGTCCTTATTTTAATGAGGAGTCATGGCATCTTTATTTACTTTTAGTAGCAAAAGCTTCTCAAACTTAGCATCTTCTAAGCAGTTTCTTTTTGCAGTCAATACATATCCTTTAGCGGAAAATAGGCGTTCAAAAGGTGCCGATCATGGGAGATGGGTACTAAATTCTTAAACAATTTTCCAACTTTCGGATAGTTTTTCAGAGAATCGAGGGTCCTCCTCTGGTCTTGAAGAAATTTGAAGAATTCAGCTTTAAGACTAGTTTCGATATTTACTTCTTGATCACTAACAGTATCATCATCTTCCATAAACAAAAGAAATCATTTGTCTTATTTGTACCAGACTTCTAGGCACCCACAGCTAGCTCATCACTGGAGGCAAGAATGACCACTATTTTTCATTTCTAAGCATACTATGTCTATTATTCGTTTTTTTTCCTTGCAAAGCTGGAATCAATTATCGACTTTTGAAACTGGGGTGAGAGCTTGTTTTAGGAAATTAAAGGTGATGGATGTGGGACAAGTTCGTGACTACCAGGCTGTGGTTTTTACTTACCAGTGTTTTCATGAAGTGTGTCCATCGGTGTTTTTAGATGTTTTCTGACAAAATAATGATTTGCAGGATTATTATCAAAGGAATGCTAATAATCTGGTAACGGAGTATAGGAGTGGAAGTCGTACTGGATTTCCAATGAAACATCTGAGCCAGGGGGTATGAAATTCCCTACCAGATAGTGTTAAGGCGGCTGAGTACCATCATTTGTTTAAAAAAAGTAAAGAATTTTTTGTTTGGCGGGGGGGGGTGAGAAACCATGATTCAAAGATTGAAGATATATGTTTTTGTGATATGTGTGAAAATGAAGTTTAAAATTTACTTTAAAATTTAAAAGTTATTTTTTAAGTATGTTAAATTAATTTGTGATAACCGCCCAGTGCCAGTGCATTTATGTCTTCCCATGGGCGGTTACCTATTGATCATGTTTAACTAGGTCTTTTTGTAAAATATTAATCTAATCTAATATAAGCACTGAAGGCTTTCTCTTCCAATTCCATTGAGAAAATATGCAAGAAGCGTTAATGCAAACCACCTAAAATGGCCTCTACTATTGGCAAAGCATTCTTGAGAATACGGATATTCTGAAGTACTTTTAGTTTAGTCTCCAAACCGTAAAGTGCTGGCAAAACAGCACCAAGATAGCAAATTTTTTCGCCTTGCAAAAATTCTAAGGCTTGGCACAATGGATCTGTAATAAGCACATACTCTTTAAGCAGATCCCTCGCCACCAGCTTTAACTTTAGAAGGTTCTGTTCATCACATACACTGGATAACTTTTCCGCATAAAATATGTCTCCAACACGCTTTACTGCATCATGGAGAGAGTTTCAGCGTGGACCATTTGGTAATGCCTTCCAGTAATTTCCAAAAGCTTGTCGACAGCTTTTGTGCTATGATTTGTCGCATTCCATATGTTTTGGCATTTGGACATGGCGGATTGATAAAGTCTTTGAAATGAAACATTATTAAATGCTCGCTCACTATCTTTAATACTGTTAAAAGCTCACCCCTCTCGGCTGATGTTAATTGACCAACTTGCTTAGCACCTTTTAGAGCTCACATTTTCTTAGGATTGTGGACAGTTGTAAGACCAGTTTCATTAACATTCCATATAGCATAAGCTTCAAGTTTCTCCTTTTTTAACACAGCTGAGTAATCGTCAAAAAACTCATTGACCGTTGTTTGATTGAATGCTGTTGCCCGAGCAATGCTCGTAGCCTAAGGAGAACGGATAGACATACTTGGGTTTCTTTTCAGGAAGAACGTAAAACAATCTGCATTAGCAATTTCATTATTTTCCCAGCTGTTCGGAATCTTTTTCTTGTTCATTGCTGCAAACTGACAGGCCAGAATACGACATTGTTTTGGGCTGAGTCCATAGTGTAGCTTACTAGCTTTTGTCAGATAATTAGCTAGATTGTTTTCTTCAATACCACTTAATATTTTTAATGCCTTTATCAGCTTTAACTAACTCTGATTCTTTATCCTCAAGTTCATTTAAAGGCACTTCCTTCCAAATTTTAACCTCTTTTATCATGCTTGCTCAAGGAATGTTGACTATTCTTGATGTTTCCTTCTTAGAAACACCTCTGCGAATCATTACCAAAGCTGTCTTTAATTGTATGCCCATCTGTTAAACCCCTGGTTGACTTTCTTCGATAATTTCTTGACATCTGAAACAGAATTATCTATTATAATCTAGATCTGGAGTAAATTTTGCTGCTATTGGGGCATCATGGACACCCCTGTTCATGGGCGCCGATAAAGTGAATTCCAGGCGGGAGGGCAAACCTCGTCTAATTGGCACTTTTAATGCTATATATTAGAAATCTCAGAACAAAAATATAAAAATAAGGCAACATCATTCAGCCCGGGGTGGAGGGGGGCGGGGCCCCCTCCACCCTTATGGGCGCCCATGCCCTTGTCCATATTGCCCTGGTCTTTGGTGTCCATATTGCCCCTTAATCAGTTACAATAAAAAAAATTAGAATATGTCTTCTCCATGAAGTGCCACTTCAAATTATAAGTATTCAATGCCTGACTTAAGCAGTACTCTCTTGAACTTACCTCAAACAAATTGTGAAACCAAGTGCTGCTTGTTGAAAATTTTAATTCAGTGAAAACAAAGAAATTTAGTTCACCTTTGAAATATCCAAATTTATGCCTTCAGAAATAAATGCGTAATCCAAATGACAGAAGTCATTTACCACGTGTCCCTACCATTAACGCCACCTATTTTGGCTATAATGAATTTTAATCTAGAGTCACCCGGAGTACATAGGAGTGGGTTGTCCATATTACCCCAGTGTCCATATTGCCCCGGTCTACCCTATACTGATATTTATTCTTTAAAGTCTTAAATTTCTTGTATTTATTTGAGTGAAAAAAAGTGAAAACATTCATTTTAAACGTATTTTTTTATCAGTAAAGCGCAAAATATGTTCTGGTCTTGAGAAGCCATGGGGGTTATTAGCCCTACTACTGTTAATTTTTTCTCGTTTCGGGTTTGACTCGGGTATTTATTCCAATTTCTGTTCGTTTTGAGTTTCACTTATTTATTGATAGTGACTTGTGGTGGGATTGCGCTTGGACGACTACTTGACTTTATCTCAGGCCATTTTTAGCTTAATGAAGCTCTTTACTTTTCTTTGAAAAACTTGTTTTGTGGAAAAGTTTTTTTCAATTAATTTCTCTTCGTTTTTTACTGACACAGTCATTTTCATAAAAAAAAAAATATTTTATATCTTTTTTTTCTATAAGAATCCATAGTTTGGCTTGCTATTTGTAACTTTTTCAAGAATTTTTAATCCTGACAAATAGTATTTCTTAATTTAGTTTTATACCTCCTCAAGTTAACCTGAAAAAAATAGAACTTAATATCTCTCCCAAAAGATTCTATCTATGTTCTTTAACAACCTGGATACACATACTCTATTTATTTAATTAATTAAAAAAAGTATTTCCACAAAATAAGTTTTTCAAAGAAAAGTAAAGAACTCCATTAAACAAAAAATAAGCAAAAATAAAATCAAATAATCTACGAAGCTTGAAACTACCGTAAATCAGCATCGATAAAGAAATGAAGCCCAAACCGCACAGAAATAACAACAAATAACTCAGCCGAACTCAAAACGAGAAGAAATTAACTTAGGTTGGTTTCAAAACTCCTATGCCTTCCCAAGGCTAGAACATAATTTGCACTTTACTGAAAAAATATAAATTTTCTTACTTTTATAACTTTAATAGATCAAATAATATTAACATTTTGATTACTAAATATCTGTATATGTATATTAAACTGACAATGCACATTCATTTGTATATATACAAATGAATTGTATATTGTAATTGTATAGTTTCCCTGGTATGAGAGCAAATAACTTTATAAATGTAATGAGAGCAACTAAATTTTATAAATGTAAGCCACGGGCTCTAAAGGAGGCTAAGTGGACCATACTAAATATTTTTTTAAAATATACATTCATTAAATTTGGCTTAGTAAGAACTTGTTTTATTTAATTTTCATTAAAAACAATTATTGAAATCTTCAATAATTGTTTTTAATGAAAATGAAGCAGAGGATTTGTGGCTAATGGTAATACCTCTATAAAAAAAACGCGCCTTGGCCTCTACGTCTTGGGTGGTGTGGAAAAGAGGTCGCGTGAAAAAATTATTTTCTTTGACATTTTTCTAGGTTGAAGAAACATTGCCAAAAAAAAAAGAAAGCTGAAAAAGAGAACAATAAGGTTTTCTAAAAAAGAGAAGCAAATCAGGAAGAGCTGGAACAAATCAGAAATCAAGTTGCAGTATACTTCATCCTTTTAAAGACATAGGAAAAAACGGAAGACGACGGTGACGGCAACATTTTTCTGTTCCGAAGACACAATCGCGATGAAATTTCGTACGTCGCCGCACTTGCCAGCAAGTTATTGTCTATTCCTGCGACTAGTGTGACTGCAGAAAGACTATTTTTGGTGGTAGGCCTGATACTGACTATGATAGTGACTTAGAAGAGAAATGGCCTCAGTCCACACAGAGTGGATAGGTTGATTTTCATTCACGAAAACTATAGCCACATCCCGCAGTTCTAATATACTTTTGAAGTTTGCCTGAAGGAGTTTTTTTTTCCACGCACTAATATTCAAAGATAAGTGATGAATTTTGTGATACGAAGTTTTGTATACAGTAATCTTCGAGGAATAAAAATAATACTAATTTTGATTATTAATTCTGTTAGCTCTGAGATATTTCAACTATTCTGCAAAGATTCTGAAATGCCACATCCATTTCGTTTTTACCAGATTTCTACTTCTCTTGATGAATAATGAAGAAGACCAGCGTCCAGCCAGTGACTCGCAAAGTTTCTACCTCATGAATAGGTAGATTATCTTGTAAATAAAAATTGGATTTGAGGAAGACTAAAATCTATTCTCTTATAGGTGTGACGCCGGGGACTAGAATAATTGTAATAACAGTGGTAGCATACAAATATTAAACCTTATAATAAAAACCTTATATGCCCCCAGGCCATTACTTACAGCCCTTGTCCTTAGGGTTTTGAGGGGAGGGTTGTCATCCTCAAATTTCCAGAACTTGAAAATACGTTAAACAAAATGGCCATCTCAAAAATGTTTATTCAATGTGTTTGGGGAAATGGGGGGTGTGAGAGAGGGGTTAGTTGCCCTTCAATGACTTTCGTTTTGAGTTTGACTCGGTTATTTATTGTAATTTCTGTTCGTTTTGGGTTTCATTTATTTATCGATGCTGATTTGCGGTAGTTTCACACTTCGTAGATTATTTGATTTTATTATTGCTCATTTTTTGTTTAATGGAGTTCTTTACTTTTCTTTGAAAAACTTATTTTGTGGAAAAAGTTTTTTTCATTAATTTCTGTTCGTTTTATATTGGCATATTCTTTTCAGGGAAAAAGAAAATAATACATTAAATCTTTTCGTTTTTTAAGACTTTATAGTTTGACCTGCTATTTGTATGCTGGAGAAAAATTTTCCGCAATTTTTAACAGCATGCACCCATTGAAAAATCTGGACACAAATAGTAGTGTTTAATTTCGTTTAATACCTAGTCTTGAGTTACTTGACTTAAGGCTCCTGCCGAGGTTTCGGTGTAGAGAACGATGAGACTAGGCGCCTCCAGGTTGACCTATCGCTTTCCAGGCTTGCAGGTTCTTCCACCGGGATGTGGGCTTGGGTGAGGAATTATCGGCTTTGTCTTTCCACCTAGTGGGTGGGCGTCCTCTGGGTCGTTTCCATCCGTGTAGGGTGGGGTTGAAGTCAAATGTAACCAGTGCCGGGGCGTCTCGAGGCATGCGAAGGAGGTGGCCGTACCACCGAACAGTGCGCTGGGCGAGCTGTGTCGAGAAAGGAGTTTCAGCCGCACGTGATTGGAGAGTCTTGTTGCTTACGAGGTCAGTCCAGTGAAGTCTTTCGATTCTTCGGAGATGTTTCGTCTGAGCGACATCGACGGCGCTGAGGATAGATTTGGCAGCTGGCCACGTCTCCGCTCCATACAGCACGACGGCGCTGACTGACACATTGTAGATGCGCATTTTGGTAAATCGGCTTATGTTTGGCTTTCGCCATATGCTGCTAAGCCTCCCAACAAGTGCTAAAGCTTTGGCAATTCGAGATGTAAGCTCTTTTGTGATCAAGCCATCCTTTGACAGAATAGATCCCAGGTAAGTTAAGTCTTGAACCACATCTACTTGGTTGCTTCTGATGTTAACTTCCTTTGGAGTAGAACGGGAGATGGGAGGCTCAAAGAGCATGACTATGGTTTTCTGCCAGTTGATCTTCAGTCCAACTTTTAAGGCTTTTTCTGAAAGCACCTGAAGAGCTTTGGTGATCTTTTCGATGGTGCTCACAACTAGCGCTATGTCGTCGGCGAAGTCAGCATCAGAGAGTACCCGGTCTCCGAACTGAAGACCGAATTGAAGGCGATTCATCGTGCTGGCCATAACATGGTCTATAACGCAGTTGAAAAGCTCGGGAGCGGCGGCACAACCTTGGCGGACGCCAGTCTTCACCGGGAATGTGGGACTGCGTCTTCCATTGACTTGCACGCAGCTTTCCGTATCCTCATACAGCTTTTCAAAGAGTGAGCAATATTTCTTGGGTAGAGCTGTAGTTCTTAGTATCAGCCAAATGGAGCAGTGATCAACAGAATCGAAGGTAGACTTCAAGTCCACGAATGTAATGTACGCTTTTTGGTGGAACTCCTGCGTCTTCTCGATCAACTGGCGCATAGTTAAAATTTGATCAGTCATCAACCTGCCGGGCATGAATACGGCTTGCTGGACTCTTCTCTTTCAACGCAAAAAGGTGGAACACCTGTCCAGGAGTGACATGGCAAAGAGTTTACCAGGAACGGAGAGAAGCGTGATCCCACGATAGTTGGAGCAGATTTGACGGCTGCCCTTTCATTTCCAGAGCGGCAATATGATGCCAGCACGCCAGTCATTCGGTATGCTTTCCGTCGTCCATACAGCTGAGAAGAATATCTGGAGCCACAGAATCATCGCTGCACCCCCGTACTTGAGGAGTTCTACAGAAATACCACAGACGCCGGGGGCTCGATTATTATTTAACCGTTCTACAGCATTTTGAATCTCAAAGGTGGTAAACGGTTGCGATACGAGGTAGGAAGTAGCCTTGGGTGTGGTCATTGCTGCTTCAATCAGCTCAGGGTCGGGATGAGCAACTGCCTCGGCATTCGGAAGCGTTGAGAAGTGACTGCTCCAGGCAGAGAGTTGGCCTGCATCGTCATACGGCATGCTTCCTTCAGCAGAAAAAACACGGCTCACGGTGGAAGTCTTCCCTTCCGTCAGCTCGTGGAGGTGTTTGTAGTGGGAGCAGGTGACTCCTTTTCTCGACGTATCTTCAAGATCGCTGGCTTTCTTGTCGACAAAGGTCTTCCTATCACTGTGCAGTAGGCTATTGCGCAGGCCATTGAGTCGTCTGTACTCTGGCATATTCTTTGCTAAGCAGGCCTTCCGGCGCAGCTCGATTACAGACAGGGTCTCCTGGGATATCCAGGGTTTATTCTTGTGTCTGCTGCAGCCAATGGTACTGCCAGCAGAATCGAGTATATTATCTTTGAAAGACTTCCAGGCTACTTCAGGGTCGTCCAGAACTTGGAGGCAGCTAAACCGGTTAGAGATATCGAGAGCATACTTCTGTTGCATCTGAGATTTAGCCAGACTACTCAGATCGAGCTTGGGAGGCCGTCTTTCTTGTCCTTGTGCTCTCAGGCGTAGCCTGAGTGTGGCGACTATCATCCTATGGTCTGTGTTTCCAAGCTCGGCCGACCTATAAGTCCGGCAATTTGTTATCGACGAGCGCCAGCGACCCGAGATCATAACATAATCGATCATCTTCTTTGTCTGGCCGTCATTACTATACCAAGTGTATTTGTATATATCTCGTCTCTGAAAGAGCGTGTCTGAAACAACCAGATTATGCATATTACAGAGCTGGAGGAGTCTTTGTCCGTTGTCATTCAGTGAATCTGGAGTCACAGGGCCGAGAACACTTCTCCAGACACCCTCCCTGTCATTTACCGTCGCGTTAAGGTCTCCCAGAAGAGTGACGATGTCATGGGGTGGGACTCTAGACAGGGTCGCTGAGAGCTCCGCATAGAACTGATCCTTCACTTCCACAGGGCTAGGATTGGTGGGAGCATAGCGTACAATAATTGTCCACTTTCCATGCTTGTGCCGGAGCTGAGCCATCAGTATTCTATCTGAAATTTGTTTATAGGAGAGAAGGCATCTCTTGGCTCTAGCGTTCAGCGCGAGGCCTACACCATTTGTCTTGCTTTTTAGGTCACCAGAACAGATCAGGTGATATCCTTCACCAATATCCTCGGACTCTCTTCCGACAAGGCGGGTTTCCGTTAGGCCAGCCACAGCTATATTGAAGCGTTTTAGCTCATAGGCAAGCATTGATTTAGCTCCAGAAAAGTTGAGTGTGAATACGGTCCAGGTGGCGAGTCATATTCCACCCTCGTCAATAAGGTTCATTCGAGGGTCTGAAATCAGTCCAGGGACATGCTGGGGTCGTGGAAGGTAAAGGGGGGGGGTAGGTCATCCGAGGCAGTATCATCGTTTTTCGTTGCGGTAAAATGTTCGGGTGGAGGGTTGCAGGCCCAACCAACCATAGGCCTGGGATCTAATTAGAGCTAGGACTTGCCTAGATACTGAAAGTCCCTGGGGTGGGCTCCACCCACCTCATAAGGTTGAGGCTGTCCATTAACATGGAGCGTTTAGTTAGGGAAAACCCCATATCCAGAGGCACGTTGTCAGCAGACATAGTCTGCCTCATTCCGGACGAACTCCATCCGCCTCCAACTTCATACCTACTCTAGTTGAACTGAAATGGAGAACTTGATACCATTTGCAAAAAAATCTGCTTACTTTCTTTGATAGCTTGGATATACTTACGCTATTTTGACTTGGTTAAATTTTAAGAGCAGAAGTAGCCCCGAAACTCATACAAAAATCATACATAATACCCTCAGTCTTTCTTGGGATACTGCTGAGATGCCTTATTGGGAATTAGCATTAACACAGTGCATTTTGATTTAATCTTAAGGCAAAATTTAGTTTTTAAACAAAATGACAATTGGGTGGGAGGGCGCGGGAGGAGTTCTAGTCTCCCTATAATACCTTTTGACCTTTAAAGATTGCATTAGTTTTTACTTTTTTAAATTGAATGAGCCCTTTTCGAAGTTCTTGCGGCAACTCCTTCTATAGGATATGCCCTGGTCTAAACAACAACAACAACAACAAAAAATCATATCTCATACCCATATCGATCTTAACTTTAAAAATTACAAGCCGTCCGATCACTCTTAACTATGAAAATGGTTACTCGGCTTTTCGATTTCTAATCGAATGAGCCCTTTTTGCGTTTCTACGATAACGCTTTCTCTAAATACCTTATATGCCCCCAAGGCATAAATTACAACCCTTACCCTAAGGGCTGTGAGGGAGCTTGTCATCCTCTAAGACATAATTTCCAGAGCTTTCAACTAAGTTAAAAAAAATGGATCTCAAAATTTTGATTGGATGTGTTTGGGAAAATGGTGGGCGTCAGAGGGGCGTTAGTCGCTCTCCCATCACTTTCAACTATTAAAAAAGATACTAGCCCTTTCAATTTCTAATCAAATGAGCCCTTTTGAAGCCTCAACGACAACGATTTCAATAAAAACCTTATATGCCCCCAGGGCTTAACTTACAAACCTTGCCCTGAAGGCTGGGGGGAGGGGGTTCATCCTCAATGACCTAATTTCCAGAAATTTCTACTACGTTGAACAAAATGGCTATCTGAAAATTTTTATTGGATGTGTTTGGGGGGAATGGTGCGCATGATAGGGTGGTTAGTTACCCTCCTAACAATTTTAATGACCAAAAATTGCAATAGTCCTCTGAATTTACAATTGAATGAGCAGCCTTTGAAGTTTTATGATAAGCTTTACTGCGAGATCCTTATAAGCTCCCAGGGCATAACTTACAACCTTTGCCCTGGGGAATTTGGGGGGTTTGTCATCCTTAAATACATAATTTCTAGATCTTTCGACTACGTTGAACAAAATGGCTATCTCTAGACTTTGATTGAATGTGTTTGGGAAAACGGTGGGCGTGAGAGGTGGGTCAATTACTCTCCACTCACTTTCGACTATTAAAAAGGCCAATTTCAATTTCCAAACGAATGAGCCTTTTTTGAAATTTTTACAACAACTTTCTATATAAACCTTGTATGCCCCCAGGGCAAAACTTATAACCCTTGCATTGAGGGCACTGAGGGGGTTATAATCCTAAAAGACCTAATTTTCAGAACTTTCGACCACGTTGAACAAAATGGATATCTCAAAACTTTGATTGGATGTGTTTGGGGAAATGGTGGGCGTGAGAAGGGGGCTAGCTGCCCTTCAGTCACTTTCGACTATTAAAAGGGCACTAGCCCTTACACTTTCAATTGAATGAGCCGTTTTTCAAGTTTCTACGACAAATATTTCAATAAAAACCTTATATGCCCCCAGGGTATAGTTTAAAACCCTTGCCCTGAAGACCTTGGGGGAATTGGTCTACTTAAGGATGAAATTTCCAGTACTTTCACGTGTGCTGGACAAATTGGATATCTCAAAATTTTGTTTGGATATGTTTGGGGAAATGGTGGGATTGGAAAGGGCGTTAGTTGCCTACCAATCACTTTCGACTATTAAAAAGGGCACTAACCGTTTCAATTTCCCATCGAATGAGCCCTTTTTGAAGTTTCTACGACAACACGCTCTATAAAAACCTTATATGCCCCCAGGGCATAACTTACAACCCTTGCGCTGAGGGAAGTGGGGAAGTGTCCTCCTCAAAAACATAATTTCCATCTGAAAATCAACGACGCTGAACAAAATGGCTATCTAAAATTTTGATTGGATGTGTTTGGGGAAAAGGTGGGCGAGAGATGGGGTTTAGTTGCCCTCAAATCACTTTTGATTATTAAAAAGGGCACTAGACCTTTGAATTTCCAATCTAATGAGCCCTTTTTCAAGTTTCTACGATAGAGATTTCAGTTGAAACTTATATGCCCCCAGGGCATAACTTATAACCCTTTCGACTATTTTGTTTTCGACTATTAAAAAGGGCACTAGCCATTTCAATTTCTAATTGAATGAGCCCTTTTTGAAGTTTCTACGACAACGCGTTCTATAAAAACTTTATATGCCCCCAGGTTATAACTTACAATCCTTGTCCTGAGGGCTGTGAGGGGGTCGTCATCCTCAAAGACCTAATTTACATAACTTACAACTACGTTGAATAAAATGGCTTTCTCAAAATTTTCATTGGATATGTTTGGGGAAAACGTGGGCGTGAGAAGGGGGTTATATGCCCTCCAATGACTTTCGACTATTAAAAAGGGCACTAGCCCTTTGAATTTCCAATCAAATGAGCCTTTTTTGAAGTTTCTACAACAATACTTTCTATAAAAACCTTATATGCCCCCAGGGCATAACTTACAGCCCTTGCCTTGAAGGCTGTGGGGGAGTGTCCTCCTCAAAAAAAAATTCTATGTGGAAATCAACTACGCTGAAAAAAAAATGGATATCTCAAAATTTTGATTGGATATGTTTGGGGGAATAATGGGCGTGAGGGGGGTCTAGTTGCCCTCCAGTCACTTTCAACTATTAAAAAGGGCACTAGCCCATTGTATTTCCAATCCAACGACCCCGTTTTGAAATTTTTACGACAACACTTTCTATAATAACCTTATGTGCCCCCAGAGCATAAATTACAACCCTTGCCCTGAAGGCTGGGGGGGGGGGGGGTGTCCTCCTCAAAAACATAATTTATATCTGGAAATCAACTACGCTGAGCAAAATGACTATCTCAAAATTTGGATTGGAAGTGTTTCGAGAAATGGTGGGCGTGGAAGTGGTGTTAGTTGCCTTCCAATCACTTTCGACTATTAAAAATGGCAAAGTCCAGTCCAATTTCGATTTGATTGAGTACCTTTAGAAGTTTCTACGACAACTTCTTCGATACGAAGTGCCCTGCTCTAAACGAAAAAAAATAATAAATGATACATTGTGCCAACATCGTTCTTTTATGCCCTCAGGGCAAAACTTAAAACCCTTGCCCGGAGGGTTGTGAAGGACCCTCGAAAACGTATTTTCTATGTGGAAATCAACTCTGCTGAACAAAATGGCTATCTCAAAATTTTGATTGGATGTGTTTGGGGGAATGATGGGCGTGCGAGGGCTAGCTGCCCTCCAATCACTTCCAGCTATTAAAAAGGACACTAGCCACTCCAATTTCCAATCGAATGAGCCCTTTCGAAGTTTCTACGACACCTCCTTCGATACGAAGTGCCCGGGTTTGGAGAAAGAAGAAGAAAAAAAATAAATAACACATTGTGCTCATATTATTCTTTACTTAGGCAGTGCTATCGCGCTGCCTTTGATTAAACTGTAAGAGAAGAAGTAGTATTAGTTGTAGCCCCGAAAACTTCAACCTGATATCCCCAGTCATTCTCAATGTATTGCTAAAGTGTCTTATTGACAACCGCAAACAAAATGCCTTTTGATTTAGTTTTAAAGTAGCTTTTATTTATATCGCACAATGGTTAATTGCATAATTGTGGAGGGTTGACATGTCCAATATCCCTAAGGACATAGTTGCTGGACCATTCTACTATGCTCAACAAAATAGTTGTCTCAAAATTTTGAATGAATGTGTTTGGGAAATAAATCGGCTTGAGAGACGGGCTGATTACCCTCTAATCTCTGTTTACTATAATAATAATAATAATTTATTTTTGACCCACTAACAATTATAAAAAAGTGGAGTAACAAAAGAAAATAAAAAGTAAAGACATACAAAAACAAAACACATGCAAAACAATATCAATATAAAAACTACAAATACAAATCAAAACAATCGCACAAGAGGATGAAAAGGACCCAACCGCTTGCAGGCCTCATCTTTTAACTTGGAGTTCAACTTGTTATATGACGTCAATATATCAGTTGCATTAAACATTCGAATAATCTTACGGTTTCTATACCAACGAGGCAAATACAAAAGATATTTTTTCAATAACGAAAATACAAAACTCTAATATCCTGCATATCATTTTTATTAAAAAATGGGCGCAAACCTGATAGAAAAAGAATGGAATGGTCAAAATACGTCGAATAGAGTTTAGCCAATGCCTTACGAGAATGTTGGCCACGATTTGGAACAATTTTAGCATAACCTGCTTTAAGCTTATTCTTAATATCTGCAAGTGCACTAGCACGGATAGCTGAAATAGAAGATCAGATACTAATCCCGAGCCAACGCAACGCTGGAGCCAGCTTAACTGAAAAAGAACTACAACACAAATCACTACTTGGGTTTTTAGCATTGAAAACTAAATATTCACATTTTCAGCATTTAGCACGAGGCCAATTTTTTCCAAAAGCTTAGAAACAAACTGGGTAGACTTAGCTAGGGTGAATTTTGAACGGCTAATAAGTAATAAATCATCTGCATAAGCAATATAAGATAAATTAGTTAGACCCGTAAAACACGACGGAAAAATACGAGAAAGCACAGGGTATAAACAAGCATTAAAAAGGCAAGGTGACAGAACCCCTCCCTGCCTAAGTCCAGACCGAATTGGAATATTACCAAAAAAGATCCCTGCTGACCGAAGTCGAACATATGAATTTGCATACCAAAAACGAAGGACACATATAACAGATGAATTCACCCCTAGCTGGGTAAGAGAATACCATAGTTGGCTGTGACAAACCGAATCAAAAGCTTTTGAAATATCGAACGCACATAAATGAACTTCAGATCCATCTTTTTGTGCTTGAATTAAAAAAGAAGTAGGAATTCGATGCGCATGTTGGCATCCTATATCTGGTTTAAACCCAAATTGATTTGAGACATAATCAACTTTTGGAAGAATATCAGGAAGCAGGATATATTCAAAAACTTTGCTCAGCGAACAGGCTACCGTAATAGGTCTATATGATGCGCAATTAGTCGGATCTTTCCCATGTTTAAGAATCGAAGTGACACTCCCGCACAAAAAAGAATCAGGGACCAAAGACGTAGATAGACAAATTTGAAATAATAACTGCAAATGATGAATCAATTCTTTCGAATCAATATGAAGGTTAAAAACACTAATACCATCAATATCACATGATTTAGATTTCAAATTCTTAACACAACGAATCACACGGTCAGCAGAAACGGGAGGTACATGGCCTTGGTAAATTTTCGCAGGTAATACACAAGAACAGAGGTTAACAAATTGAGAGTGAACCGCATAATTCATAACATTAAAAATCTTATTATAATGATTAATCCAAGAGGCATTAGGGATCCGATCGGCATTAGGAGGTGAATCAAGTTTCGCAACATTAATCACTTGTTTCCACTGACTAGAGGTCTTCGGAAATTAGAAAGAAAACTAGAACTTTCAATTTTGAATCGAATTAGCTTCTTTAAATATTTCAATAATATTTCTAGCTATTATAGAGTGGTGCTGCCTTTGATATTGCTTATATGTCTTTTTGAAAACCTGCATGCATGCTGTTTTTTCGTTTAATTCGAACTCCCCTAGACGCTTCCTAAAAGTGTCATCTTAATGCTCTTACCGTCATTAGTTGCAGTAACGGTAGTGGTAGTATTAAAACTATACACATAGTTCCTTTTGGCTAGTTCAAAATCCCCCGCAACTCACTCTTAAAGGTCTAACTTAGTAATATAAGTTGTTCTTGAGATATTGCATTGTCATCTATTTGAAAGTACACGTGCTCATAGTTTGTTTTGATTTAGTTCAACGTCGGCCTAAATATTTCTTATATTCGATTACCGAAGACACTGTTATATTCTCTTCGAACTATTGGTTACATAATGGCTATTTCACAATTTCGATCAAATGTATTTGGGGAAAAGAGGTATGAGGAAAGGGGGGGGGGCTATTTTCTCCCCATCATGCTTGACTCTTAAAATGGAACTAGAGCTATACATTTCCAATCAAATGAGCCCCCTCTAAAGTTAACAAGACCACCTCTTTGTAAAAACATTACACGCCCCCAAGGCATAACTTACAACCCTTACCCCCATACTCTGGGGGGTGGTGTCAACCCCAAAGGCCATGTTATGAGAACTTTGGAAGGTTTTTGCACAAATGGCTATCTAGAAAAATTCTATCACTTAGACTTGCGATTTCCAATTCAATAAGCCCCCTCCGAAATTTATATAACCACAATTTCCATAAAAACCTTATATGCCCTCGGGACATAACTTACAACCCTTTTCTTGAGGACTATGGGGGGGGGGGGGTCTCAGCCTCAGTCATAATTTCTGGACTTTCAAACTACGTCAAATAACTGTCTCGAAATTTCGATTGGAGGTGCTTGGGGAAATGATGGGCGTGAGGGGGGAGTGATGGTTGCCTTCCAGTCACTTTTGACTATTAAAGAAGGTATCTTTAAATTTCCCGCCGAATGAGCTTTTTTTTGAAGTTTCTACGACAACAAATGACCATCTTAAAATTTCTTTCATATCCTTTTCGGGAAAATACGACGTGTGTGTGAGGGGGGGGGATATCTGCCCTCTGATCACTCTGACTCTTAAAAATAGCACTATAACTTCTGATTACCAATCGAATTAGCCCTCTCCAATGTTTATACGATCACCATTTCTATAATAACCTTATATGCCCCCAGGGCGTAACTTACAACCCTTTTCCTGAGGGCTATGGTGGGGGGGGGGGGGTGTTATCCTCAAAAATATAATTTCTGGACCTTTCAACTACACTGACCAAAATGGATATTTCAAAAATTCTGATTGGATGTGTTTTGGGAAATGGTTGGTGTAGGGGGGGGGGATGGTTGACCTCCAATCACTTTTGACTGTAAAAAGGCCAGTAGAACTTCCGATTACCAATCAAATGAGCCCCCTTCAAGGTTTATACGAACACTTTTTCTAAAAGAAAAACCTTATATCCCCCCAAGGCATAAGTTACAATCCTTGCCCTGACGGTTGTGGGGGGGGGGGTCTTCATCCTCAAAGTCATAATTTCCAGACCTTTAAACTAAGCAAACCCTGATGGATATCTAAAAACGTTCATTGGATGTGCTTGGGGAAATGATTGACGTAGGGAGGAGAGGGTTGGCTGCCCTTCATTAGCTCTTTTTGAAGTTTCTATGACATTTCTTCCTATAAGAAGTGCCCTGGTTTAAAAAAATAAAATAAATAATACATTTCTTCCTATAAGAAGTGCCCTGGTTTAAAAAAAATAAAATAAATAATATATTGCGGCCAAATCGCTCTTTACTTTAGCAGCACTATCATGCTGCCTATCATATTTTGTTTTGAGATTTCTATTATACAGCATTGGGAGTGCCGATTAGACAAAATAAGCCCCCCCCCTAAAATTCAGCCTATGGGCGCCCATGAATCTTCCGAAACACTAGAAACTGGCAGTTCACTTTCTTTCTCTGAAACTGATGGAGCAGCATATTCCCTGAAAGCTGCAACAAAATTGCCGCCATTATCCGTGACTGTTTTGACTATTTTCGTCTGGCATAAGCTAAAGTCTTCATTGAATGAGTTTAGATGGGAAGTACAAGCAGAAAAATCATGGTTTTCAATAAAACGTCTGCATGCAATTGCAGCCGACTTCCTTACATAATCAGATTCAAGCTGCCTGTGTATCTTTTGAGATTTGTGCTCCAAATGTCAGTTTCAAAAATAGTTCAGTAAAGGATCTTTTCATCGTTGTATACTTAGATTCAACACACGAATATAGCGCTTTTCGTATCATTACGGTTGCATATGGGGCTAACCCTTGAAACAGTTTTCTGACGGCAGGTTTCTCAACTGTGGTTAAAGAGCAAGTAGACTCAACTGCACAGTTGAATATCAAATCATCAACTTGGCTTTTACTCAGTTTCATCAGTCTCTTTTCAAAAAATCCTCCACTTGGTGTTCTTGCTCTTTCATAATTTGACAGCTATTCAGAGCTACTTGCACTTGGAAGAGAACACGAATCTTGCAATGCCCCCTCTTCCAAGCTTTCTTTATTTTCTTCACCATTTATTAGGAGTATTTTCATTTCAGAAGACTCTTTTTCAATTTCTTTCTTGCATTTGACAAATGCCTGATGCGAGCGAGGGTAGACACGCTAAAAAAAATGACTTACCCAATTCCAACTATAAGGATGACAACTCCAATTTCAAATTTCAAAAATTGTATGAGGTATTTTGTATTTGGACTAGATTTTCATACATTCAGCAGGCCAGTGACTTCTTCAGGAAATATCAGTATTGATTTATATTCAATTTCGATGCCTCAAAAATAGCCGCTTCGCAATTCTACATAAAAATCTTGTTCTTTATTTATAATAAGCCAAGCATTTTGAACTTTTTTCTAATTTCTAGACGACTTTAGAGAAGTTCAAGACAAAAATGTACTTGGTACTTAAGTACTGATAACTACACGAAAATTGTAAATAAGTATGTACTTAAAGTATTGTTCAAAAATGTCTTTAAGTATGTATTAAGTACTTGGAACTGTACTTAAGTGCATGTATTTGAGTACTGACCCAACACTGATTGCTTTGGGATCACATGACCCCTCACAGTTCTTTTGCTAAGGATTGTAAATTTTTTTGACTATATCATTGTTTAAACATAGGATTTATTATTGGGTTGTTGAAAAAGTGTTTTTCAAAGTTCATATACTTCGGCGTCACATCTGGAAGACTTTTTTTTCATATTTCGTTTAAACTATTGTCTTAATACTTTGTTCCCTCTTATGAAGTTTAAAAAAAATGCCAGTCCTAGTTTCCCAGAAAATAGACAGTTTTGACAAGCTATTAAGGGTTATAAGCAGATAAGAATGGCAAAAATGAGGAATAAACTAGTATTATTAGCATTAAGGACAATATTTTTCTCGTAAACTTTAGGGGGCTCACGTTGTAGTCCTTTATTTTGCTTTTTCCTACCGCTTTTGCTCAAATTTCAGGGTAAAATCAACCACTTAAAAAAAAATTGGGTAAGAAGTATTTACAAAAAAGTAATTTAAACTGATTAATATAGATAAAACTGAGTATTTTTGGCTAAAATTGTTACGACAGAGTCGCATCCTAAAAATCAAAATTCACCGCAGATTTTACCACATTTCAATAGGAAGAATATCAGAAATACTAAACTGCTTTATGATACCGGCCCAGTGGCAACAACGGTGGGAAGCAGAGTGGCAAGATTTGGCGTTTTTTGAGGCGGTTGCACATTTAATTTTTTTAATCAGCGCATTTTGAGGGGAAGAATGGTTCATTCAGAACAATTTTGCTACAAAAAAGAGCTTTCGGTACATTTTCACTTTTAGCTGGCGCAACCTTAGACCAAGCAGCTGGCAACACTAATGGTAAGTGCCAAGGCTGGAATGGAAATAATACAGAAAGAATTTATTGCACTTGAACAAAAACACAACCTGACCATTTGTCCCTATAGGTGAATTTTCACAGGTTAATCAGAAACCGTTTCTTGCCACCAGGCATGGGTCCATATTCAAATTTTTTAATATTACAGAAACACTCCTCTTTCAAACTGGGGACAGGCCAGGCTATTAACAACACAATTTGGCAAATAAATCTTCTTGGCTAAGCTAACGCAAAAATTAGATAGTAAAATAGAAGGTGTTCTAAATATTTTGCTGCTCATATTATTGACTTAGGAATAAATTGAACATAGGCTACCTCTAGATGACATTTTTAATGCTCTTTCTGAATAGCCTGTAATAATTAATCTCTTGCAAATTCAATTTTAAGACCTTTGAAGATAATAATAACATTCTATATTTTGGGATATAGGCCTAAAAATGGTTTAAAACATTTGAGTCAAACTTACTAGGCTATTTCATTGTAAATCGATTTTGTAAAAGTTGTAAAATTCACAAGCATTGATTTGTCAAGATTAAGTTGAACTTAAAGACTTTCATTTCAACTATATATAAAAAAAAATGGTAAAGTTCTACTTTAGCTACTTTTGGCTATCTTGAAAAGGGGTTAGGTTAGGAAAATGAAACTTTCAGGGATGGGTCTACAGGCTAAAGTATGGGTAAATTTTTTGTTATTCATATTATTGACTTATGAATAAAGTAAACATACCACTCAATGTCCTTTTTTATGCTTTTTCCAAATACAATAATCATTTTTGTCAGAAATGAATTTTAGCCCTACCCCTATATATACCAATTCAGGGTATTTATGTGCACATTAGGAGAGTGGGGGTAATTTTATTTCTGATGTAAATGAGAGGTAAGTTTAAACTTCCCCCTCCTAATTTGCAAATATATACCCTGAATTGGTATATATATATGGGTGGGGGCTAAAATTCATTTCCCACAAAAATGATTATTATATTTGTAAAGGGCATAAAAAAAGGCATCATGTGGTATGTTCACTTTATTCATAAGTCAATAACATGAGCTGCAAAAAATTTACAAAGTATGTCCCAGGAAGGTATTTTGAAGTACCTATCTCCACTCCTTCTCCCTCTTACAAGGGTCCTGACCTTTTATGACCTTTAAAAATATGTGTGGTATTGAAGTGAAACCTTGCAAAATAGATCTTCTGCTTAAATGAAGTACATCAAAATTGTTTTCAGTTTCACAACTTTGCTCAATCCCAATTTAGGCTTTAAGGTTTGAAAGTTTTAGGCTATAAGGTTCTGGGCATGAGAGGAGGGTTAGGTGCCCTACAATCACTTTTGACTATTAAAAAGGGCACTAGTCCTTTCAATTTCCAATTGAATGAGCTCTTTTTGAAGTTTTTAAAACAATGCTTTCTATAAAAACCTTATATCCCCCAAGGGCATAATTTAAAACCCTTGCCCTGAGGGGTGTGGGGGGCTTGTCATCCTCAAAGACCTAATTTCCAGAACTTTCAACTAGGTTGAACAAAATGGCTACATCTAAATTTTGATTGGATCTTTGGCTAAATGGTAGGCGTGAAAGGGGGTTTGGTTGCTCTCCAATCACTTTTGACTATTAAAAAGGGTATTAGCCATTTTAATTTCCAATTGAATGAGCCCTTCTTGAAGTTTCTACAACAATGCTTTCTATGAAAACCTTATATGGCCCCAGGGCATAACTTACAACCCTTGCCCTGAGGGCTCTGAGGGGGTTATCATCCTCTAAGACCTAATTTCCAGAACTTTCAACTATGTTGAACAAAATGGTGTCTCAAAATTTTGATTGGATGTGTTTAAGGAAAAGGTGGGCATGAACAGGGGGTCTATTGCCCTCTAATTACTTTTAAAAAGGACAATAGCCCTTTTCCAATTTTTCCAAATCCAAATTTCAAGGAATCTAGATTGTTTATTTGATTGTTCTAAGGAAAACAAAAAGCCTAGAGATAAGAAAAAAAAGAGGTTTATCCAGCCATTTCTGTTCAGATGTGAAGGCCCATCTGCCCTCTCACTGCTGACGTTTCATAGGCAGTACAATAGCACTGCCTAAGTAAAGAACAATGTTGGCACAATGTATTGTTTTTTTTTTATATACCATAAGAAAAAATAAGAAAAAAAGAGGTTTATCCAGCCATTTCTGTTCAGATGTGAAGGCCCATCTGCCCTCTCACTTCTTACATTTCATAGGCAGTACAATAGCACTGCCTAAGTAAAGAACAATGTTGGCACAATGTATTGTTGTTTTTTTTTCTAGACCAGGGCCCTTTGTATCAAAGGAGTTGTCATAGAAACTTTGAAAAGGGCTCATTCAATTGGAAATTGGAATGTTGACTGCCCTTTTTAATACTTGAAAGTGATTGGAAGGCAACTAACACCCCTTCCATGCCCACCATTTCCCCAAACACATCCAATCAAAATTTTGAGGTAGCCATTTTGTTCAATCTAGTGTATTTCTAGATAGAAATTATGTTTTTTGAGGAGTTTTGCCCTGGGGGCATATGAGGGTTTTATAGAAAGCTTTGCTGTAGAAACTTCAAAAAGGGCTCATTCAATTGGAAATTCAAAGGGTAGTGCCATTTTTAATAGTCAAAAGTAATTGGAGGGCAATAAACCCCCCTCTCACACCCACCTTTTCCCTAAACACATCCAATCAAAACTTTGAGATGTCTTTGAGGATGATAAACCCCCCACATCCCTCAGGGCAAGGATTGTAAATTATGCCCTGGGTGGATATAAGGTTTTTATAGAAAGCATTGTCATAAAAACTTCAAAAAGAGCTCATTCAATTAGAAATTGAAAGGACTAGTGCCCATTTTAATAGTCAAATGAAATTGAAGGCCAACTAACCTCCCTCTCATGTCCACTATTTCCCCAAACACATACAACCAAAATTTTGAGATAATCATTTTCAAAATGCATGGTTATCTCAAAATTCTGATTGGGTGCGTTTGGGGAAATCGTAGGCATGAGAGGGGGTTAGGTGCCCCTCAATCACTTTCCACTATTAAAAAGGGCATTAGCCCTTTCAATGTCCAATCAAATAAGCCCTTTTGAACTTTCTACAAATCACAATCTATCAAAATTTTGAGATAGCCATTTTGTTCAGCGTAGTTGAAAGTTCTGGAAATTGTGTCTTTGAGGAAGACAAACCCCCCAGAGACCCTAGGGCAAAGGTTGTAAGTTGTGCCCTGTGGGCATATAAGCTTTTTATGAGATAGTTTTGTCATAGAAACTTCAAAAAGGTCTCATTCAATCGGATATTGAGAGGGCTAGTGCCCTTTTTAATAGTCAAAAGGGATTGGAGGGCAACTAACCCCCCTCTCATGCCCACCATTTCCCCAAACACATCCAATAAAAATTCCAAGATAGCCATTTTGTTCAACATAGTTGAAAGTTCTGGAAATTAGGTCTTTGACAATGACACCCCCCCTCCCACAGCCCTCAGGGTTAAGGTTGTAAGTTATGCCCTGGGTGCGTATAATGTTTTCATAGAAAGGTTTGTCATAAAAATTTCAAAAAGGGCTCATTTGATTGGAAATTGAAAGGGCTATTGCCCTTTTTAATAGTCGAAAGTAATTTGAGGGAAATCCCCCCCCCCCCACGCCCATCATTTCCCCAAACATTTCCGATCAACATTTTGATATGGCCATTTTGTTCAACCTAGTTGAAAGGTCTGGAAACCATGTCTTTGAGGATGACAACCCTCCCCAATAGCCCTCAGGACAAGGGTTGTAAGTTATGCCCTTGGGCATATAAGGTTTTTACATAATGTTTTGTTGTAGATTCTACAATGTAGAAGCTTCAAAAGGGACTCATTCGATTGGAAATTGAGAAGACTAGCGCCTTTTTTATTAGTAGAAAGTGATCAGAGAGCAAATCCCCCCCCCCCCCCACGCCCATCATTTCCCCAAACACTTCTAATCAAAACTTTGAGGTAACCATTTTCTTCAGCTTATCAGAGTGGTCTGGAAATTATGTCTTTGAGGATAACAAAACCCCCAGCCCTCAGCGTAAGGGTTATAAGTTATGCCCTGGGGACATATAATGTTTTTATAGAAAGGATGGTCATATAAACTTCGGAGGGGGCTCATGTGTGTGGGGGGTGGGGTGGGAGATCACCCTCCCCCCACACACATGTTGTATTGTCCCGAAATGCATCTAATAGCAATTTTTAGATAGCCATTCTATTCAAAATAGTCTAAATATCATATAACAAGGCTTTTGGGATTGAAACAAAACCCAGAGATTAGGGACAAGGGCTGTAAGCTTTTCCCAGGGAGTATTTCAGGCTTTTATGGAATGGATGGTTGTTTAACTTTAGAAGAGGCTTAGTCGTTCTCCCTGAAAAAGACTATGTCAATATAAAACGAACAGAAATTAATTAAAAAAATACTTTTTCAACAAAATGAGTTTTAAAAAAAAGTGAATAACTCCATTAAACCAAAATGAACAAAAATAGAATCAAATCATCTACCAAGAATACAACTACCACAAATCAGTATCAATAAATAAATGAAACCCAAAACAAACAGGAATTTAAATAAATAACAGAGTCAAACTCAAAACAAGCAGAAATTAATATGAGCAGGGTTCCAAACCCCAAGCTTACTAAAAGCCAGAATATAATTTGTACTTTACTGAAAAAAATTCTTTTAAATGTTTTCACTTTTCTAAGTTTAAAAAATCAAAAGTTAATTAAGATTTTAAGGAATAAATATCAGCATGTGTACATTAAACTGACAATGCAGATTTTTTTCAGTAAACTCATTTGAATATTTTTCAGTAAAGTATAAATTATATTCTGGCTTTTAGAAAGCTTGGGGTTTAGAACCCTACTCATTTTAATTTCTGTTTTTTTTGGGGGGGGTTTCATTTATTTATTGATAGGCTACTGATTTGTGGTAGTTGTATTCTTGGTAGATGATTTGATTCTATTTTTGTTCATTTTGGTTTAATGGAGTTCTTTACTTTTTTTAAAAACCTATTTTTTTGAATTTTTTTTTAATTAGTTACTAGAAAAGCAGGTATGTTGTTAGGCTTACTTTATTTACCCAGTACCATTAAAGGACTGTAGAAAACTAAATACTTTGGTTAAAAAATTACTAATTGACGTTTAAAAAGTATTATTTGGAATAAGATGGATTTAAAAGGAAAAATAATGGCTAAAAAATAATGTTGTAGAATATTACAAGCAAATTGAGAGTCATAAGTGTATTTATTGATTAGATCATGTTTATTTCATGCCTATTTTCTGTTTTTAGGTTCTCTTTGTTGTAATTACAGATTAAAAAAAACAACTTTATGCTTAAAATATATATTGTTTTCAGGCAAGATCAAATTTATGCTCCAATTTTTAAAGACTTGGAGTGGTGCCAGCCCTTATCTTGTCTTTTTCAAATCTAACTTGATTATTCATTTTGATATTTTTTTTTTATGTTTTATTTATTCATCAATAGTAATTTGTGTTCGTTTTGAGTTTTATTTATTATTTGGTTTTTATTTTTGTTTGTTTTTGGTCTGAATGCTGCTTACCTTTTTTTTATTTTTTTTTTTACAAAACCTTTTATAATCCATGTGATTTGATGTGGATTGGCAAACTAGCCATTTCTATTAAGACTTAAGAACAATTTATTATTCCTAACCTACAATTTTTCTATAAGAATTTTCCTTTTTTTAAATTATTTTCAGATAAATGCTAAATTTTTTTTTTGTAAACATACATATTAACTGAGAGGATCAGGCTATCCATGAAGTTATTTCAGGAGGGTCTTAGTTGCCAAAATTGAGGAAATACGTCAGTAAAATTGGTAAACTAATAGGAATTTGTACACCTTGTGAGGATCCAGGTTCATAAGACATCCTGCATATGTAGCCCACTCGCAGCCGCATGGGATGTATACCACCTAACAAAATTAATGGAAATATTCAATGTTAATCAGTCAACTCACTTTGACTAGATGCCATCAAGAATAGCATCCTTTCATACTTTCTAAGACATTTTGTAAGGGATTTTGCACCCTGTTTTGTTTGTATTCCATTCAGTATGAAAAACCCATTAGAAAACTATCTGTAATGCCTAAACTATTCATTGAATCTTACACCTCATTTTATCTTCCCTTTATTCCTGCCTCCAGTTGCTTTAAGAAAGGCCTAGTGGTGTTTTAGTTGCTAATAAATCAGCAGATGATTGATGATTAAAAGGAAAATTTAAATGACAAAATTTAATGGGTGAATGCAAAATATAGGCATACATGTTTTTCTCCATAAACAAATCTTTTCCTGGTATGCCAATCAGAAAAACATTAGAAAACGAACAAGTTTGAAAACAAACAAATGAAATTTCTTTTTCTGATGCAAAAATAAGAAAAATTAATAAGAAACGAAGGTTATAAATTAAATTTCGAGGATGTTTAAAATTTAAATAACTCAGAAAATTAGACTTTATGAGAGGAGGGCTTTCACACCCCTCAGCCCCTCCCTAAGCATAGATGAAAAACAATAATGGAATAGCAATTATAATAGGGATTAGTATTAAATCAGGATGAATCAGAATTGGAAATAATTTCAGCATAATCCGGTCACTAGCTTGAACTCAACCTTCAGCCTCTATTTCTGGCTGTAATGTTTTTCAGTTATGTTATGTGTTCAGTTTGTTATTTGTGAAACTCTTTGGCTTAGGCCATAGGCACGAAAATCTTTCATTCCCCTCACCTTCCCTTTTTTGGGTTGGACCTATGTCACTATCAGGGATTTGCTGTGTTTTCTTCTAAAGTTTTCAGTTAAATATGCTTGCAAGCATTGAAATTAACATTTTTATTCTAGGAATATAACCTTAATAAACATTACTAATTCAGATTCGTTTGGAGAAATTGTCAGTGTTGCAGCTGAAAAGGTTCCTGACTCCAACGATAGTGGAGTAACATTTGACTCTAGGTAGGATAGCAATATGCTTTGTTTAGTTCTGTATATGTTTTAATATAAACACCATGGCATATATGCACATAAGGTACCTAAGAAAGGAACAGTATAAGGTTAAATTGGAACACCAACTCCAAAAATGGCAGTTTGTTTTAACTACCTCCAGTACATCTTACGTTTACTTAGACACTATTATATTTTTGTTTAATTTGTTCTCTAGACATTGCTACTGGTTTTCGTTTTTTTTTTTTTTTTTTTTTTTTTTTTTTTTTTTTTTTTTAAGAAAAAAAAAAATATGTAAACCAAATATTTCTTTTCGTAAAAAAATAAACCTGGAACTAAAGAACAATATCTTGATTGAAACACTGAATTAGAAACGAGTAATCTTAAGTCAAACTAGAACAGTAATTCAAACATATATATATCGAATTGCAATTTACTATCGCTTGGTTTGAAAAATCTTTAAATTTAATGACCTTAAGGTTACATAAGTAGTGTTGTATTTTGATTTTTTTTTTTTTTTTTTTAGACATTAATTTGTCTGGTGTTTTTCCTTGTTTTTCTTGAAGGTTATTTTGGAAAAATTCCCTCTTATTATGCAATATAAGCTAGTCTTTTACATATTAAGTATTAGTGTTTTGATGCCTCTAGTTAAAGTACCAAAGACATCAAAATGAAAACATTTTCGCTCCCTGACCCCATCTTAGGTCTATTAATTCCTGAAATTTTCCATGTCCTGTTTACAGAAAAAACCGATAGTCAAATATTTCAATAATCGGTTGGGAATGCAAGCGTTTACTATTTAACAAATGAAAGAATGAATGCATTTAATACCCATCAATGAAAAAAAAACAGATGGAGCACAAAAAAGAAAAACGAAACAAAAAAGCACAGGACTAATTCATATAAAAAAAAAAAAAAACAATCAGAAACAAATACTGACTGCTGTTAAAATTTACTGAGAAAAGTAATGTCTTTCAAATCACAAGAAAACAATATTTTATTGATATGTCAATAGTCAACTAAAGGGAAAAACACAACAAAATAGGATAGCCTAATTGGTCTTTATGAAAATATGGTCCTGTAGGTAATTCAATTAACTAATAATTTGAAGCTTTCAATTTCGGAGAATTCTAATAATAAACATATTAAGGCATACCTTAGATTTTTGCTGCTCAATGATAGATACATTTCTTTTTAATTCTTATTTGGAAATAAGATATTAGGGTTATATTCTTGCATAGTTTCAATCATTCAGTCACTTTTTTTCTTTCTACACAGTTTACTGTCAATGAATGGCAATATCTGTCTCATACCATAGCAATCAGGAAAGTTACAACTTCTAGAGTTAGCCTACATGATGATATTTTTGCTCATTTTCTGTTGGTCTTTGAGACTTCTTTATTTTTAAACTTGGCCCTGCTAAGTGTTAAAACTGAATGCCGGCATCGAACATCTTTTGCATGAGCAGTAAAGTTCCTGGGTTCTCCCAATTTTGTAAGACGCATATGGTTGTGCAAGTTTCCACTTAAACAATTTAAAAAAAAATTAAATTTCGTTTTTAGTGTCCTTGGTATACTTCAATTTTTGTTTACAATATGCTTCTACACTTCAACTTTACTGAGGAAGCAAAATAATTTCATTCAATTTAAAACATTTTTATTTGGTGTCCCCTATGATTTGGTCCAAAATGTTCTTCTAATTCTGGTTTACGCTGGAATTTACGCTTCAAAATTAAAGCTTAATTGTTTTGTCTAGTTCATTGCTGCTTAAAAAAAAGATAGTATCAAAATACAACTTCTTTGTAGAAGTATTTTAATGCTACCTCCCGTTTTGGTTTGGAAACTGCCCAACAACTAAGTATCCGGATCCAGTAACTTGTCTTCTAAGATTGGACTCTACCTACGTAAATTGTAATTGTTAAGACGAAGATAAAGTTACGCTATCTGCGAGGTTTAGCTTTAATTTTGAGCCATTTGTATGAACTGAACCAAAAAAAAAACAAGTTTTTTCAACTGAAAGTAAAGAGCAACATTAAAACTGAAAACGAACAGAAATTATTATGTATATGAGGGGATTGACCCCTCCTCAACACCTCGCTCTTTATGCTAAAGTTTTTTAGTACTTAATGAAGCTTCTTATTGTTCTAATCAAAAGACCATTGTGTTTCAGGAGTTGTTCTTAAAGAATAGGGACAAAATTCAAACTTTAGTGTTAAGAACGAGGTGTTGAGGAGGGGCCAACTCCACTCATATATGTAATAATTTCTGTTTATTTTAAGTTTTATTGTTGCCCATTACTTTTCAGTTGAACAAACTTGTTTCTTTATATTTAATTTTTGATAGTTTTTTTTTTAATAATGCCAGGAAATTTGGCTCCATCTCCACAGAAAAATCCCCCCTTTCCACGGAAATATCCACTAGACAAGCAAATTCTGATGAAAATTCAACTGGAGAATTGTCCTTAACATCTCCACGCGTAAAATTGAGTCGTCAAAGAGGAAGCAAGACAAATAAAAAGAATTTCGTATAGGAATTCTGGCAAATTCCCCCAGTGTAAAATTTCCCCTGGAAAGTTCATCCCCGGAAACTTCCCTCCACATTGGAAAACTCCCACCGTGGAAAAACACCCCAGCAGAAATCCCCCCCCCCAAATCTCCCTTGCGTTTGAAGAAAGCAAGACAAATCAAAAGAATTTCGTATAGGAATTCTGGTAAAATTTGTAAAATTCCCACTGTAAAATTTCTCCTGAAAGGTTCACCCCCTGGAACCCCCCCACCCCACATGGAAAATTACCATCTTGAAAAAACGCCCCTGTAGAACCCCCCCCCCCTTCCTCCCATCAGAGAAACATATGCAGACTTTCAAATAACAAATGCTATACATAAACAATTGCCAAATTTTTCAATTTAAAGACCTTTTCCCTGGGGCTGTGAGGGGTCATGTTATCTCCCAAGGCATATATTGGGTCTTTAAACTATGCTGAACAATATGGCTATCTCCAAAATTTTGATTGGACGATTTGGGGAGAAAAGGGCATGGGGGGAGGTTGCCCTCCAATCTTTTTGGCCACTTAAAAAGGATACTGGAACTTTTAACTGTTATTCGAATGATCCCTCTCCCGATATTCGAGGGCCACTAAGCAGATATGATCACCCCTGGGGGAAAAAATAAACACGCATCCGTTATCTTTCTTCTGGCAAAAAATACAAAATTCCGCATTTTTGCAGATAGTTGCTTGAAACCTCTACAGTAGGGTGTTTCCCCCCTTCTTCGAAAAATCTGCAAATTTTCTCAGACTCTCAGCCTTTGATGGGTAACACTAAGCTTAATGGAACCTATGTATTTGGAATCAAAATAATAAGTCGATTCTTTTGATGTATTTATTGGTACAAAAATCCCGTTTTTAGAGTTTTGGTTACTATTGAGCTGCAGCGTTCCTTACTTACAGTTCGTTACCACGAACAGTTTGATGGCTGCACACCTATACACAAGAGTGGAGCGGGGGGGGGGGTAAACTCCCTACTCAAGGTCTGTTAGAAGGACTTCTTCTCTTCCAGTGAAAATTTAAATCTTTTGTAAATAATTATTTCTTGTTGTTCTTTAAAACGAAATAAGCTTTAGTAGCTCCTGGATGAGCCTCCAAAATGTTTTTTTTTTTATCGTTTACGATTATTTAAAACAATTATGTTTTTGATCATTTCAGTTTTCAGATTAGTCATTCGAAGTTACTTTTTTGTTCTGTGGAAAGTTACTTTGTCATTGTTGAACGAGGAGGGGATTTATACACCACACCTCTGCCGGTATTGGAGAAATCTCAAATGCCACCAGAGTAATCTGGCGGTACCCCAGAGCCGAGCGTAACTCCCAAGCGCCAAGGATTTCTACGTGTTCCGTCTTTGGCGGTTTGCACAACTGTCAGGGTTCTTTGACAAGTGTACTTTCCCCGTGGTATAAAAGTGCCACACTATTTGGCCCCGGGCACCATAAAGATTAAACCCTTCATTTCGCCTTTCTTTCCCTCGAGGAAAGATCTGTTGCTTAGTATAGGATTCGCTTCCTATACCAAGCCAATCTAATCTCAGCCTCTCTCTAGGCTTCAGATCTAAAAAGAAGTCAAAAAGAAGTCAAATCAAAAAGAAGTCAAAGGTATAAAGGAAAAGAAATCTTACTATATTCATTCTGAACTCTGTACAAGAACTAAAACCAAAAACTCTTAGAATTAATGAAGACACTTTTTGCCACGCCTCCGTGCATGCACCTCTGACCAAAGGCAATGAATGGCCAAATCAAATTAAATTACCCAGTATCATAGGAAACTTTTCGGGCTCTAAATTTAAGCTATATGAGTCATCACTCGTCTGTATTTTTCTGGCTTAGAAAAACTAGTGAAATCTTTCAGGACGTCACATGGTAAGAGCTTGGCTCAAGGTTTAAACATTAGAATTGAAGATAAAATAAGTTAAGTTTACGAAAAGGGCATTTTTTTGATAAATAGAGCCAAAGGTCCCAACAGTCATAATTTAGTGAAATTCAATAAATTAATGTCTGTTATTTGTTATCTGTTATTTGTAACGCTCTTGTTTTTTTTTTTAACTTTTGTATTTAATTCATACCTGAAAACTGTGATTTTCTTGGGTTTTTCTTTTGGTTATTTTGAAATTATGAAGTTTTCAGAGCAGTACAATGTTTTTGCCCTTGTCTCCACGTTGAACCGTGAAAATAACTAGTTGAACTGGAAAACGCTTTTTGTCCATTACATTAACGTAAAGTAGTTGGAAGGGAAAATACTGCAAAGGAATTTGTCAATTATTTTACCATGGCAAGACTTTCAAATTTACTCAAATTAATTTGTTCTGTTTCGGTTTACACATAACTTATTCATCAACACCAGGACCTTCGAAAATGAATACAATGAATAAATGCAAATAATATTTATGTTTAGGTTTTTATATAATAGTGTTAGGTTTTTAGGTTCGAATCTACAATAGTGTGGCTCTCCCGCATATTCTATACCCCATTTTGGGACATTTTTACTGAATCTGATTGGCGAGTGTTGCAAAAGTGCTATTTTAAGTACGCAAAGTTTTTGCTTCAGGCCCCTGGGTGGTTCAAGAATAGGTACATCGTTAACCGTTTCGGTGTCGTGGAACAGCTTCAGGCCGGGCATGACCAATTTTAGAAACTAAGTGACCAGTGCTCTTCTCACCTGTGGAAGGGCGCACTATTATAGATGTGGTATTATTAGTAATTTGTGTATATCTTTATGACATGTTTGTTTGTTTTCCTTTCTTTTATTGTACTCCATCATTTTCTTTTTTGTTTATATATGGCGAATAAAGAACATTCATTCATTCATTCATAGTTAGCTCGCAATATAGAGAAGCTAGATGGCGTTTATCATTAGTTGTTCTAAGATTCTGTTGATGTTTTGAGTCATATTAGTCTTTTTGGTTTTTATAGTGTTTCATGGTTTTTCCTAGTCTTTGGTTTAGAATGTAAAACAAAATTCTTTGTTAACAGATTTCTAATAATTTACTTTCTTTTTTTAGTTATTGAAGTTTTTACTCTCTGAAATAGAAGCAGCTAATTTTGGTGCTGTTTTACTTAATGGTACACACCGCTATAGACTCTATCAAGGAGAGACAGAAAGGGAGAGATGTAGTCAAACGGGAGAGACAGATACCCGGTACCAAAACGGTTGTTAGAGTGGAATGATAAGTGATTGAACTAATATGACTTTTAAAATTACAATTTGGGATTTAGAATAAAATAGGATGAATACATAATAGTTTAGAGACAAATTTGGGCTATATATTTGCACATTCGGGGGGGGGGGGGTAAATAATAGCATATGTTAAATACGTAACCTAACCTAACCTAGGTACCTTTTCCCCCCTAAACCCCAAAAAACAACAGTTTCAATATTGTAGACATTTTAGCGTTCTGGGCACATAATTGTCATTTGTAATTCTTTTTATTTGGTTCAGAAACCATTATAACCGGGTATCTGTCTCTCCCGTTTGACTAGTTTCCTTGATAGAGTCTATAGCGGTGTGTACCATTAAGTAAAACAGTACCCTAATTTTACTAATCTATTTATACATGTTAAGTGCAATTAGTCTAGTTTAGGTTTTGAGGCATTGCTTTTGTTTATGCCCCAACACTGCATTTCGTTTAACTTCGATTCGAGTGGCCTAGTGTAACTGATAATCCTACTTTTAAGAATCTGTCATTTTTCAGAGTTCTGCTGGGGAAGGATTCTGAACAACTAGCATTATTGGCTCGTGTCATTGCTGAAAGACTACACAAAGAAGGTCACATAAATCCCCTTATTCTGTCTTTTGGATATCCAAAGCTAGATTATAACCTTGCTCGAGCTGCTGCAGAAGAACTGGTGAAATTGAAGTGGTGGTAAATGTCTGTGGTAACGACACTGTTTGGGCAGGTAGTCATTGGGCCACCTGGCAGCGGAAAGACTACCTATTGCAAGGCAATGGCTGAATTCCTGAAAAGCATTGGACGTAAAATAACGCTTGTAAACTTAGGTAAGTAATAGCGCGGTGGTGGTCACATCATATTGATAAAAAAAAACTAGATTAATAAATTATGTGTCCTTAATTTTAAGGTTACACTTGTGATATAGAAGTGGAGAATTGGATTTCCAAGAAATCGGCTTAAAAAGCTTGTATCCACTCTAAATTTGTTCCATACTATTGCGTATTAATGTTATGTCTTTGTTTTTGTGAGATTCATCTTACAGATAAGAAAACTAATGTTCCAAGTTTCCATGTTTCTCAAAAGATTACGCCTTAATTCTTTACTTTTACTGGTCAATCATTATATTTATAATTGATAGTTAAATCATGTTCGCTCGACAAATTAGGAACGGGATGCATAATTGCCACTGTTGTGGTGCGCAATCTTAATTTATCCATAAGCGTGACTGTTGTCTGGGCTGAGCATTAGTCTAATGTATCTTCTTCTGATTCTTTAATTTGTTTTATGTCGTGCCTAATCTTCAGTGTATGCTTTAAACGGAAGAGCCATAAAAATGTGGCTTATATTTGGGGATGACTTTCAACTGAATAAACTACATTATATATTGCAAGCGTAATAAGTGAAAAATAATGAAATTATAATTGAAAGCAAATACAATGGTAGGAAATCAATCAATGGCCGTGCTTTATGCTTCAAACCAGAACGAAAATTAAACTGTTAGTGCAAGTCATATTGCCAAAATCAGTTTGCATTTCGTCCTTTAAATTGTTTACAGGAGAATATTCCATATTGTTGTTGTATAAAATTAGGCTAAAAAAATTGAACCAGTTAAAGACAACTTTGTGTCTTCTTTTCTTGAAAAAAGGAAAAAGGAGAAATTTGTTATATTTAATATTCTTAAAAGTGCTCTAATTTTATGAAATGAGTGATTAATTGGGGGATCCTCAATAATTGTTTTTTCCTTTCTCTATTTCGACACACTGGAAAAGCGGAAATCTTTTTAATCCACCACACGGATATAATTCAGTCATGTAAAAAATAAATTATCCCATGAAGTAATTAAAGGGGAACTTGAAATCTGTAACAGTGTATTAAATTTTCTGAAACCACGTACTATCTGAAACCAAGCTCTGAAGCCAAGCCCTTGGAAGACAGAAAAAAAAAACTTTTTTCATCTAACTCCTCAAATCTTCTCAGTTTTCGTAAATTAAAATTAAAACATCGAGACTTGATGTGGAAGAGGTAAAAAAACGTGGAGCGCAGAACAGTCGCAATAAAAGCAAGTGTTGATATTCCTTAAGAGCCAAGTTTGGTCGTTTTTCGCTCACAGTATCAGTTCACTTTGGTAACACAAACGAAATGTGGAGCTTCCCAAAAAGCTTAATATTTTAAATAAAAGTTACATAGTTGCATCAAAACGTTTATTTACAGACTATGATCGAATTTCGCCTTTTTGGGGTTTCACATTCTTAAAGTGTATCTAACAGTATAATATAGCAATAGCAATAACTTACAGTATTAGAGGGGGGGGGGGATTGTAATTGTTACGTCAGTGTTAAACGTATTCATGAAATATAGTAAACAACACAACTGCCATTTTTTGCTTCAAAACTGCAATTTCAGCCCTAAGTAAGGCAAAATGTCGTTAAATCAAAATTCTGAGACAGCCCTTCGATTCAAAATTTAAATATTTAATTTCGAAGTTTCTTAGGATATATTTTGACGCAGGAATATATTCGTCTCTAAAGCTTTCATCCCTATTTCTTATTCTACTTTCTTATATTCTACTTTCTGCACGATAATACAGAACAGTCCCTGGAATGGGCAGCAAGAGCTTTGACCTTGACTATCGGCTTAGTTGGTTTCATCAGCTCAGACTTTCTTGCTGCAGAGATCCTTCCAATGCTTCACACGCAATTTAGATTCGCCTCGCTTATACTAGACTTCCTTGTCTGAAAATTGCTTGCTCTGCTTGATACTTCTCCCTCGTGGAAACGAACAGAGTGACTAGTCAATATTATTCTAATACGGAAAAGCCCTTAATGATTAGTTTTCTCCTCTCTGTAAATATTAATTGCAAGAAATGTTGAACTCCATTAAGTGTAAGATGGAAAGAAACCTTCAAGTGTTGCAATCATATTTTACCATCCTTTTTTTAGAAAGTTAAAAAAGAGAAAGAAAGTCGCGTAGTTTTTCATACAAAATGAAGAATGACAGGAGAGAAATGAAACAAATTAGCAAATAAAATATTAACGTCCTTTAAAAAAGGAATTTTTCTGAAAACAATATATGCTAGTGCCTTTCAATCCATCCATAGAAGCCAACCGTAAGCAAAGGGAAATTTTTGTCAATAATAACCGGAACTCCGAAGACAGAATGTAAAGATCAATCAAACAGTTTGTGGTAACGAAATGTAAGTAAGGAGCGACCCGGCTCAATAGTAACCAAAACTCTAAAAACGGAATTTTGGTACCAATAGATGCATCAAAAGAATCGGATTTTTATGCTAATTTCGAACGTATTAGTTTCATCAAGTTTAGTGTTACCCATCGAAAGTTACGAGCCTGAGAATATTTGCCTTATTTTCGAAAAAGGGTGGGGGGGGGGCACCCCTAAAATTCATAGAATCTTAATGAAAATCACACCATCAGATGCAGCGTATCATATAACCCTACTGTAGAGGTTTCAAGCTCCTATATACAAAAATGTGGACTTTTGTATTGTTTTTTTTTTTACCAGAAGAAAGATCACGGATGCTAGTTTATTTGTTGTTGTTTTTTGTTGTTTTTTTTTTCCCAGGGGTGATCGTATCGACCCAGTGGTTCTAGAATATCGCGAAAGGGCTCATTTGAACAGAACTCAAAAGTTCAAGTGCCCTTTTTAAGTGACCAAAAATTGAAGGGCAACTAGTCCCCTCCCACGCTCATTTTTTTCCCAAAGACACCAGATCAAAATTTTGAGATAGCCATTTTGTTCAGCATAGTTGAAAAATTTAATAAGTATGTCTTTAGGTGTAGAATGACCCCCCACAGTCCCTGGGGGAAGGGCTGCAAGTTGTGAACTTTGCCCATTGTTTACATATAGTATTTGTTGCTGGGAAGTATACAGCCATTTTTTTTTGGAATTGGGTGTATGCTTGGGATAGATTTCTAAGGGGAGAATCATCCTTGGGGAAGGACATTTCTGGGGAGTAAATATTCTAGGGGAAATGTTACACGGGGGGGTTTTGACAGAATTATTATACGAAATGTTTTTTAAGTATATTACATTTGTAGCGATGAAATTTTTACTGTGGTTATAAAAGAGGGCGGCTAGCGCCGCCCTCAATTAATGGGAGAAAATAGAATATGTAGACATATAAATGTGGCCTCTTTTTTCTTGAGCTATCTGGAGATCAGATTCCCTGGGAACGTCCTTGGAGATTTTGCGAACTAATTGCCTATTACCAGACTAGATGCCGACATATAAAATGAAATAAACACAGGTAAAAACAGTTGATTTATTGGGACTTACATATTTAGGTGCAGAGCAGTGGGTCACTTTCAGCGACAACAATGGGGACAGAAATATAACAATCAAAGAATCGCCAAGACTGTACGCCGAATAAATCTGTCTAAATGGCCTTGATTCTCCATTACGAATCTCTTCAAAAAGTCTTTTTACCCAACGATCAAACGTAGCTCTGTAGTCTTGCACTGTAAGAACTTGCTCACAATGGGCTAGAGTGGCCCCAAGGATGCGAAACCTCGTCAAATAATACGTCATAAGTATTTTTGAGGATTCAGACGTTCTCACAGTTCTTATTGTTTAAGCTTTCTGCGAAATTGACTGCACTTTTTCTGTTTGCTGATTAAGGACTTTCCATTTTTGAAACTAGATTTAACTTAATTAGAGGAAGTCGAAATTATTTTTAAAAAGAAAGAACTTTATTTTGGTATTCAAAATATATCGCAGTTTCCTCACAGTAAATATCACCCTTCCCATCAATTAATGACGTCCCGTCATTAGCATATGCTTGCCTTTGGGATTTTAAAATGTTCGCCATTTATTAACTATTTCTTCTGCGTAATTATTTTATATTTATGTTCTGGCTTAATCAAGAGTACGAAACATTTTCTCTATTACATTTCTTCTTTTATTCTAAATCCCTATCTAAAATTCATCTACCGGACTAATATTATTCATGGTTTTAGCCTAGCTACTATACAAAATTTTTCTTTTTTTTTTTTTTTTTACATATAAAACTGATTACTTTTACATTTCCAACAAGGTTGGAGCTATTCTACCTTTACATAAGATTTTTTTTTGAATTCACTTTTTACAAGGCTTTTTTTTGCTCTCTATATGGCACACTACTTTCTATCTACGCTACATTAAATGAATAAAATGATAATACTACACCTAATTCTACTTGAACATCTAGCGGTACATACATGAATGATTTATAACACACAATATTATGTTTACCATATTCACTGGTAAAATTAAAACACTTTCACTGGGGATGTTTTGCTACGCAACGTTAATGATGGGATATTGGGATTTTTGAGTTATCAAAGTTATTAAGGAAGTATCATATGTAAATTCACATCTATTTCAGTACCTTCGAGTCTTTTTAGCGTACTCATTCCTTCTGTTGTAAATTATTCTCCTTCACTCTTTTCGTCTTGGCAAAATTTTTGAAGCACTTACGTTATGGTTTCTTCATGGGACAGTTCAAGCACGATTGCGTTCACACGTCAGGATTTCTCTTATTGCCAACTGGGAAATAATGCGTCCAACTACAAGTGTTGGACTATGCCATCAGAGTTCATTTTCGCCTGTTTTTTGATAGTTCATGGGTTGCCATATCTTTTGCGATACTTTGAGGCACATAGAGAATGTATTATGGTATGAAATTGTTCTTTTGTGTCTCTTATAAAATTGTTAGCTCATGGCTTGCGTCTATTAACCTTTGCGGTGATTCCTTGGTTAATCACGGGGGAATTGAAGTTTGGATTTGGACGGGTTGACATCAAACTATAGTGGTTCCTTCAACATATTGTCTTTAACTTGTGGGAGGGGCATATTGTCACTTACATGGTCACTGTGGTTAATTTTGGTTTCTAGGTCCTTTTTTCAGAAATTATCTCATACATTTATGGCATAACAGAGATATGAACTTTCCACTCAGAGGGGATAGGATGGATTCTGAGAGATGGTCGAAAGGGATTCGACGCGTGAATCTGCGTTATATAAATAATTTTCGGGATCATCAAATATCATCACTATACAGTCAAATGGTTCTGGGGTCCATAATGATTGTCAAAGGCGATATTTATGTATTTATATCTTGTACTGATCGATGGGGTTCTCAGCATTTATGTGATTATATAGTTCGATAAAGCACTGGATACTGAGATTCAAATATAATGTTACCTGATACGTGATATGGTTTGTGGTCGAAGAAACAATGATCAAAGGTAACTGTTGTTTTCGTAGACGAAGCTGGGATGAAAATTGCCTGGAGTGTATGGTGAGTACTCTTCGCTTGGTTGAGGTATGATGAAAATAGATGCTACTAGGTTGTATCTGCACTCGGCAATTCATTGTAATGCTCGATATCTAATGTGTCAAGCCACTTCCTGTAATAAAAATAACGAGGCAGAATCACACGTTCTTTAAAGTAAATACTTATAGTACAAATAAGTCACGTATTGATCGGGTACATGAATTTTACGCTATGAGACAGAGTTAAATAAATACACTAATATTAGTGCAGAAAACTAAATTTTTATCGTGTTCAACACTCTTTCAACACTCAGTTAATTTTACATGTGATTTAAAATAATCATTTAAACAGTTTATGCTACATGGTTAATTTTGAGGTCCAATTTTACAACATATTTCATGCCTGCATTGTTCACGCACGTCCGTGTTGTTTAAGAAACGCATGATGCAAGATCATAACCACACAGTTTTACGTATACGATACTACAATGAGGGAACAAGACAACAAGGACGAGTGGAGACCTCTATACCCACTGGTTTTCTATTGTCGTCCCTACTTCTTTTCTAAGACTTTCTCATTGGGTTCCGGCTTTAAACTCTGGATTTCTGCTGTTTCCCCATGTTCTTCTCTTGGTTTTAACCTTCTTAGTCTCAGGATTTTTCTGTAATTAAAAGTCAATAGGGTTCTTATGGTCAGGGAAGTCACGAATACGAAACCTACGGCCAATAGTGTGATCCACCAGAAATTGGTCGATTCTTTGAATTCATTCGTGTTTATTTATAGTATTGTTACTTGTTGAAACATGGTCTCGAAGGGTTTGGGGTCCAATTTCATACAGATCTTCCATGCGTCATGGCTAGCTAGCAATGAATTTTCCTGCTTGGATATTACTCCATGTTTTACAATGTCTTGGGCCACTGCGTGAACAACGAGGATTATGATGATATTCTTAAGCATCATCTTATTTTTTGTTTCTAGAATTAATTATCATTAATTTTGCCCGTTTTTCGCAAGATTCGTTTTTTTTTTACTGTTTTGTTATTACTATATTTTTTTTTTCAAAGGCACTTTATTTTTTACTTAGGTTATTTCTTATTATGTAATCATTTTGTGGCATTGGCCAAAGAAAACTGATTTGTAGGCGTAAAACAGAATAAATATTTTATGATTAGATAGATTAGGAAAGTAAAGTTAGGACTCCCGAGCTTTATTCTGGTCGTGATATACCTCTATGACTGGTTGAGGTATAACTTTAAAGCGTTGCTAATAATCGCTATACGATTTAATTTTATATTATATTTCTCGAGTAATAAAGACATGAATAAGCAAGCGTGCATCACGTAATTACACTGGTATCCTATTTTATGTTTAAGCCTAAAATAATTATAATCTGCACTAAGATAAAAAATTTCATTGAATTCGACGCTTCTGTACTGGTAATTTCTTGTTTTGGATAATATCCATCTTGGTTGGGACGTTGGTTGATTTTTCATGGAAAATCCGAGGGCAAGTACGCCCACAACAAATTAAAAGCTGCATGGGCTTTCAGTTCCTCCCCAGGCTTCCCACAAAACATGGTTCAACACCACTTGTCGTTTTCGGTAGACCATCAGCTTACTACCTTTGGACTTTTTTCCCAGATTGCCGATGTTTTGAAATTACGTGTATTATATATTTTTTTTCATTAATATTTACTTTGTTAACTTTACTTGCACGCTGTTAAATTTATTATGGTGGATCGTAAATTGATTTTCATAAGAAATTTGAAATTTGTTTTTACAATAATTAGGGATATTTCCATCTGTCAGGGTTTTTAACAGTTCTGTCTGACTGTGCCGTGATTTTATCCGCTGTTTATTGAGGTTTTTTCTTTTTCGGTTTTTTAGCGAAATAAGATAAAAATTTTTTTATTTTTTTTTAAAAAATTCTTCCCCTTTTAATTTAGTTTGTTTCATGTGTGCGGCTGCTGAAGTCGGTCTTGATTTCCCTATTTCTTTAACTACTATATGATATTATTCACCGCCAGACTATTCGGGACTGCATTCCGACGAATCTAGATGAGAACTTTTAGAGGTGGTACTTTTTGAGGCATCACCTGCTATTCCTTCGTAAATTTCTGCTTCTCTAGAGGTCAAAGGTTTATTCCCTAAGTCATTGCCTTGATTTTTCAACTCGGGGGATTTGAAAGACTCTTGAGAGCTTTGGGAGGAATCAATAGTTTTTGCGGGGTTCCTCCACTGTTTGAATGCCATCTCCTCAGGGGGATGGCGAATTTTTTGCACTAGGGTTTCCATCCATGAAGTCCACTGTTTGGGTTTGACCTTGGACACAGTTATATCATGATATTGACCTTGCTGGTCATCTTTGGGAGTTTTATTCTCGGGCAATGTACTTTGACTCGTTTTTATGGGAAAATTTATTAAATCCAAAACTTCTCGCAGGTTTATTTTTGTTAAACATTTGGGGGGAGTTATCTTTCAATTAATACCGGGGGTTTCTACAACTCTGTTTAATTCCTCTCGTTATGACGAGGGCCTTTCTATCGGTGTTGTAAAGGAAATCGTATGGTCTGGAAATCTTTTGGGGGGACATGGGGTCGAAATTCCTTCGGGGAAAACCTGGGTTTTTGAGATATTGTATAATCTAATTCTCCTGCGCTCGCCGATGAATAACTTTTTGGATCTTTTGGTGTTTTAATTTCAGGAAAAAATCCTGGTATTAGGGATTTTTTCTTTGGAATAACTAGATTTTTCATAACTAAAAATTCTTCAAAATTTTCCTCATCACTGTCATCTTCAAAATAATCTTGTTTAAAATTTAAGGGTTTTAGCTTTGCCAATCTTGATTTAGGGGGCTCATTTTCTGCATCTGACGAATCAGTAGAGGAGGGACGTGATACCCATCTTTCCGGAAATTGGGCTCTTTTTATTCTGCTAACATGTACCCTGTAAGTTCTTCCGCTATCGGGGTTCTCCATTTTAAAAGTATAATCGTTATCGTACTTTTTGACTAGTCGGTACGGTCCAGAATATTTGTGGGTAAGTTTGTTGACTTCCGTTTTCTCTCCATTATTTAGGTAAAAGATGTCTCTTATTTTGAAATATATACCCCCCTTGACTTTGAGTTGATTTCTTAGCTCTTGGTTTATTTTACATTTTTCCAGCTCTTGCTTGATTATTTTATAAGTTTTCCTCATCCTCTTTATGAGTTCTTGTTTTTAATCTTCCGAGCTATTATAATATTGCCGAGATTCAATAATCTCATTATATGGAATTCTAAAATCACGACCAAAAAGTAAATAAAATGGATTGTCTTTTGTTGTTTCTGAATAAGCAGTATTGATTACGTTAGTTAAATAAGGTAAGAATTGATCCCAGTCGTTTATATTGTCTTATGTATAAATAATTAGTAAGTTAGAAAATATTTTATGCCTATTTTCTATTTAACCATTAGCTTGTGGGTGATACGGAGCTATCACCATTTTCTCTATATTAAGAAAACTCATTAAGTCTTTTGTTACTTTTGAAACAAAATTGCCTCCGTTGTCACTCAAAATCTTATTTAGAACGCCAAATTGTAAAAATAATTTCACTAACTCCTTACTGGTGGCAGAGGCACCTTGATTTTTTAATCCTTTTGCAAATGTAGATCCTGAAATATGGTCTATGACTGAAAGAATACAAGTATGGCCTCTGCTAGAAACAGGCAAGCCTCCGCTCGGTCCGCATAAGTCAAATGAGATAATATCGAAGGGGTATTTTGCTACCGGGACCCTTCCCATTGGAGGATTAGGATAAGATTGGGGGATTATTCTCAAATTAAATACTTGGCATGTCTTTAAAGATTCTTTAAGTTTTGTCATTGCCGAAGGCACTTAGAAAAATTGTTTCGGTTTATAGAACGTTTCTAACGCTCCTAAGCATCTACTTATATCTCGATGAAAATATTCAAGTGCAGGCACTATTACGTTTTGTGGTGAAACAGGTATTATTGAGGTTTGGTTTCTTTTTGTCTCAGCAGTCACGATTCTACACAGTATTTCTTCATCAAGATCATAGTAAAAATTATCTATCTCTTTTCCAAGAGTTTTGAATTTATCCGGTAACGCATCGTCATTCACAAAATAATTAATAAGCGCTGAACACCTTTCGTCCTTTTTTGCTTTCTTTTTATATTTTCTAAAGACAAGGGACCATGGTTAATCTTATTTTTCTTTTACCGTGTCCTTGACTTTGTTTTTCTTACGTCCATGTTTCCTCTTAGCATTGATAGCGTTAACTTCATTTTCTTCAGCTTCCGACGGCATATTTTCTGGGTATCTACTCAAAAAGTCACAAGCTGCATTTTGTTTACCTTTTAAATGTTCAAGTTCGTAATCTAAGTCTTGGATTTTCATAATCCATCTAGCTAGAATGCCCGTGGGGTTTTTAAATGTGCGCAGGTACTGCAAGCTTTTATGGTCTGATCGTAGTATAGATTTTCTACCAATTAAATAGTGTCAAAATTTGTCCAAGTGGTGGATTATAGATAATAATTCTAAGTTTGTGGCGGAATAACTACTTTTGCCTTTTGATAAGGTTCTACTCGAATAGCATATAACTTTTTCTATTTTTTTGATTAGAAGGTCCTTGTAAAGGATCAGGGTTTCCTATGGGAATTTATTTCGAAAGAATAGCCCCAATGCCTTTTGAACTAGCATCGGTCGTGACCACAAATCCTCCGTTTTCGAAATCAGGAAGTGATAAAATTGGTTCAGAAGTGAGCGTCTTTTTTGAGACGGTCTAGGAAAGTTTGAGCTTCCTGGGACCAGGTAATATTATGGGAGTTCCCTTTAGTTAATTCCGTGAGGGGTTTTGCAATTTGGGCGTAATTGCGTACGAATTTTCTAAAGTAGCCAGTAAGACCTAAAATTCCTCTTAATTCTTTCATAGTTCTGGGGAGTTTGAGGTTTTCAACACATTTTATTTTATCAGGGTCTGGGGATATCTCTCCTTGTGTCACTACTACTCCTAAAAATTTAATTTTAGGTTGAAATAAATTTGCTTTCTCAGGCCGACATTTTAAATTGCCTCGTCTGAACTTCTTGAACACCTTAGCTAATGTTGCTAAGTGTTGTTCAGTGTTTTCTTCCACGCATATGACATCATCAACAAAATGAATGATATTCTTTAATCCTCTTAACAGGTGTAATAGGGGTCTACATAGCGCGCTTGAACTTGTTTTAATTCCAAAGGGTACCCTTAAGTATTCATATGAACCACATTCAGAAGTTGAAAATGCAGTTTTATTGACATCTTTTTCGGCTATTTTCACTTGGTGGTAGCCTTGGGTAAGGTCTAAAGAAGTAAAAATTTTGTTTTTGCTTGAAATAGAGTCAAGAATTTCAGCTATTCTTGGTAAAGGAAATTTATCGGTAACTACTTGTTTGTTGAGGGCTCTATAATCTACTACAAGTCTAAGATCACCATTCTTTTTTGGTACTAAGATCACCGGTGCACTATACGGACTTATACTGGGGCGTATAATTTCATTTTTTTCTAATTCATGGATTTTATTTATAATCATTCTTTGTGCTTATATGGCACACGATATGGCTGTTTTGCTACGGGATTACCAGTCGTTAAAATTGAATGTTCATAAAATTGTATAAGCCCGATGTCATCTTCAGATGCAGAAAAGACATCTTTAAAATTCCATAATAATTCGTATAATTTGTTTTTAAGTTCCATGTCCGTAATGTGCTCCACATTAAATCTGTTTAAAAATTGTGATTTATTTAGAGGGTACCTGTTATTTGAGGTTTTAATGCCGTTAACTGGGTTTCTTTTAGAATTTTTCCGTCTATATAAACCATTTTCCGTTAAAACCTAGATTTCAACTAAACACATACCCTTTTTTATTGTAATTGTATCATTTTCGTGGTTATTAGTTACCCAAATAAAACTGTGTCCTTTGTCATAAGATACAGTCTGTTCCTCGCATAACAGATTTTCGGGTCTTTCCGATGGGGTCGCAAACCATATTTCTGATTTGCTAACCACTGGCTCTATCATCTGTGATATTTGAATTTCTTGCATCGTTTTGGGAGGGACTTTTGTTTTCCTTATCGCGAATCCATAATATTGCTCTTTATTTTCATTATTTATTAGATTCATACTGGCGCTATGCTGTACCATTGCGGCATCTTGCGGTGTCACGTTGGGTTTTAATATGTTTTTCCATAATTCCGCTATTTTCTTGATTTCGTTTAACCTGTATTGTTTCATATCTCCTATTTTAATTTTTACGGATTCAATGCTTTTATTATTTAAATTTATTTTGTCTCTGAAATGTCTCTCAGAATAATTGAACGAATTTCCAACTAGGCCGTGTCCTTTTCGCGAGACATAAGGTTCAAAAGATTGCGACATTATACCGTCAGAAATTTTGTTTATTGTTACGTTGTCTTCGTAACCTCTGTTACGATTTCTTAAGGTAGAAATTTCTTCACCTCCCTTAGCCGGGTAGACAAGCCTCTCGTTTGCTACGTCTAATAGTACTCTATTGGACCTTAAAAAATTTGCGCCTATAATTGCTTCATACGGGAAGTTATCGCATATTATAAAATTTGTCTGGAAGATCCTATTGTCCCTTTTTACGTTTAGGCAAATTGAACCTCTTGCATCCAATTTATGCCCTGTCACACTAGTTAAATTGGGATTATTAGGGTTCCTCTGTCGCCTAATATGCAGGGGCAACATATTAAATATGCATGAGCTTATGATACTAATCGTTGCACCAGAGTCAATCAAAGCCTTAAAATAAAAATTTTCTACACAAAAATCATTAAATATAGGTAACTTGTTATTAATATCACTACAAGACGGCACCATCATTGTTTTGGACGTAATAAATATTCCGGACACCCTCGGGGTCCATTTTATATTTCTGAGGGGCTCGACGCGTTTCCCTAAGGATTTTTTTCATTTCGTGGTGCTTGTAATAGGTATTCAAACGTCTAAGTGTCCTAAGGCATTTCCATTTTTCTTATCTAAGTCTGTCTTCGCCATGTCTTATTATGATAACATTGGTGTCTTATGTTGGTGCTACTGGCTGGCGCTGACAGCAATAGTCGCTGATAATGGGTATGGAGAGCATGTGAGTTTTTTCAAATCGGTAATTAATTTGTCTGTTGGGAGGAGGGTTATACAAATTTGGTTGGTACGTGTTGTAAGGTACTGATTGGCGCAATCCTCCCTGGCTGTAGCCTAGTGCACGACCGGTGCTAAAATTTGTTCTTCCGAACAAATGGTTGCCATAATTTTGCGTATTATCGACAGCAATTCTTGGTATGTGATTGGGGACATAACGGCACTCTCTCGCGATATGGCCAACACGATTACAATTATAGCACCTTATTATTGTAGGGTTATTTTCGTAATTGGATTGTTCGACAGGCTGAAAACGTACTGTTTTCCGCCCAGCAAGTTCTTGCGTTTTATTTCTTTGTGGTACTGGGGAGTTACCCCTAGAAAACAAAATGGGGAACGCCTGATCGCTCTTGACGTTTATGTTCGTAGTTGAGTCGCTTAGAATATTTATTTTTGCTTTACTATGATTTGCCACCATCGTGTCGACTTCGATCAATCGCTCTACCTCCTGAACTGCGAGATCCAACGTCTGAATATTTTTGGATATTACCACTCTATATAGTTTTGGGGGTAGACATTGCAAAGGTATTTAGGGTCCAGTTCCATTGCAAAGGTAGGTAGGGCCCAGTTCCATTGCAAAGGTATTTAGTATGACTTTTTCATACAGTTGCCCGGAACCACTTCCTCTACAGAAATGTGTAGATTATCAATGTACTCTCTTATATTTTGTGAAAAGTCAAAGCTCACTGTTCCGTGTTTTAATTTTTTTTATGGAACTGGTTTCTATAAACCTATCTTTAAGTGCTTTTAACAAGTTATCAACTGTAGTTATTGGCAAGTTGGCGTTATTGCCTATGGTATGTTCAATCTGTTTTAGAAAGGTTAGGCCTGGCCTTTTGATCGTAGTAGGAGCATGTTGACTAACGGTTCTAGCTCTGTTTTTGTTAGTTGTACAAACTGGGCCAATTGGATAATATATTCATCAATTTCTGATTGACCATTGTACTCCGTGATAGATTTTGCCATTTGTATATTTTTCACGAACAATTTTTGCACCATTAATTGTTCTTCTAAATCTTCAGACAGTTTTTTTTGTATAAATTTTATTTTTTCACTTAACCTATTTTGGGGGAGGCTATTATCTCCTAAGAGATATTTTATAGGGTTTCCTGTCGTAGCTTAGCGGTTATAGGTATAATCACTTTACTTATATGTCTGTATCTCGACTAACAATTAAATTCGAATTACAAAGTTTATAGCGTAATTAGTTCACAATTTTTCTTCCAATTTCTGACCGCGTCATTTGTAGCATTGAAAATTTTATAGCTGTGGTTATAAAATAAAAGGGACTGGGCTTAATAGTGGTCATAAATATTAACCGCGTCAAATTTAATACTGTACCCTAAAAGCTGACAACTTACACTTTATAAGTTCTCCGATAGCGCCGCTTATAGCGCTAAAGATTGTTTCAAATAGGCTAGTGCCACCCTAAATCCATAGGAGAAAATAGAATATTTAGACATATAAATGTGGCCTCTTTATTTTTGAGCTATCTGGAGATCAGATTCCTTGGGAAATTCCTTGGAGATTTTGCAAACTAATTGCCTATTACCAGACTAGATGCCGGCACATAAAGTGAAATAAACACAGGTAAAAAACAATAGATTTATTGGGACTTACATATTTATGTGCACAACAGTGAGTCACTTCAAACGACAACAATGGTGACAGAGATACAACAATCAAAGAATTGCTAAGATCGTACGCCGAGTAATTCTGTCTAAGCGGTCCTGATTCTCAAATACGAATATCTTACAAAAGCCCGTTTACCCAACGATCAAACGTAGATCTGTAGTCTTGCACTCTAAGAAATTTCTGACAATGGTTCAGAATGGCCCCAAGGATGGGGGCCCTTCGTCAAACAATACGTCATAAATATTGTCCATGATTCAAAAGTTCACAAGGTTCTTATTGTTTAAGTCTTCTGCGAAATTGACTGCACTTTTTCTGTTTGGTGATTAAGGATTTTTCATTTTTGAAACTAGATTCAACTTAATTAGAGGAAGTCGGAATTATCTTTAAAAAGGAACTTTATTTTGGCATTTTAAATATATCGCATTTTGCTCGCAGTACACATTTTCTTTGCCAAATTTCTTATATGGAGATGTTCCGGGGGAATTATCCAGGGCCTTTTTTCCATGCGTTTTGTTTTCTGGGAAATAATTTCTTTGGAAGGGGCATTTCTGGAGTGATCAAGAAACCGATTAGAGATTAAAGTCTTATTCCAATGAAAAAATGTCAGGGAGAATTTTTCAGAGGGAAACGTCCACAAGCAATTTTACAGAGAGGGGGGGTTCTTAGCGAGGAAGGAACTGTCTGGAGGAAATTTGACGAAGGGGGTGCACTTTATCTTGGATGAAATTTCCACGGAGGAGTTTTTCGTGAGGGGTAGGGGTATATTTCATAGAGGGTGATTTACCGTCATTATTTGAAAAACGAACAGAAATTATGCCATATATGAAGAGTAAGGTATTGAGGAGGGGCAACCCTCCTCAATACCTTACTCTTTACACTAAAGTTTGACTGTTTACTATAATTGAAACACAGGATAGGAGACTTTTAAAAGTGCTAACAGCTTTAGCGTAAAGAGCAATATATTGAGGAGGGGGCGACCCTTCATATACGGAATAAATCTGCCAAAATTAATATGCAAATTTTACTTTAATTTTTCATGTACGATGAGCCAAACTAGAACCTGGATTAGTTGAAAAACCTTCAGAAATTAAATAAAAAACAAGTTTTTTTTTAACTGAAATTAAGGACCGACATTAAAACTTAAAACCAAGAAAAATTATTACGTATATGAAAGGGGCTGTCCCCTCCTCAACGCCTCTCTCTTTACGATAAAGTTTGACTCTTTCATATAGGGAATAATTTCTTTTCGTTTTAAGTTTTAATGTCGCTCCTTACTTTCAGCTAAAAAAACTTGTTTTTTTATTTATTATATATATAAAACGGATTCAGTTTTTATGCTGATTCTAGAAGTTCAAAAATTTCCAAGCATACATGTTAAGTTATTTTTTTAGAATATTTGTACAGATAAAAAAAAAACAGGGGAGGGTACTTACAAAGTAGTCAATCTTGATGGAATTTTCATATAATTAATCCTAGAATGAGAGTTCCATACATCTAAATAGAAAAATAGGATATTACGTTTTTTTCCCAAGAAGAGTGATCCCAAATGAGCGAATCTTGTTTTATTGAGTTTACGTATTTCTTTTACAGAAAAGGTGATCGTTTCGAATTTCTGATCGTTGTAAATTGCGATATGGTTAACGTGAATGAGAATATGAGCTCTTGTGCACTTGTGAAGTCAAAAAGAGATTGAGTCCTATTTATGGCCACTTCGGGCAACGAGACGTCAAATTTGCCTCACATGTCACCAAAAGGTTGCCAGGCGAAAACTCTGAGATAAAAGTAATTCCAGTACTGCCTGAAAGTCTTGTATAAAACCTGTGATTTTTCATAACCATATAACTTTGTGCTAGAACATTTTGTCCCTTAACATACGTAAACTCTATGAAGTGACATCTTTATATAATAGGAAATAATTACTCACCAACTTTTAAGGGATATGTCTGAAGTGTATTTTTAAGACCCAAAATGTCTGGCTTCGCTCTGGGAGTTAGTTTGATCAAGTTTGAGCATGCGAACACACAGGACAGGGGAGAGGGCTATGGGTACACGCAGCGCTCATATTTTGTGATTTATATCATTTTACCATGATTTTGCAGATTTTCATGTTATTTGCCTACTCTCGGTTGAGCCCACAGGAACCAAAAACAAACAAAAACTATAAATCCAACAATTTTTTCTTTTCACTTGAAAGGACTTCCGTGTCGCCTAAAATAAGGTGGGCTGTAATCCCGATTAAGAGGGGTTTTTCAATCGCAACAAACGTCTTTAAATCTGTCTAGTAAGCATCTCTACCCCTTGAGATGACTGCAATAAAATGAAGCCCCAAACTTTATTTTTCCCTTTTCAATTTCAAAATTAAGTAGAAATTAATAAAATAAATCAAAGAAAAATGGTAAAAGACTGTAGCTAAAAGTCATAAAAAATGGAAGAGGCTAGATAAACAGACAGTGGCTATTTTTCTGAAGTGGTATGGTGGGATCAATCCATCAGATGCATATGTACCACAGGCTGATAATTGATGATCAAGATGTTGAAATCTCCGTGTCATCTTTTTTTTTCTTTGCAGACCCAGCCAATGACAATGTTCCCTTTGAATCTGATATAAACATATCAGAACTGATAACATTGGAAGATGTTATGGAGCACTTGAAGCTTGGGCCAAACGGAGGACTGATATATTGCCTTGAATACTTGGAAAAGAACGTTGACTGGCTTATATCTAAAATCAACAGTTTCAAAAATTCATATTTCATATTTGATCTTCCTGGACAGGTAAATATTTTGTCGCTATGAACGCACAGTATAGAAAACTAATCCTGTGGTTCTGGAATACTGGCTAAATGTATAAATAATATAGGCGCATTTTTGCAAATTGTATGTTTTATCCTTTTTTTTTAAAGTGAAATTCTGCTACCCTGATCGTAATTAATTTGACTAAGCTGTTAGTCTTTGTCAGTTATTCGCCTTGTAAATGTTTTATTTGTATTTTTTTTTTTTTTTTTGAAAAAAATATCTTTTTACTTTTTAGCTCTATTTCATCTATATATTTTGTCTTTCCATGAGCTTTCCACCTTTAGAAAAGAAAAAAAAATATATTTGAAAAACAAAAGAAAAACTTCCTTGTGGAATTTTTTTTTAGATTCTCTTGAACTATTGCTGAAAAGAGCAACATGAGCTACAAACCGAGCCTACATAAAGTGTCCAAAATAGCCCATTTCAGAAGGACTATCCAAATCATCTGACGGTTTGGAACTGGAGAAAAATGAAGTTTTGTTTGGTGTTAAGAATCAAAAAGAATAAGCATATTATTTTGAAACCCTTCATATTAATTTTTCTCTGCGACAACATACAACTATATTGCTCAACCGGTAATTATCTACAGGAAACACAAATTTTAGTTTTTTTTTCTAAATTTATGGAAGAAGAAACTATGGTTCCTTAAAACTTTAAAGTAAACTTACATAAATGGTAAAGCTAATTGAGCTTTTTCAGAATTTAAAATTGACTTTAAAATCAGAGGTATTACTCTGTCTATAGCAATCTGCTGTCCGATATAATTCCGACCTCTCGAACTATTTTTTTTTTAAGTAACTAGTTTTATTTTCACTTAATCTTCCTTTTACCAAAGTAATTTATTTTAATTGTCCTGGAATTTTAGCAACTACGGATTTACTACAGTAAGTTAACAAGAAAGTGAAACTGGTAGTTTTGTGGACGGGACTGAATAAACTGGATTTAGAACTGATTGGGCTCCTTTTTTATAGATTTTTTTTTAGTTGGAACTGTCTGAAAAAGATTCGTTTATCTTGTACCGAGGAACTGGTAGTGGCAGATCGAGGATTTTAGGAGAAGAAGGGCTGGGTAGAATTTTGATGGCATCTCTGTAGTTAGAATTGAACTTAGATTACTGTCTCTTTTTTGCTCCACTTTCCTAATCAAAGCAAGGGGTGCGGTCTCTTGGGGTTTTCTACTGTGAACTGGAGTAAAAAGTAAAAGATTATAATTTAGTTGGAACTGACTGAAAAAGATTAGTTTATTTTGTACCGTGGAATTGGTAGTGGCGGGTCCAGCATTTTAGGAGAAGGGGAGCTGGTAGAATTTTGATGGCATATCTATGGTTAGAATTGAACTTAGATTACTGTCTCTTTTTCACTCCACTTTCCTAAACAAAGCCAGGGCTGTGGTCCCTTAGAGTTTTCTAGTGCGAGCTGGAATGTGTTTTTTTACACATTCTGAAGTTTTATAAATGAAAGCAAATGAAAGTAAATTAATACCGGGCAAAATTTTAATTTAAAACAGTAAAATTATTTTTTATGTCTGGGGATAAAAACATCCAGACGTGAAATCAAAGGCATTTTTAGTATATAATCCAGTGTCTAAATTAAAATTATATCTGCTATTTCTGTTTTCACTTCTTGTATTTGTAAATGGGAAGGTGGTGTGGTCCAGGGTTGCCAACTCCCGACGTCTCAAAAGAGTGTGAATCAAGACCCAAAAGAGGGATTTCTGCTCATTAAAAGTGCAAGCCAAAGCATTTGTGCGCGTGCCGCAGTCGCCATGCGCGTAGCCCTCTCACTTGTTCAGATCACTCTTGCCTCATAAATAGCTGTAAGTTATCCTGCGATCATTAGATATAGTCCCCTTAAATTTTTCAAATCTAATCAAAATAAATTCAGGAGGGTATGGACCCCATTCAAACAAAATTCTTGGGTCACTGGTTGTTAAGGTCAGATTTTTATATCAGAAAAAATAACTGTCACAAGCCTAGATAGGCCATAATATAAAAATGTAAATGAATAAATATACGTAAAGCGAGCAATGCTTAAATTGAATATGCAAATCAAGCTTAAAACGAAAAAATTTATTTTGCTATTGAAGTATAAATGAAACTCAAAACGAACAGAAATTAAATAAACAATCAAAGCAAAAAACATACTAAAGATACTAATGTAAATGAATAAATAAATCTTAAAACGAGTGAAACTTAAATTGAATATGCAAATAATGCTTGAAACGCCCTCTCCGAAGCTTATGCGATCATTCCTTTCATAAGAACCATGTATGCCCCAAGAGTATTACTTACAACGCCTGTCCCTGGGTTCTTGGGGTTGCGTCGACACAGGAGTGTTTCTTATCTGAACTTTGAACTATTTTTAACGAAATGTCTATCTCAAAATTTTTATCGGATGGGTTTGGGGAGAAAAGGGTGTGTGGTGGGGGGCTAGCTGCCCGCGGACATCTTTTGACTCTTAAAAGGTGAAGTAGAGCTTTCAATTTCCAATCAAATGAGCCCTCTCTGAACTTTATACGAGCATCCCTTTCATAAGAACCATATACGTCCCCAGGACAACAATTACAACGCCTGCTCCCGGGGTCCTGGGGGTTTGTGTTGACACCAGAGTTTTTGTTATTTAATTTTTGAACAATTTAAAAAAAAATGGCTATCTCAAAATTTGTAGTGGATGAGTTTTGGGGAAAAAAGGCGTTGGGAAGCTACTTGCCCTTCAATCTATTGGGCCCTGGGGGGTTGTATTGACACCAAAGTTTTTCTTATCCGACCTTTGAACTATTTCTAAAAAAATGGCTATCTCAAAGTTTTTATCGGATACGTTTGGAAAAAGAAAGACGTGGGGGGGCTAGTGGCTCTCATATCTATTTTGACTCTTAAAAGGGGAGTTTGAACTTTTAATTTCCAATCAAATTAACCCTCTTCGAAGTTTTTACGAGCACCCCTTCCATAAGAACCATATATACCCCATGGCAAGGCTGTATCCAGGATTTTTTTCGGAAGGGGTTTTACTCGGAAGTTTTTTTCCGGGGAGGGGGTATACAAAAAAACTCAAAATACGCATACAAAATTTGTTTATATACATTTTTGTTACGTTTTTACGAGCCAAAAAAACATTTCGGGAGGGTTCAAACCCCCTAACCTCCATCCCTCTGGGTACGGCCTTGCCCCAGGGCATAACTTACAATGCCTGCCCCACGGCCCTGGGGGGTTGTGTCGACGCCCGAGTTCTTGTTATCTTGCTTTTGAACAATTTTTAACAAAATGGCTGTCTCAAAATTTTTATCGGACGGGTTTGGGGGGGAAAAGGTGTGGGGGGGGGGGGGGGCTATTTGCCATCGGAATTCTTTTGACTCCTAAAAAGTGAACTAGAACTTTCAATTTTCAATCAAATGAACCCTCTCTGAAGTTTATACGAGCATCTCTTTCATAAGAACCATATACGCCCCCAGAACAACATTTACATCGCCTACTTCCCGGGCCCTGAGGGGTTGTTTCAACACCGGAGTTTTTGTTATCTAATTTTTGAAATTAAAAAAAAATTGGCTATCTCAAAGTTTGTTGCGGATGAGTTCGGGGAAAAAAGGGCGTCGGGGGTGCTAGTTGCCCTTCAATCTTTTGACTCTTTAAAGGTGAACTAGAACTTTCAATTTTCAATCAAATGAGCCCTCTATGAAGTTTATATAATGGGCGTGGAAGGGGTGTTAGTTGCCGTCCAATCACTTTTGACTCTTAAAAAGGGCCCTAGAACTCTCGGTTTCCAATCGAACCTTTGAAGTTTATACGACGATCCCTTAGTTTATTTTTTGCTATAGTTTATACGATTTCCATATGAAGTTTCTGGGGGGAAAAAATAAAACATTGGAGCCGTATGGCCTTTACTATAGTTAAAGCTATATCGTTCTTCTTCTTCTTCTATTTAACAGCAGGCGGGCTTTTCAGTGATACTATTTAGCCCTTTTCCTTTTGCGTCACTCTGTGGGCTACAGAGCTACTGGCTTGATTGCCTCATGAGTATTAGATATTTTCAGATATCTTTCAGTAGATCTTTCTATGCTCTGTGTGTAGGTATAGTTGGCTAGGCTCTTGGCTGATAGTGAGATTTTGTGGTGTTTGAAGCATTTTAACAGTTTACAAAGCAAGGTATGTTGTGCAGACGTCAGCATATTACATTCAAATAGGCAATGGTCAATTGTTTCATTATTCATATTACAATGCCTGCAAAGAGGGGACAGGGGAATTGAACCACTTAAATTAGAAAACTTATACGAGAATGCAAGAAAATTTAGTCCATTTGTTCCAGAACAAATTCTATAATAAATTTTAGAAAGATACTTATTGGGAAAGGGGGAAAGGATAGGATTAATCCTATTAAAATTAATATCTGATAGCCTCCATCGGTAAATATCTCTGATCGGGATTGGTCTCCCACTTGGCTGGTCAATATTTATAGCATTTTTTGCTATTTCATCAACCTGATGATTACCACTTATGCCAGAGTGGCTAGGAATATACTGAAAATAAGTTTTTATGCCACTTGAAGTAAGATTATCTATAATACTGAGACAATGATAAGTGTCAATGTCCAACTTATACTGAGGAGCTGAGGCCAGCAAATCAAGGCTTGATAAAGAGTCGGAATATACAAGAATATACAATAATAATATAATATTATTTGAATTTGCAATCAAAGGTTGGTTTTCCTTAAGGTGTTCTAATGCCATGATTATGGCATTTAACTCAGCAGACATTATAGATAAGTTATTATATAATCTCTCGCCCATTGCAATGTTCAGGTGAGGAAGGAAAGCACCACTTGCTACCTTCTCATTCATTTTGGACCAAACACCAACTATTTGGAAATGATTTTGAGATGTATTTGTATTCAGTTCAGCAAATTTTTTCTGGGCAAAATCAATGTGGGTTAATTATTTATTACACATTAAGACATTAGTCTTTATTATAGGACTCGATCACCTCCAGGGAGTTGCGTGGAGGACAGTAGGTGCAATAGACTTTGCTGGTACGGGCAACTTCTTCTGAATGTTGGCATACTCATCTGCAATGCCTCTATACATGGCTGGATTTCTTAACCAATTATGTAGGGTGTGTGAGCTATTTGATTCAAATTTTGTAAGATGTTTTGTCAAGAGAAAGCTGCGTCTCTCCCTTATTGTTGTTAATCCACTCTCCATAAGCAGAAACTTGGTGCTTGTGGGTTTCCTAATACCAAATATGAGACGTATTATAACATTTTGTGTTCTTTCAATTTTTTGCATCTGGGTCTTTGCACATGCACCATAAATGATGAGTCCATAGTCAATATGGGGTCTTATATATCATTTATAAAACTGGAGTAAGGTTTTCTCCTTACATCCCCAGGGTGTGGAAAGAAGTCTTTTTAGTATATTTGTTTTTCTATAGCATTATTTTTATTGTGTTTGAAATGTGGATGTGGAAATTAAGTTTTTGGTCAAGTATGAGACCTATCTTTTGGAATAGTTGTTTTATTTAGAGTTAGTTTTGCATTAACATGGTTACGCTTTCGGTGAAATTGGATTATTTTTGACTTGGTAGGTGCAATGGGTAAATCTGAATGTTGAGAGAATTTTTCAAGTTGGAAAAGTGACTTTTGCAGATTTGATTGTGCTATCTCAAAGGTGTTGCCAGATGACCATAGCACCAGATCGTCAGCCTATTGTAGATTCGTGTGGGGTAGGTTCATGTCCCAGAGACATAGGGCAAACAGGAGGCAACTGAGGAGTGCTCCCTGAGGTAGGCCTTTGGTTGTTGTCTTTTGGGGTGAAGAGGCTGAACCAACACAACAATGAAACTTGGCACTTCTATGAAGGATTTTATAAAAGATACTAGCTTGGGGGGTAGTCCAAGGTTTGCAAGTTTATTTAAAAGGATTTGGTGGTTCACATTGTCGTATGCCCCTTCAAAATCTAGGAAAGCTGCAACTATGACATTATTTTTTGAGAAACATTCATTTATTGTTTTTGTTAGCAATATAAAAGCATCTTTTGAAGAATGGTGTTTCCAGAATCCAATTTAAGTAGGAGGGATCATATTATTTTTTTTCAGCAAACCAGAGGAGTCTGTGATCCCCATCACAGGAGTAATCATTATGGGCCTATAATACTCAGGGTTATCTTTGAGTTTATTTTTCTTTAGGATTGGTAGGAGGGACGAACATTTCCATATATTAGGGAACATAGAAGATGCCCAAGCGTGATTATAACAATTTCGCAGTTCTTGTTTGTATGAGGGGGTGAGATTCTTTATCCATGTAGGGTGTATATTGTCATAGCTGCCGCTAGTTTTGGTCCTAATATGATGTACTGCATTATTCATTTCCTGGATTGAAAATCGACTAGTTATATAATCAGATCCTTGACATTGTTGATAACTTTGGTTCATAGGAATTGGGGACATTTTGCTTCGATTATTTGATGTTAGCATATTAACAAAAAGAGTTGCAAATAGCTTAGCATTTTCATTATTATTGTCATAATGGGTATTATTATGTATAAGCTCATACAGGAGTGGGTTGGGGGAAATCATTTCCCACAGATGTGGCTTATGACTTTATGTATAATTGGCTCATGTGTTTCTCTAGAGAGATTATTTGCAAAATTATTCCAGTACTTATATTTAGCATCTATTATAGTCCTTTTTAGATTAGATTCTGCTTGTATTTTTTTTTAATATGTAGTATGTGATGGTTTTTTTATGAATTCTGTCCTAGCTGCCTTTTTTATTTTCCATTTATTTTGGCACTCATTTGTCCACCATGCTTTAGGAATGTGTTTAGGGAAGGTTTTCTTAGGTGCTGTTCTGGGGATAGCATGATTAGCTGTATTTATTAGTAAAGATGTCAATACTTCAGCATGTGTGTCAACTGTTGTGTTTGAAATGCATGAATTTTGGGTGAAACTTGTAATTTCATCATTTAGCTTATTTTGGAACATAGACCAATTTGCTTTAGTGTTGATATATTTGGAGGTATGTGATAGAGTTTCAGCAGGTTCATTTAGGGAGCAAACTATAGCAAAGTGGTTAGTACATAGACTATCAATTTTATTTATATAAATTTTATTCAAAATATTTAATGACACAATTTGTAGGTCAATTGTGGAGAATCTGCCACTTTTGGGGTTGAAATAAGTATTCAGGTTTGGAGGGGTAGCAACAGCTAATTCATTATTATTTGAAGTCATATACTCAATCAACTTACCAGCTTTATTTGCTGGTTTATTCCCCCACAAAAGGCTGTGGGCATTGAAATCCACAAATAATTATATTTTTTAACATATTAGTATTATTTATATAATTAAAGAAATCCATGATATCTCTAGTTTGGCCATTAGGGTTATAAAAGCTTATTATTTAAGTTTTTATATTATTCAGCCAAACACTGATACCAATTGCATCAACATCATTTGCAAAATCTAGAAACGTGATGACACAGAATTTTATATTATTTTTAACTAATAGAGCTACTCCACCTCCTTTTCTCTCTGACGATCTATCCTTTCTCAGGATAGTATATCCCAGAGACTTAATTTGTTGATTTTGGGTTAAATGAGTTTCCTGGAGGCAAGCAATATTAATGGCATTATTATTCATAAGAGATATTAGTTCATTTATCTTATTTTCAGTGAGTGATCTTATGTTCCACAGGAATATTGATATGTGTTGTGTTATTGATTTATTTTTCATATAACTGTGTATCAATCTTCAATTTTGTTAAAAGTAAAGCAAGAACTTTATTTGCTTAAATGAGCATATAATCAGGGATGTAGATTTTGGCCAATTCTGCAATGATTTTTGTTTTCTGTAGTTGATGTATGTTCATGCCCTGAACTGCATTACAGTTTAGAATGAATAAGCATATATTTGGGGATTGCATGTTTGGTTGCGCATCCTGTTTGTCAGTTAAGGGATTAATTCCTGGTAGTGTTTCTGGTTTGTTTCTTCTTGGGAGGGGGGGCAGGCTGACCTCATCTCACCGGACAAGGAGGCTTGTTAACTTGGTGATTCCATCGGATAGGGATGTGAGCTAGGGGGCTTAGAAGATGGTGTTTTATACGGGGTACTTGATGCAGGGGGGGCGTTTGACTGGAGGAGTTTGAGTGGTTTCATTATGGGCTTTATTTGGTATTGTTAGGTAGCACTTGCTTTTATTGCTGCAATGGGGTATGAGATGGCCTTCGTTGCTGTTTGGAGTGTTAGGGCTCTTTTCTTATATGCTGGGCATAATGATTTATTTGTAGATTCATGTGGGCCTTTGCAATTGATACATGTAGGCTGAGTGTTGTTGCAAGTTGTCAACTCTTTAGGATGGTCTGCTTTACAATTACTACACTCTAGGAGAATTTCATTGCATTTGTTTGTTGTGTTTCCCAGTTTGAGACATTTCTGACACTGAATAGTGTTAGGTTTGTATTTCCTGTGCTGTTTGATTTGCCAAAATAGGAATAATTTTTCTGAGATATTAATTTTTTCCTTCAGTGTAAATAAGAAGGATCTACTTGTTTTTAGGCCATTAGAGTTAGGTTTACCAAGTTGGGTAACATCTTCAACTGGGATTGTGTTGCCAGTCCTATCTGAGAGCCCTTCTTTTAACTCCTGAATGAATATTTCTGAGGGAACATTATAAACTACTATCTTTGTTGGTGATTGTTTTGGGTTCTATTTAGATGCATTAAATGGGGTATTCAGAAGGGATTTTAGGTTAATTATTGTGTCTGCTGATTTCTGATCTTGGACAGCTATTAGCAGAGATCCATCACGGTGAATATTAAGAGAGAACATTGATTTTATCAATTTGAAAATTGCAACTCTTATTGCAGTAATCTTTTTTATTTCAAAGGGGGTAATAGGAGTTATTTTAAGGTAAATTCCTAAGTTTTGTGATGGAGGATCTTGGACAGGGAGGGGTGAAATGCTTTCGATTAGGAAGATTGTTATCCTTTTTTTAGAGTTTCTACAAAGGACCCTTTGAAACCCATTATCACCATTTATAGTGACATTAGCCCCTACACTGATCATTGTCCTATTCTCAGAATTGGAGCTATCTTGTGAACTTTGAGATAGTGAGCTTGACGAGCCAATATGGGTATCAGTTTCACTGGTATTTGGGGTGGAATCTGGGGGGACTTTTTTTTGGAGGACTTCTAATCATTGCCTATAGGAAAAAGCTTTATAAACTAAAACAAAACTAAAACAAGAAAGAGTAATAAAAAAATAACAAACTGACTGCATCCTACTATGGGGAAAAGAAACACCACAATATAGCCCTGAGGATGATTTGGCCAGGCATAGTTTAAAACAGCTACTGATTAATTGAGATAATATTTCGAAAGAAAATTTATTTTAAATTTCTGTAAATGTTGCTGCTGTGTTGCCTCTGATTAATTTCACTTTGTTCTACTTCTTCTTAAATGGTTGGAAACGCTGGAAAGGCGACTGGAGGACTTGGAGAAGGCACAGGCAGAGATGAGAGAGATCATACTGGCTAGCGATTTTTATCTTTTGCACTCAAATGATTTAATTGGAAATTTTGTGTTTCGCTGGAACTTTTTCTATCATCATTTCGTAAAAGAGCGCAAAAAAGAGGGATTTTAGCTAAAAATTGGAAAAAGGTGTGCAATTCCCGTCCGTAGAGGGAAAGAGTGGAATGAGGTAAAAAAAGGAAAAACACTACGAAAGTGTGCAATTTGGCAACCCTGGCGTGGTCTCAGGACCTAATCATCCTGAAGTTGTGGTGCGTAAGGACCTACGTGACTTTCATGTGCTGATCTTTTCCAGTGCCGTCTTTAACAGAGCTGTTCAGAGACATATTGACGCGAAGATTCAAAAATTGTCTCTGACGGAGAAAGTGTAAGAAAATCTTCAGGTTAGCTTGTGTGCTAGATTATGGTCACTTCTTAAAAGGTTCTTTAAGATAACCTAGTAGTTTAACGATAAATGTCAAGAAAATTAGACATACCCAGATTTGCTCCTTAAAGGCTCTGCTGTAAACACTTTATATAAATAATAGACAGTATGATCTTTCCATACCTTAACCATTATAAAAACCTGGAGCGAGATGCAAGTGCTCCGGAGAACATTTAAACAACTATAAACATAAGCGACATTCTATTTTTTCACGGGTAGACAAGTTAGATTTCTCTTGAACGAAAAACTTGGCTTCAATGTTGTAACACTAAATTTTAACGAATCTAATTTTAAATTAATTTATTCCAATACATATATGAAAATCGGTAATTTCTAGTGCAATGTTATTATTAGATGTTTTTAGGAATTAAAAGTATATTTCGAAGTCTCAAGTTGGTTTCAAAGGGAATTTGAGAAAGTTTCTGCCAAAAGACATTTGATTATGAAATTTGGCACTTAGCATTGATATTTCAGTTTCAAAGTTTTATCAATTTTTTTCAATGGAAAATTACGTGGTGGACATGAATGTAGACTTGCAGCTAAATTAAATATAGTCACTTTCTATTTTAACATATGTTTATTGATATTGGTTTGATTTATATTGTCTGTAGTACTGAGGAGCTCATTAAGGAGATAATAAAACACAAGTTTTAAAAATTTCGCCCCTTTGTTCAAAAAAAGAGATAATCAAATATTTAAACTACGAAAACGAAAATAATTACTTGCTAGTTTATTTTCCTTGATAGGTATGTTTCTTGATATCCTGATTATGAAATTTTACTTTGTAATGTGCACGTGTTCGCAAAAAAAATCCGGCTCACCAAGTTTCTTTCTGCTTTCGCAATTACGACTAATACAAATTCGCATCATTACTCAGTGACTGACAAATATATACTGACCGGCAGAAGCGCATCCAGGATTTTTGTTGGGGGGGATTTTTACTAATTTTTTTTAGGGGGGGGGGGGGTTACACAAGAAACCTCAAAAAACGCATACAAAATTTGTTTATGTCGATTTTTGCTACGTTTTTACGAGTCAAACAAACATTGTGGGGGGGGGGTTCAGACCGGGTAACCCCTCCCCCTGGATACGGCCTTGCTGACCGGCTAATGTCAGAGTAAATGGGAGGAGCTGTTTGTACGCGCCGAGAATGAAGTGCCAAAAATCATGAAACCGTGATCTTACTGTTATATTATTTATATACAGTGGCTGTAAATCACAGTTTTTAGCTAGGTTTTTTGGTTTTCTTTATTATAAAAAAAAGGTGCATGGAACAAATGTGGATTCAACACAATCATATTCCCGATGTGACTAAAAAAAAGGGTCTAATTGATTGCTGTTTTTCCTTACCTTAATTAGATAAGGCTTGTTTATTTATACTTTTTTAAAGGTTGAGCTGTACACGCATCATGGATCTGTTAAAAAAATAGTTGAAGCTTTGGACAAATTTGGATTGCGTTTGTGTGCTGTTCATTTGGTAGATTCACATTACTGTAGTGACCAGGGTACAGTAAATTTTTATGTTATTAATTGCTATTTTATATGCATAGCTTCTTTTTCTTTTACATCTAAAGCCTTCGGCTGCATATACTCTTTATTCTTATTATCCAAACTGATGCTCTCAGTTGACACTTCGTCAGATAAGAAGACATTCATAGGTTTGTTTACAAGTAAAAGTATATGTGCTAACAGGCCTGGTCCTTAGGGGGATGAAGATCAAATGATTTTCCCAGAGGTGGCAAGGAGAAAACGTTCTATTCCAATGTCTACATCCATAGTTTCTCTTGGGGGGAAACCGCAATTTCTTTTCTACGATTGTCATTTTCTGTTAAATATGCTTTAAGAGTTGCTAAAAATCAGTGACAAAACAAGTAGTTTAAAAAGACCGCAAATATTCAAAATATTCGAAGATGAGCTTAAATCCTCAAGGTCGCGGCACTGGCTGAAACCTTTGAAACAGCCAAACTTTTCAAATTCCACGTTCATGGAAAAAATTATAAAATAAGCAACCAGGGCTTACTTGTTTTTATCATATGCAACGCGCGCTGCCCCATTTTATTCAACGTAGTTGATTTCCAGATGGAAAATGTGTTTTTAAGGAGGAAACTCTCCCCACAGCCCTCAGGGCAATGGTTGCAAGTTGTGCTCTGGGGGCATATAAGGTTTTTATAGAAAGCGTTGTCGTAGAAACTTCAAAAAGGGCTCATTCGATTGGAAATTCAAAGGCCTAGTGGCCTTTTTAATAGTCGAAAGTGATTGGAGGGCAACTAACCCCCTTCTCACGCCCATCATTTCCCCAAACTCATCCAATCAAAATTTTGAAATAGACATTTTGCTCAACGTTGTTGAAAGGTCCGGAAATTATGTCTTTGAGGATGACACTCCCCACACAGCCCTCAAAACAAGGGTTGTAAGTTATGCCCTGGGGGCATATAAGGTTTTTATAGAAAGCGTTGTCGAAAAACCTTAAAAAAGGGCTCACTTGATTGGAAATTGAAAGGGCTAGTGTCCTTTTTAATTGTCGAAAGTGATTGGAGAGCAACTAACCCCCCTCTCATGCACGCCATTTCCCCCTAAATACACCCAGTCAGAATTTTGAGATTGCCATTTTGTTCAATATAGTTGAGAGTTCTGGTAATTATGTCTTTGAGGATGACAACCCCCCCCCCCACACCCCTCAGGGTAAGGTTTGTAAGTTATGCCCTGGGGGCATATAAGGTTTTTATAGATAGCGTTGTCGTATAAACTTCAAAAACGGCTAATTCAATTGGAAATTAAAAGGGCTAGTGCCCTTTTTAATGGTCGAAAATAATTGGAGGGCAGCTACCCCCCCCCCCGCCTCTTACGCCCACCATTTCTTCAAACACATCCAATCAAAATTTTGAGATAGCCATTTTATTCAACGTAGTTGAAAGTTCTGCAAATTAGGTCTTTTAGGATGACAACCCTACCCCCCCTCCCCCACATCCCACGGGGTAAGAGTTGTAAGTTGTGCCCTGGGGGCATATAAGGTTTTTATAGAAAGAGTTGTCGTAGAAACGTCAAAAAGAGCTCACTCAATTGGAAATTGAAAGGGCTAGTACCCTTTTCAAAAGTCGAAAGTGAGTGCAGGGCAAGTAACCCCCCTCTCACATCCATCATTTCTCCAAACACATCCAATGAAACTTTCGAGATAGACATTTTTTTCAACGTAGTTGAAAGGTCCGGATATTATGTCTGAGGATGACACTCTCCCTACAGCCAAGGCAAGGGTTGTAAGTTATGCCCTGGGGGCATATAAGGTTTCTTTAGAAAGCGTTTTCGTAAAAACTTCAAAAAGGGCTCACTCGATTGGAAATTTAAGGGGATAATGCCGATGGCCCCATAGTCATATATAGGCATATAAGGCTTTTATAGTAAGTTTTGTCGCAGAAGCTTCAAAAAGGGCTCATTCGATTCGAAATTGAGAGACTGGTGCCTTTTTTATTAGTCGAAAGTGATCAGAGGGTAAATCCCCCCCCACGCCTTTACTATAGTTAAAGCTATAGCGTTGCCTCTGATTAATTTCACTTTGTTCTACTTCTTCTTAAATGGTTGAAAACGCTGGAAAGGCGACTGGAGGACTTGGAGAAGGCACAGGCAGAGATGAGAGAGATTATACTGGCTAGCGTTTGTTATCTTTTACACTCAAATAAATTTAATTGGAAATTTTGTGTTTCGCTGGAACTTTTTCTATCATCATTTCGTAAAAGAGCGCAAAAAAAGAGGGATTTTAGCTAAAAATTGGCAAAAGGTGTGCAATTCCCGTCCGTAGAGGGAAAGAGTGGAATGAGGTAAAAAAAAAAAAAGGAAAAACACTACGAAAGTGTGCAAGTTGGCAACCCTGGCGTGGTCTGAGGACCTAATCATCCTGAAGTTGTGGTGCGTAAGGACATGCGTGACTTTCATGTGCTGATCTTTTCCAGTGCCATTGGAGCCGTATTGGAGCTTCAAAAAGGGCTATCATTTCCCCAAGCACTTCCAATCAAAATTGTCATATAGCCATATTTTTCAGCCTATCAGAAAGGTATGGAAATTATGTCTTTGAGGATAACGGATCCCCCCTGCCCACAAGGCAAGGGTTGTAAGTTATACCCTGGGGACATATAGGGTTTTTATAGAAAGTGTGGTCATATAAACTTCGGAGGGAGCTCATTGCGTTGGTTATCAGACGCTCTAGTGCTCTTTTTAAGAGTCAAATTGATAAGAAGGCAGCTATCCTCTCCCGTCTATACACACGTCGTATTGTCCCGAAATGCGTCTTATAGAAATTTTGAGATAGCCATTCTATTCAAAATAGTCTAAATATCATAAAAAAAGGCTTTTGGGGTTGAAACAAACCCCAGAGATTAGGGGCAAGGGTTGTAGGTTATGCCCAGGGGGTATTTAAGGTTTTTATGGAAGGAATGGTTGTTTAACTTCAGAAGAGGCTTAGTCTTTCTCCGTGAAAAAGACTATGTCAATGTAAAACGAACAGAAATTAATTAAAAAACTTTTTGCACAAAATAAGTTTTTCAAAAAAAAGAACTCCTTTAAACCAAAAATTAACAAAAATAGAATCAAATAATCTACCTAGCATACAACTACCACAAATCAGTATTAATAAATCAATGAAACCCAAAACAAACAGGAATAAGTTGAACTCAAAATGAGCAGAAATTAATCTGAGTAGGGTTTTAAACCCTATGCTTTCTAAAAGCTTGAATATAATTTGTACTTTATAGAAAAAATTCTTTTAAATGTTTTCACTTTTATAACTTTAAGAAATAAAAAATTAATCAAGATTTTAAGGAAGAAATATCAGCATATGTGTATTAAACTGACAATTGTACATTTTTTAACTAAATTCATTTGATTTTTTTTTAGTAAAGTACAAATTATATTCTGGCTTTTAGAAAGCATAGGGTTTAGAACCCTACTAAGATTAGTTTCTCCTTGTTTTGAGTTTGACTTATTTTAATTCCTGTTTGTTTTGGGTTTCATTTATTTATTGAGAGTGATTTGTGATAGTTGTATGCTTGGTAGATTATTTGATTCTATTTTTGTTTATTTTTGGCTTAATGGAGCTCTTTACTTTTTTTGAAAAACTTATTTTGTGCAAAACGTTTTTTTGATTAATCTTATTAAATAGGGAAATTTTATGTTAAAACTTATTTCTTCATAATCTGCATTTGTATTCGATAGGTCAATTAAAGGAACAATAACAAAGGAACTGAATAACTGAATTATATCCTTATTTTTATGTATCCGTTCAAATTTACTCAAGGTTATTATAGGGCCATAGTTGAGGTTAGTTTCAGCTTTCATAGAAGTGCAGATAAGCTTAAAAGCAAATTTAGTTGATGTAGCTGCTCTTTTTCTTTTTGATTAATCGTTTGTCTAAATGATATATATTTTTTTTTCAGGTAAATTTATTTCTGTTGTCCTTGCATCCCTGACCACAATGCTTCAACTTTCAATGCCTCAAGTAAATATTCTTTCCAAATGCGATTTGATTGAACGTTACGGAAAGCTTCATTTTGGGCTAGAGTTTTACACTGAAGTCTTGGATTTGAACTACCTAATTTCAGCACTAGACCATGACCCATTCACAGAGAAATATAATAAATTGACTGCTAAAATAGTTGATGTGCTCGAGTCGTACTCATTTGTTTCGTTTTTGCCGCTCTCCGTGGATGACACCAAAGCTTTATTGAAAGTGAAAAATGAAGTTGATAAGGCTAATGGATATGTTTATGGCAGTGGTGAGGAAAGAAATATTCAGAGTTTAATGTCATGTGCAGTTGGGACTGAATTCCAAGCAGAACGACTAGATAGGTATCAAGAAAATTTATTCTAGGAATGAACAGACAAATATACTTGTCATTAAATTTTTAACAAATACATTTTGTTTGCATGTATTTTCAGAACTTGTTCTTTTTTTGTGACACACTGGCGCCAACTCACTAAAATGTACGAGGAGGGCGCAAAATAAATTTTTCAAAATTTATGAGGCAATTTCGTTGAATTTCTTTTTTTTTTCATTGAAAACACCAAAAAAAGTATTTTTCAAAATCTAGGGGAAGGGGGAGGGCACATGCCCTTTTTCTTACCATTTTTTTTACGTTGGAGACGTTTAGGATGTTATCAAACTAAATCTCTAATTGCTTATCCATTCCCAAGTTTAATGACCTAATTACAACATTTGTGACTTGAAAGAACATTTCTGTATGGATATAGATATGTTTCGCAGAATTTTAGCACAAGTGTCACAGTTGGAAAAGTCTCAAGCTTTTTATTCAGATGGAATTCAAAATCTGTAGCTATGAGGTTTGTGTGCCATTTGTAAGACCGACTATGAGATATGAAAGCTTTGATAATAGTGCTTGTATGCTAAGCATAGACAATTACTTTAATTTACTAAATTTAAAGGCAGCGAATAAAGTGACAGCAAAACAATATAATCTAAAATCTTGCATTTTCTTGTGTGTTATACTAATTGATCATTGGGGGAGGTTTTGTCGACATATAAGGACAGAAAGTGAAATGAAAACTTACAAAGTGAACAAAACATAATCTTTCCGATTTAGAACAGGCATTGTCTCACCTACCTGTTACTGTTCTTTTTTTCTTGACAGTAACTCTGAAACTCTTTTCTTAAGAATACTTGACGGTGTCTGGGCACACTGCTTACAGCCAAATGGCTGGCGCATCAAGGGTTGCACACTTTGGATTATTGAGTTTCCCAATGTGTTGTGTTGAAAAATCACCCAGAAGATTTTTTTTTAACAGCACTCTGAATTTTGTGCTTCTGTCCTCTTTACCTTAAAAAAAGAATACTGGATATGCGCATGACGTCACAGCAACCCCCCCCCCCAAGATTTTTTGCCTTCCCCTAGATTTTGAAAACTACCCTTTGTCGGTAATTTCATTGGCATACCTGTATTTTGGAACTTTAGTTGGAAAAGAATGTTAACAAAACTCTCCTTCCCACTTGTCGTGAATTGACGGCTTGACATAAACTTGTTTCAAATATAATCTTCTGAGCCTTATAAGTAGGAAGGAATTGAAGACACAAACTTAGAAATACTTTTCTGGCCTTAACTTTAGCTGTAGTCATTTTCTGACCAAACATTGGATTGGTTGTTATTAAGTTACAGCACCTACAGATTTTTAGCAGTCTATTTTATTTTACCTCTCTATACCAAAATAGCTTAAGCAAAGATACCAACTATGCCGTTCATAATAACTGGGCGTTGAAAGTACCCTAATAATAATATCATATTTATGCCTGGGATCGTATATATTTGTTCCTGTAACTGTACGCAAAGTTCACCCTAGTGACTACTGTCATCGCAAGTGCATTCAGTAAGGAAATTTACCACTATTACCGATATCTTTCTCTTTTTTGTCATAAAAATGTGCAACAAGAACGCTATTATTAACATCTTCCCAACAACAAAAAAGACAAAGAACTTCCTTGATTCCCTAATCACTTTCTAATATCCCATCATTGCTACAACAATAAGTAAATTTTAAGTCATTTACACAGCCTTAGGTGATAAATTAGCCCATGGAAACTCCTATCTATTGTAATTCAAAATCATAAGCTCGTCACTCATGATGACATCATATTAATTTGCCGTAAACATTGTTACGTTTAAAGCAACATAGTTGAATGGAGGCTTTGTCCAAGACTGGGTCCATCAGGCTACACAGTATTCAGCACTTTCCGATACAGTTCTTACAAGTAAGAATTGAAATCTTGCACAAACAAATTCACGCCTTTTGACTTTGAATCATTACATATTCATATCTGCAAATGCTGAACAATGAAGGGGAGTCAGTCCACATTTTCAATCATAAGATAACATAGCAAGAGAATGTTACATGGTAAAAAAGAACAATGCCACTAAAACAAACAAGGCTGAGCCTTTTCATTTAGTGTTCTTAAGAAATGGTGTCAGTTCAGGAATGACCCTTTTTCGAGGTGAAATACACTTGGTAAGCATTAAAATATATTAATAGCAGGATCTTTTCTCTTTCATATAATCTGCTTTTGCAAATTTTTTGTGCTACACATGGTTTTTCACTGCAATATTTCTTATTTGGTGCTTGAGGGCATTCTTTGAGTAGCTCCTGTTAATTGATTAGTTTTACTTATCTTTACGACAATAATAAGAACATTTAGGGAGAATACTTCCATCGATATTTTTTATAACGCACTTCCTAAAGTCTAAATTTTGGCAAGCTTACCGAATATAAGGTGGTATCGTAATTAAATCAAATATATGAAGGATTCCTTGCAGATATGCATAAAGAAAAAATTCCCAACTCTTCCTGACTCGAGGTAATTCAAGAACCTTAAATCAACTTTAACTTCCCATTACCTTGTTCATCTTATCAACTCATTGGGAAAATTCTTGAAGGTCTGAAGTTGGTTAACTCCTATTTTTGACAATGACCAAAAGTAGTCAAATATCTGAACGATTATTCTAATGTTTTCCCTGTCCACAATGGATCTCTTTGAGGTGTTCTCCAATGTCCCCCAGTACACACTTAGTGAGAAAATTTTGTTCAGTTTCGAAAATTCAAGGACCTATCCATTTCGAATTTGAGAATCATCTAGCATCACATAAACAAATTATTAAGTCAGGAGTTAAGCAGGGTTGTGTTCTATCCTATTTCATATGGATAATTTTTATGGACTTCATCTTAAGCAACACAAGAAAGACAATGGTGTTCCACGGAATCCAATGATGAGAAAAACTCCTGGACTTAGATTATGCTGATGATTTAAGTATCCTAGATAAAAGTCTGAGCAAAATGAATTAGCTTTTGAGGTTTTGCGTGTCCAGGGTGCTAGAATCGGTTTAAAAATTAATGTTAAGAAAACTAATTCACAAAGGCTAGGAATAAAAGAAGATGAAAAGGTGACGTTGAGTAACAAAATATTGGTCAGATGGACAACTTCACTTACCTTGGTAGTATTATCAGTAAAGATGGTGGATACAATGAAGATGTTAAAAGTAGAATAGCCGAGGCTCGGGGTGTTTTTTCACAGTTAAAAAAGTTTGGAACAACAGGAAGATAAGTCTGCAAACCAAGATTAGAATTTTGGAAGCTACAGTGATGACAGTGGTCAAATACGGCTCTGAAGCATAGACACTCCAAAAAGCGAATGAAGATTTGCTAGATGTTTTCTAAAGACATTGCCCACGGATTGTTCCGGGTACCCGGCTGACTGACCGTATTTCAAACAGTAGGCTGTACGAAAAGTGTGGTTCAATACCGCTTTCTAGGGCTATAATAAGAGAAAGGTTGAGGTGGCTAGGGCACGTTCTGCGGATGAAGCATGACATATTGCCGAATATTGTCCTTTTCGGCGAGCCGTCTATGGCTAAACGGTAAAGCGGGCCGTCCGCGGTTGGGGTGGGAGGATGTCATAAAGAAAAATTTAAAGGAAATGGCAACTTCCTAGGAGGGCGTTAGAGAGGGAGGCTTTGAATAGATTGAGATGGAGGAGCTTGGTGCTGTTAGTTAGTAATTTATGTTTTCTGTGTTTAGTATGCTATTTTTCGTGTTTCTCATGGTTTTATAGTATCAGCAAAAGATGATAATTTTGCTATCAGTCTACAACTACTACTACTAACAACTCGAAAGTGATTGGAGGGCAACTAACCCCCTTCCCACGCCCATCCTTCTCCCAACTAAATCCAATCAATCTTTTTATATGACAATTTTGTTCAGCATAGATGAATAACCGACATAAAAAAACCCATTTAGGAGGATACTCCCCTAGAACCCTCGGGGCATGGTTTTTAAGTTATGCCCTGGGGGCATATAAGAACGATGTTGGCACTATGTACTAAGTATTATTTTTTTTTTTTTTTAGAGCAGGGTACTTCATATGGAAGGAGTCGTCGTAGAAACTTCAAAAGGGGCTCATTCGATTGGAAATTGAGAGTTCTCCCCACGCCCATCATTCCCCCAAATACATCCAATCAAAATTTTGAGATAGCCATTTTGTTCAGCGTACTTGATTTCCAGATAAAAAATATGTTTTAGAGAAGGACACTCCCCCACAACCCTTAGGGCAAGGGTTTTAAGTTATGCCCTAGGGGCATATAAGATTTTTATAGAAGGCGTTGTCGTAGAAACTTCAAAATAGTCTCATTAGATTGGAAATTTGAAGGGCTAGTACCCTTTTTATTAGTCAAAAGTGATTGGAGGGCAACTAGCACCCCGCCCCCTCACGCCCATCATTCCCCAAAACACATCCAATCAAAATTTTGAGATAGCCATTTTGTTCAGCGTAGTTGATTTCGAGATAGAAAATATGTTTTTGAGGAGGACACTCCCCCAAAACCCCCAGGGGGAAGGGTTTTAAGTTATGCCCTGGGGGCATATAAGGTTTTTATAGAAGGCATTGTCGTAGAAACTTCAAAACAGGCTCATTCGATTGGAAATTCGAAGGGCTAGTACCCTTTTTAATAGTCGAAAGTGATTGGAGGGCAACTAGCCTCCCTCCCACGCCCATCATTCCCACAAACACATCCAATCAATATTTTGAGATAGCCATTTTGTTCAGCGTAGTTGAACGATGTTGGCACAATGTACTAAGTATTATTTTTTTCCTTTAGAGCAAGGTACTTCATATGGAAGGGGTCGTCGTAGAAACTTCCAAAAAGGCTCATTCGATTGGAAATTCAAAGGGCTAGTGCCCTTTTTAATAGTCGAAAGTGATTGGAGGGCAACTAGCCCCCCCCCCCACGCACATCATTTCCTCAAACACATCCAATCAAAATTTTGATGTAGCCATTTTATTCAGTGTAGTTGATTTCCAGATAGAAAATATGTTTTTGAGGAGGACACTCTCCCAAAACCCTCGGGGCAAGGGTTTTAAGTTATACCCTGGGGGCATATAAGGTTTTTATAGAAGGCGTTTTTTTAGAAACTTCAAAAAGGGCTCATTCAATTGCAAATTCAAAGGGCTAGTGCTCTTTTAAATAGTCGAAAGTGATTGGACGGCAACTAGCTACCCCCTCGTGCCCAACATTTCCCCAAGCACATCCAATCAAAATTTTGAGATAGCCATTTGGTTCAGCGTAGTTGATTTCTAGATAGCAAATATGTTTTTGAGGAGGACACTCCCTCACAGCCTTCAGGGCAAGGGTTTTAAGTTATACCCTGGGGGCATATATGGTTTTTAAAGAAGGCGTTGTCGTAGAAAATTCTAAAAAAGCTCATTCAATTAGAAATTCAAAGGGCTAGTGCCCTTTTTAATAGTCGAAAGTGATTGGAGGGCAACTAGCCCCCCCCCACGCCCACCATTCCCCCAAACACATCCAACAAAAATTTTGAGATAGCCATTTTGTTCAGTGTAGTTGATTTCGAGATAGAATATATATTTTTGAGGAGGACACTCCCCCACAACCCTCAGGGCAAGGATTATAAGTTATGCCCTGGGGACATATAAGGTTTTTATTGAAATCTTTGTCGTAGAAACTTGAAAAAGGGCTCATTCGATTTGAAATTCAAAGGGATAGTACTCTTTTTAATAGTCGAAAGTGATTTGAGGGCAACTAACCCCCCTCTCACGCCACCTTTTACCCAAACACATCCAATCGAAATTTTTAGATAGCCATTTTATTCAATGTAGTTGAAAGTTTTGGAAATTAGGTCTTTAAGGATGACAACCCCTCCTCCCACAGCCCTCAGGGCAAGGGTTGTAAGTTATGCCCTGGGGCATATAAAGTTTTTATTGAGAGATTTGTCGTAGAAACTTCAAAAGGGCTCATTCACTTGGAAGTTGAAAGGGGTAGTGCCTTTTTAATAGTTGAAAGTGATTGTATAGCGACTAGCGCCCCTCTCACGCCCACCATTTTCCAAAAGACATCCAATCAACATTTTGAGATATCCATTTCGTTCAGTAGTTGAACGTTCTGTAAATTAGGTCTTTTAGGATAATAACACCCTCAGAGCCCTCAGTGCAAGGGTTGTAAGTTATGCCCTGGGGGCATATAAGGTTTATATAGAAAGTTGTTGTATAAATCATAGGCAGCAGGATCGCGCTGCCTAAGTAAAGAGCGGGGACACTCGAGAAGGAGACAAGAAACGGGGACTAAGTAAAGAGGAGGACACTCCCCCACAACCCCCAGGGTAAGGGTTTTAAGTTATACCCTGGGGGCATATAAGAACGATGTTTTCACAATGTATTATTTATTAATTTTTTCCTTTAGAGCAGGGCACGTAAAGTGCAAATTTTGTTCTGGCCTTGGGAAGGCATAGGGGTTTTGCGGCCACTTATGTTAATTTCTGCTTGTTTTGAGTTTGACTCGGTTAATTATTGTAATTTCTGTTCGTTTTGGGTTTCATTTATTTATCGATGCTGATTTGTGGTAGTTTCAGGCGTGGTAGATTATTTGACTTTATTTTTGCTCATTTTTTGTTTAATAGAGTTCTTTACTTTTCTTTGAAAAACTTATTTTGTCGAAAGTTTTTTAAATTGATCTCATTGAAAAGGACAGATAAGGGCTTTGAAAGGAAGTCACTGAAAGCACTAATAAGATGACATCAAATATCCAAAGGGCGAACACTACTTTCTCTTATATTCCCATTTCTTTCTTCGATCTCAGACGGAGAGATAAAAGGAAAAGAAAGTGAAAGGTCCTCAGTTGGTAAATTATGGGACAATGCCGGGAGGCTCTGGAATATGGAAGTGAGGAGCTTGTTAAGATTATTGGCACTAACTTCAGGAGATTCAGGTAGGTTGAAGCTAAGCTGGTCTTAGACTCTTCCCACATAACTTTCTTTTATCCCGGAATACCATTTTTTTATGTATTAGTAAACAATTCTTCGACTTTATTTTTGTAGTAGGATCGAGCAGATTTATGCGTATTTCCATTCTAATTGTTCTTCTCAGTTTATTAGCCCCATCCAGTTTACCATTTCTGTAAATATTCAATTTGTTCCTAAATAGCACTTTTATAGGTTGATTAATGAAGGGTTCATCACTGGAGCACATTTTAAATCTTTTTTCTGGGAAAGAAATTAGATATTTAGCATTTAGCTTTTAGTGGAGAATAGCAATTTTTTTCAAGATTATGGAAATTGAAAATATCGGACCAATGTTCAGGACCCAGCCATGTTCCAAAAGAATGAAGGCAAGAATTTTGAAGAGGGCGATAAGAGCCATAAGTTATTGAGAATGAATGCTTAGAACTTGAAGAGGGGTACAAGAGGAGCTAAATATGAGAACTCCCACCCAATAAAGGCAAAACAGAGGGGGGACTGTAAAAATATTCATATTAGTTAGAATGACATCTAGAGAGGTGTTTCCCCTAGTAGTTGGTATTTAAATTATTTGCCTAATTTTACGAGAGAAGCAAATTGAATCCATCTTAATATCGTTGGCGTCACCAACTAAAAAAGTCCAGGATTTAGATACTAGGAAATAACAAGATCAGCACTAGTCTGCAATTGCTAGATGAATTTACATTTTGTATCAATATTTCGGTTTGGCGTGAAATAAAAGATAGCTATTGCAATAATAATATGGGGACGGGGGAATAGTTTAAGCCTGATAGTTATCCAAAGGATTTCATCATACTCAGATAAGCTAGGGACTGGAATAATTTTGGACACCTCCTTTTCTCCAAGTGGGTGATCTGAAAGAAAGAGATTAATAAATTATCAATAATTTTGACAAACGAAGGGACACTTTGTCGTGGGACTGTACTCTGCAACAGCTTTAAGATCAATTTGATTCAATTCCGATAGCACCTTGAGTTCAGTAAGCCTGTCAAAATTAAGATTTTCAGCGTTAGTGACTAAAGGTTTAGGAAATTTAAAGCCATTTTGGAAACGTGGAAGTCTATGAGTTTCAGTAATATTTTGATAGAGTTTTAATTTTAGGTTATACGATAGGGCGGTTAATTTTTGTGGCGGACGATTTATTACAGGATAATTGTCACATGTAAGAACTCTCAAACCAGAGTCACATTGGTAGAGTAGCCGTTGGGGGATAAAATAAATGGGAGGGGGTTCAATGGTTTCATGGTGATCGGGCAAGAAGTGAAATTGGGAGTGTTCTTGATAAAAGGACAAAAGACGGATGGTAAGGCAAGATGGTGCTGAGAACGAGAAGTGGGGTTGAGACCTGACAGACCTGGGTGACAGACCCCATAAGTCCCTAAGCAGTAAAATTTTTTTATCGTGCAGACAAGAATTTGTGGCCTGAGTATCGAGTCAGTCTTGTGAGTCCACCCATATAATAATACTACCATACTCTAATAATAAAATAAATATAATTTTTTAATTCCCCCCCCCCCCCTCTCCGCCCATAAACACTTTTGAAGTTTAACCTACCGGACCATTTTCTGCCAGGACTCTTGATGGAGTTCTAAAGCAATAGACCCAATAAATAACTGTGCATCATTAGAAATACCCGGAGAATAATAAAACGCGTATGAAATTGCTGTAGCTTTCCAAATTCTACGAATAAATCAGTTAAAACACAAGTTGTTTTTTATTTTAAAATAAAATGTGACAAATTCTAGAGCACAAACTATGACTTTTCACGAGGCCTGGTTCTTATAACTTTTAAATGTTGCAAAACTTTCCCCTTCAAAAAAAGGTAGAAAATAAAATCATGTGCCTCACAACCCTCTTATAATAAATAATGTTTGAGCGAAATTATTTGTTTCAACCACCAACTACACATTTGCTTGAGATCTTTTTATTGATAAATAAAAGGAAATGTGTACATAAGCATTTCATTTTTTGGCCTATGGTGAAAACTTTTCTATGAGATCGTGAACCCCTTAGGGTTCGCGATCCCCAGGTTGAGAACTGATGTATCAGACCATTCAACAGGACTAATATCAAAATCCTTCATTTTCTCTTCATATATCCACCATTTCCCCCAAAATCCAATGTCCTCAATCCTGTCATAAAATTTTCTAAGAGAAGGTTTCAAATAACCACACTGGGATTCGTACAGTCCTACCTCACGGCAAAAATTATCTTTCCACATAAATGATAAGAATAAACAACTTGTATACCTTATCCTATCATCACTATACAAACTATTAATGTGATCAACATGTTTTTCAGAGACTGGATTTTTTATAGGCTTGCTCACAAGAACCATAGCATTATTTGCTTCTATATGTCTTTCTTGAAAATCTAATTCTTTAGGATTGAGCCAAATTGCTGCTACAGCCAGTCCAATACCTAAAAATGAAGCGTCATAAAAAAACATAGAAATAAATAAAAATGATCGATATAAAAGGGAAAACTTTTTTAATGATGTAGATTATCCTATACGGTTCAAAAATGAAAGTATTACAGTCACATCAAATAAGATTAGATTTCATGTTATCACAAACCTGACATGCTAAATTCACATTTCTTTGTTCAAAACGAACACGAAAAAACATAAAAAAAAACAGATCCCAGACATGAATAATAAAAAGTCAAAGAACAAAACATTAATACAAAATATATATAGAAAAAAAAACAGACAAAAAAGACAAAAAAGGACAGTTATATTCAAAAAAGAAAAAGAGATTCTATAGCAGACTAATAGGTTGTTAATTTTTTTTTTCTTTTGCAGGGGACAAATGCTTTTGCATATCCATCAAATAAGATAAGATTTCTTGTCATTACAAACCCTGACATGCTAAATTCACATTCCTTTTCTCAAAACGAACACAAAAAAAAAACATAAAAAAAACAGGTACCAAACATGAACAAGAAAACGTCAAAGAACAAAAAAAAATCATACAAAATATATATAGAAAAAAAACATGTGAAAAAGAAAAAAATGGACAGTTATATTAAAAAAATAAAAAGATGCTATAGTAGGCTAATTGCTTGTTAATTTTTTCTCTTCTGCAGGGAACAAGGACTTTTGTATACCTTGGGGTTTGGCAAGAGATCAGAAATAAGATAGTTGGAATGTCTGAAGGGGGAAATATTTTGTGTGTAAGGGTTAAGTGGCACATTTTTTTTTTCTTTCAAAATGGAGACACAGTTGAAGTTTTCTGTACTCAAAGGATTCTAACCTAGTTTTTTTCAGTAAGAGGGAATACAGGAATTTATTATCTGAAAATTTTGTGGTTGGTATGTATTCAATTATATCAAAGTCCATGCCCAGATCACCAGGGTGCCAGTCAGGATAAACATATTCATGTGAAGGACAAACAAAGGAGGTATAAATCTACAAAGAATAAGAAGTACAGCTAAACTTATAAGAGAGCTTTAGAAGAGAAAATGTAGCATTGGCTAGATGGAGGATTAGGAATATCTGGGGGAGGGGAAGGAGATAAGGAGGCAATGACTTAAGGATAGTAATTGCCATTATTGAGGATTTGATGGGTTGATTTATATGTCTAAAGCTGAAAAATCACTGGTAATGTCATTGAGGTTACTCATTCAGTTTTTATAGGAGTAAGAGGGGCTGTTTTGCATTGCAATTACCTCCAAAATAGAGAGCAGTATGGTCACCTTAATGGATTCTATTCAAGTAAAAGTCTTGTTAATTGTGGTGTTCCCCAGAGCTCTATACTAGGTCCTACTCTTTTTTTTTTTTTCATTAATGATTTGCCTAATATTGCGACAATTGCTTCTAGATTTAAGGATTTAGTCGATCCTGAATCTCCTAAATCCAGAATCACTACACCCTTATTAGCTAGTGATACAAAATTAATGCGTGTTGCTCCAACCAAATGACTGCTTACCTCTACTATTAATGCAGTAATAACCAAGACACGTCTATGCTTAAAGGCAAACTGGCTTGACCTAAATATAAGTAAGTCAAATTTTGTTATCTTTTTACTGTCTCCAAATTATTATTCTGTAATTTTCACCGCTCAGTCCCCCCCCCTTCTCCCCAACTCCTTACAAGGTATATTTGTAGTTATTTTTAATTGTTGTTAGTAGAACATCATTGCAAGCAACACTTTTGGTGTGCTACCAATTAATTTCGTTTCTGGTTTTTGAAAATATATTATCATTACTACTACTATAGCAAGGTTCTAAAACTACTAAGTTATAATCAAATTTACTAGTATCAGGAATATCTTTTGAGAGGCTGTTAACCCCTGAAAAAGAAAGGACCTAGGAGGTTTTCTTGGGGCACGCCAATGTGGACTGGAAGGGGACTGGAATAATGATTTAGATGCTGGACTGCCTATAACCAATTTTTCATGGAAAAAGTCAACATGATCTTGTAAGCCAGTCTTTGTACTAATATATTCTGATTAACAAGATCAAATATGTTTGGAGATAAATTGAAATTAGATTAAGCATAGTATTTAATTTGGCAGTTGAGTTAACAAGAAATCCAAATGAATGAAGTCCCAACAGTTAACAAGGTAATGAGAATTAAATGTTGATTTGAAATCCCCCAATTGCCTCAGGCCAATAAGAGGCAGAATTTCCCTTAAGTCAGTCTGCAAGGAATACTTATTACAGTTCAGATATTCTGAATTTGGATAAAGAGGACAAAAAAAGCATCAATTACCAAGCTTTCTGTCTTTCTTTTTGAGAGGGATTTTCACAATTTGTCTTCATGATATGGTGTAACATCATACTGTACAGATTCATTTTGGTTCAACCTTTTTTCCACTTAATCAAATATATTTGCAGTTAAAACAGAACGAACTGTAATCCAGCTGAGGGACTTGGAGGTAAGTCTCCCCAATGGGTTTTGGTGAGTACTTCCTAAATTTAAAACGACCCACCCTATTAAGCACAGGATATTTATAATCTAAAATAAAATGATGTAAATTTTACCTAAAAAAGCTCTGCACAGCAGGCACTTAGTTTCTTAGATATTTACTAGTCACACATGATTGTGGATAGCTTGTATAGCATTTACTACAATTTCTGGTTTCCTGGCAAAAGGAGATGGAAATCTTACTTACTACGCCTAACCATGAAAAAAAAACCGATATGTACTTACCAGTGAAGTATTTTGATGCCTTTGCTGGCTTAGTTCTAATGTTATTGACTGTATCAACAGCTACTTCTTTGTAATCATTAATTACATCAGTCCAAAATCGTTCTAGAACAGAAGGGCAGAGTCTCTTTTAACAAATTTGATTTTTCCTTTTCTTTTTTCTCATTGACAACAACACTATTCTTTAACTCTTTTTCTATTCTAAGAATATTTCAAATAGATAGCAAAAATACTTGTTAAATAGAGACTAATAAAATTTACAGAGAAAATGCATCCTCCCTCTCCCACTTCTTCCATGGAGCATAAATCTGAAAAGCTCTATTCAAGTAACAAGCCCCATCCCCCTCTCTTTCAGGAAGCTGAATTTTCAAGGACTTGAGATGTTGGTATGCTAGGAGGTAAGCATATTCAGAAATGATCCCCCAGTCCCAAATAAGGGCCTGGGAAGGTATGTCTTTTCTTCCTGTTGCTTGTTGACTCTTAAAATAGCAAGAAGAAAAGAGTTGAGCTACTGAGAATCCACTGAGTATATAATTTGGGATATCTACTAGTCCCTGGGGGGGGGACAGATCCAGGGTTTGGTTTTATGGACACATTCAGGGCTCCAAACTTGCCAAACCATATTTCTTTTGAAAGCTATAATGTTCAATGGACATGTTTTTGGCATTTCATGGACAAATTCTAACAAAATAAAAATACAAAGGTTAAGAATAGCAGCTCTCCAGAAGAAGACTTTCTAGAACAAAAAGAAAGACATGTTTAGGTTTCTAATTTTATCCTCATTTTTTGGTCTTATTTGCTTCTGACAATCCATAAGACAGCCCCCCCCTTAATGGGCTCATATAGCCTTAGGCTATATAATAACTATCATAAAGATATCATATCTCCAAGTCCACACAGAGTAATCAGTATTACAACAGATCAATGAATAAAAATAACAACAAGCAGATATATTAGGCTATTACGGGTATACATGTGTCCATCAGGGGGGAAGGGGTACACTGTCAGGGTAACAACTATTATGTTTAAAGGAGCATAAAATAAAAGAGGTAATGGTAAAATTTTCATTTTATTTTTGTATAGCAGAAGCCTAGGGTTATATAGAGGAAAAAGAGTCTGAAATCCCTCAAACAAAAGCACGCATGTTTACAGCAAATATGCCATCATTTTTGAAGGGTTTCTAGCTCTTTTTAAGAATTTGTGCACATTTATTTTCATAATAATATTTTATTATTAACACTAGGCCAATGAATATAATAATTAGACTATCATTCCTGAATCAGCTACAAATGGCAATTTTTTATGACTAGCCAGGTTTTTTTTTAGATGCACATTTTACACTTTTGGCTACTATGGGTTGTTTTGAGCTCTTTAGGGACTCAAAATGAAACTACCCCACAAGCAAGTATTAAATTATGAAAGAGCATAAAAAAAGGCATCAAGTGATGTATTTACTTTTATCCTATTTAAATTATGTTTTCAGCTACAAATTTAGGTAAATTTGGGGCAGTTTAATTACTGACCTACAAATAAGATGAGCATACCACTCAATGCCTTTTGTTATGCTCTTTCCAAATATAATAATTACCTTACTCATAAATTCAACTTTAAGCCCTTTAAGGACACTGAAAGATGATACATTTCTCTCAAATTTTAGATACTGCTTACAAAGGGATTAGCATCACTCTTGTTTAAACTGGTTTACCTGTAAAATGAACCGACTGTGACAAAATTGAGAACCAGAAAACATCAGAAATATATAATTTGGGATATATATTTGCAACAAGGGGGTGGGAGAAGAGTATAGTGGAGCTGTAGTTGAAAAGTATTGACTACAATTATTCTTCATATAATGAACCAAGAAGTGGTTCTTTTTAACCCTTTTATACAGGATACCCAAAAATTAGAGATTATTGTATTATCTCTGAGGGTCTGTAATGGGCTTAAAATTAAATTTATCGGTATTGTATTTTTGATTATGGTATTTGGAAAAAGAACAAAAAAAGACATCAAGTGGTATGTTCACCTTATTTGAACATTGGTAATATAAACTGCCCCAAATTCACCCTGAAACATCACACTGAGCTGTTTAAGGCCTTGTTTAAAAGCTAATTTTTATACCTAAATTCACTTTCTTCCTAGCTAAATTATGTAAATATGTATAACAAACATTTATATTATTTTACACTTTTTTTCTAAGATAGCAAAAATCCAAGGTTAATATTTATATTAACAGACTGGCAGGGCAGCAGCAGCTGTGGTCATTCTTGAACACTGCTTGAATATAACCACTAGGCTTCCAAATGACGCATCCATTCTTACAGCTGAGCTAAAACCTATATTTGAAGCTCTAAATGTCATTAATAAAAAGCCTCCTGAATCTAACGAGGTGATCTTGCTCTCAGACTCTAAGTCTACCTTACAGCTCATCAGCCAGGTCCATTTACATTACAACATTTATTTACATTACATGGTCAAAATTATATAATACCAGTCACCAAGGTATTAAAGACAACAAGGCAGCCAATTTACTTGCAAATAAAGCAGCTGACATCCACATAGACCCAACATTAAAATCAAAACTCTATGCAACATAATTTGGAGAAGAAATCCCAAGAAGAATCTAGCACAGCTGGTACTCATTTTTCCCATTACATGAAGAGAATGCCATACTTCCAAATTCAAAGTGATACATTGACCCTGAGGAAAGAAGAATATGACTGGAAAACAAGAGGGGACCCAAGTTGTAGATTCTGATCTTTAGTCCCTGAGACTTCACAACACCTCATCTTTAGGTGCAATAGTATTGCAAAGTTGGCAAATAAAACAAGATATATTTTTTCAAGATTGAAAATAAAGCCTGACACAACTGAACTACTTAACATCAAGCTGCCAAGAAATTAAAAAAGAATACTATTCCAGTAGATCGTCGGTTTTTAAGGTGGAATGATATAGTATTCAGTTTGGCTGATTGTAACTGTATAAGGAAAGAGGAATAAGATTATTTGAAACAAATAAACCATCAGAAAAATTTTTGTATGAAGTCAAAAGGAGACTGTTTTTAGACTCCATGTGTCATTTTTCTGAAAAAGAAGAAGCAAGTACATCTCCATCATCAGAGAGAAAAGGAGGTGCTGTAGCTTTAATAACAAATAATTATATAGAATTGTGTGGTGTCAATTTTCCAGATTTTTTACATAATTTTGATACAATTGGCATCAATGTATGGCTGAATAATAACAAAACTTACATAATAAGCTTTTATAATCCTAATGGCCAAACCACAGATGCAATGGATTTCTTCACTTATATAAGTAATTCTAATATGCTAAAAAATATTATTATTTGTGGAGATTTTAATGCCCACAGCCTATTGTGGGGGGATAATCCAGCAAATAAAGCTGGTAAGTTTATTGACTGTTTGATTCCCAATAATAATGAATTAGCAGTTGCTACCATTCAAAATCTAAATACAAATTTTAACCCCAAAAGTGGCAATTTTTCCACAACTGATCTACAAATTGTGTCAGTAAATATTTTTAACAAAATTTATATAAAGAAAATTGATAACCTCTGCACAGTTCACTTTGTCATAGTTTCTTCTCTAAATGATCCTGCTGAAATTCTGCCATATACATCAAAAAATATTAACACCAAACCAAATTGGACTATGTTCCAAAATAAGCTTAATGATGAAATTACAAGTCTCACCCAAAAATCATGCACTCCAACTGTAACAGCTGACACACATGCTGAAATTTTAGCATCCATAGTTATAAATACAGCTAATCATGCTATCCCTGAGACACCACCCAGGAAAATAATCCCCAAACACACTCCCAAAGCATGGTGGACAAATGAGTGCCAAAATAACTGGAGAACAAAAAAGGCAGCTAGGGGAATATACTTTAAAAAACCATCTCCTTCTACATATTTAAGGAAATACACGCAGAGGCTAATCTTAAAAAGACTATACTAAATGCTAAATATAATTACTGGAATAACTTTGCAAATAGTGTTTCAAGAGAAACATGTTAGCCAATTATACATAAACTTATAATCCATATTTGTGGGAAAAAACTTTGTCCAACCCTCTCCAATATGAGCTAATACATAATAATATCTGTTAAGATAATGATGAGGCAAAGTTATTTGCAACTCTTTTTGTAATTAAGCTAACATCATATAATAAAAGCATCATCTCCACAATTTTGATAAATCTGATTTACCAGCCTTGTCCAGGATCAGAGTATATAACCTGTCCATTTTCAATTCATGAAATGAATAATGCAATAGAGCATATTAGGGCCAATGCTACTAGTAGCTATGATAACATACACCCCACATGGATAAAGAATCTAACACCTTCATATAAACAGGAACTCCTAAATTGCTACACTCATGCATGGAATGTATCTAGATTCCGCAATGTTTGGAAATGTTCATCCCTCCTAACGATCTTAAAGCAACATAGACCCAAATATGATCATGAGTATTCCATACCTATAATGATTACTCCTGTTATGGGATATGTAATTGAGAAAATGATTTACCATCGACTCCTTTGGTTTGTTGAGAAAAATAATATGATACCTCATAGGCTAGTCAAACTGGTTTCAGGAAACACCACTCCTCAACAGATGCTTTTATACTGTTAACAGCTGCAATAAATGAATCCCTATCTAAAAATAATGTCCTAGTTGCTGCTTTCCTAGACTTTAAAGGGGCATATGACAATGTGAGCTACAATATCCTTTTAACTAAGCTTGCAAGCCTTGGATTAGCCCCCAAGCTAGTATCCTTCATAAAATCTTTCATAGAAAATCAAAGCTTCATTGTTTGTGTAGGTTCAGCCTCCTCACCCAAAAATTCAATAACCAAAGGTCTTTCACAGGGTGCAGTTCTGAGCTGCCTCCTCTTCACCCTCTTTCTCTGGGACATGAACCTCACTCACACCAATCTACAATATGCTGATGATATGGTATTATGGTCAACTGGCAACACCTTTGAGATTGCACATTCAAAGTTGCAAAAGTCACTCTTCCAATTTGAAAAATTTTCCCAAAATTCAGATTTACCCATTGCACCCACCAAGTCAAAAATCATCTAATTTCACCTAATAAGCATCCTAATAATCACCTAATAATCATCTAATAAGCAAAATAATATTAATGCAATACTAACTATACATGGAATAACTATTCCAGAAAATAATCAAATTAATTACCTAGGTCTCATACTTGATCAGAAACTTAATTTCCATCTTCACATCACAAATACAATAAAAAAAATCTACAGAAAAATAAGAATAATAAAGACTTCTTTCTACACCATGCAATTGTAAGGAGAAAACTTTACTCTAATTTTATAAATCATATATAAGACCCAATATTGGTTATGGGCTAATTGTTTATGTTGCTTGTGCAAAGAGCCATGATGCAAAAATTTGAAACAACACAAAACAATATAATCTGTCTCATATTTGGCCTTATGAAACGCACAAGTACTAAAGTTCTGCTTACTGAGAGTTGATTATCAAAAATAAATGAAAAACGAAGTTTTATTTTGATAAATTATCTTACGAAAATTTAAACCAATAGCTTACTTACCCTGCATAATTGGTTAAGAAATTCAGCCATGTTTAGAGGCATTGCAAATGAATATGCCAATACCCAGAAGAACTTCCCAGTGCCAGCAAAGTCTATTGCACCTACCTTCCCCCAAATCCCTCCATGGAGCTGGTCAATTTCCATAATAAATACTAATTTCCCAAAGTGGACTAAATAACTTACCCCCATTGTTTTCATCTAGAAAAAATTTGCTGAATTTAATATAACCACCTCCAAATTTTTGTTGATGGGTCCAAAATGAATGAGAAGGTGGCAAGTGGAGTTTTCCTCCCACACCTTAATATTGCAATGGGTCAGAGACCCATTGCCATATGGGTCAGAGACATATCAATGTCTGCAGAGTTAAATGCCATAATCATGGCATTAGAGCACTTCATGAATAAACAACCTTTGATAGCTAATTCACAAAATATTATAGTTTATTCTGACTCTTTGCCAATTTTCAGGCATTTTCATATCAGTTCACTAATTCAAGTGGCTCAGTTCCCTCATCCCCTCTTTGCAGGTATTGTAATAAAGCCTAGAGCTGATGTCTTCAGCTTCTCAGTATAAGATATTGCCCCTTTTCATTGTCTTAGCATTATTTACATTCTTGCTTCAAGAGGCACAAGAACTTACCTTCAATATGTTCCAAACTACTCAGGTCTAACTGGGAACCATCAGGCTGATGGAATCGCAAAAAAATGCTATAAATATTGACAAGCCCAGTAGGAGACCAATCCCCATTGGAGACGTTTACTGCTGGAGACTATCAGAGGTACTGTATAATAAAATTTATCCAATACTATCTCCCTTCCCCAATAAGGATCTTTCTAAAATTTATCATAGAATTTGGTCTGGCTCAAATGGGCTAAATTTTCAGGCGTTTTCATATCAGTTCCCTAATTCAAGTTGCTCAGTTCCCTCATCCCCTCTTTGCAGGTATTGTAATAAAAATGAAACAATAGACCATTGCCTATTTGAATGTAATATCCTGATGTCTGCATAGTATACCCTGCATTGTAAACTGTTAAAGTGCTTTAGACACCACAGAATCTCACTATCAGCTAAGAGTCTAGCTGACTATACCTGCAGACAGTGTACACAACTCAATGTTTATCTTCTTATATTTCAACTCCTAGAGTCAAAAGACTTGCTGAAAGAAATCTGAGCAGATTCAATTTGAATAAGAAGCTATTAATTCAGGAGCTCTGTTCAGCTACCAGAGTGAAACAAAAGGAAAACGGGTAAATAGTTTTAACTGAATAGCCCCACCTGATGAAATAGAAGAAGATTAGAAAAAAAAACTGATATGGCTTAAAATTCTACTTAAAAAATAGGAATTCCATTTTCAGAACTACAGCCAGAGAAACAGGAACTGATAACTAAAAATTAAGGTAAAATTTTTATCAAAATTTTAATAGGTATAGACCTGTCAAGTAGGGAAATTTCTAAGACTTAGAAATCAGAAGAGGATTAACATGGAAGCCTGGCAATACCCTCCAGAATATGTTTTTGGGCCTGAATTCTTTACTTAGTTTCATTTTCCAAGCCTAACCCCTTCCCAAGGTAGGAAAAAGTAGCTAGAATACAATTTTACCATATAAACATTACCCAAATTCAAAACATCTAAAGTTTAACTATGTCTTCTAAGGCTAGGCATAGCCTATAACAAATATCCATGGGTGTCCATAAGCTGAAATTTAGGAGTGGTGCTTATCTGGTCTAATTGGCATTTCCAGTTTTGTATAATAGAAATCTCAAAACAAAAATATAAGGCAGCAGCATCATTCAGCTAGGGGAGCTTGCCCTCCCCCCTTAATGTGTACACCTGCAAATATCCTTGGCTTGTAGACCTAGGTTAGAATTTAAACTACAACTTTCATTATCCAAGCTTAATTTTCAAGTGTCTATTTAGCTTTGACCCTAGCATTATGCATATGAAATGCAAAGCACAGCATACTCAATTTTACAATGCTATTTGAACCAAGGCGGGAGAAAGCCAGACGATTCATTTTTCTTCTCTTACTTGGGCTCTAAAATCGGCGACACTGCTGCCACTCAATCTACATTGTATGATAGTTTCTAAAATTGTGTAAAAGGCAGATTTTTGCGGTATCATTCCAACCGAACTGAAGTAAAATTTGCAGTGAAGTTTGATGCCTTTAATACACAGATGTCGTTTCTAGCTTAGCAAATATCTCATTTTTTTTCTTCTTCTTTTTCTTGGAATACCAAGCCTTCTGTAGTCCACTTCGGTCCCGTTTTGGCTTCACGACGATTTTCAATCTGTAGGTGATGATAGGCCAGGAATAAGTCTTGCTACCATCTGTGTGATCTACTCGCAGATATTATATGTCACAAGAAATTAAAGATACTTTTGTATAAATTTTAATTAATTTCTTGGCACTTTTTTTGTAAACGTCATGTAGCTAAAGTGTGTTTTTTTTAAGTGGTACATTTTACCCTGAAATCTGCACAAAAAGAGGGAAAAGACCAAAGAAAAGAAAATTGAAACTCCTGGACCTAAACCAAAATACTATAGAAAATATAAAGCGTAATGGTAAAGTTAAAAGTTGTTTGGTCAATCTTCGGCATTCTCATCTGTTCGCTAGCTCGTCCAGACTATCCGATTTCTCAAAAACTAGGACAGAAAATTGGAAGCTGGAATATCTATTTTTTTTTTCTCTTCTAAGCCAGATTAAAAATTAGTTGATCACTTTTTTGTTTCCTTTTTCGGGATTTTTTTTTCAGAAAAGTATTGAATATTTTCGTTTCTGTCCCATGTTTTTCGGACCTTGTGATTTACCGGTCTAAAAAAGGGAAAAGATAAAAAAGTTCTGATCTGCCGTCCTAGTTTTTTCTTCCATTTTCAAAGAAAGGAGATAGCTTGGAATCCTTTCATAAAATAGGTTCGTTGGCCACGCTATAAGGACATTTTTTTGTGGAAATACAGTCAGTCAATGTTGCAATAGCGTTTACTTAAAGGACCGGCTTAATAAGTCTATTTTAGCTTAACCATGTTCTAGCTCAACCTTGCCAGGGATAGAACCACCTTTCAGCTGACTTTTCAGGTCGCTTTTAATTTATAATGTCGACGAAAAAGCTATTCAACAAAGATCTTGTTTGCTGTTAGTTTTAACTTAATTAAAATACTAAAAAGGTTACTTGGCAATTATATTTCACATTTCTGATGAAAAAAAGTTTTGTATAATTTTCTAAATATTTGATAGGCTGACAACTCCTGCAAAATGTTTAATGTAAGTTACGGCAGTAATAGACCAATGACCAAGTGGTCCAAATTTGCCAGACCCACATTTTTTTTTAGTCTGAACCTATTTTGAAATAGCCTGCCATCTTTTATCAGTTTTTGAAAGAAAAAACTGCCGTCGTACCAGTAAGATGAAATTACTCGGTATAAATGGGGTAATAAAAACATTGTGGTGTATAATTGCGTTATGAGGTATCAAGAGAAAATGGTGTGGTATTTCGTTTGAAGTTGAAGTCTCGATATTATTCTGCGAAATCTTGTGTAAGCGGCAAAACATAACTTAGGACCTAAGAGCAAGGTTTTTACTCCAAAATTTTCGAAGCCATATGCTGGGGTCCTACATAAAAGTTAGGGGGCCTAAAACATGAGATTTCATAAAAGAGTTTTGTTTTCTTTGTTACAAACTATAACAAAGTCCACTTCGTTACAAAAACAAAAGGATATGTTTTCAGAGTGATTGATGTGGCACTGGGCATTATTTTTTTAAAGTCAAAGTTACACTAGTTGCTATTTTCAAAAAGTTTGAAATCATTGTCAATGTTCGCTAATCTTATTGAAGTACTTCAAACTAAATACAACAACTAAAGAATTCTTGTCTCTATGACATTACACTAATTCTTTTATACATTGGTGCTAAAGTGCTTTGAAATTTGAGTTTGTCTAGCTGATTTATAAAACGAAAATCACAAAGAAGAGAGAAATGAGGACAATAACGGCCAGTGAAAAACAGAACAAAAACTATGCAAATACGTTGGTTGAGACCTCCGCTCAACCGTCCTCAGTGCAGAAAAAAAGAAGAAAAATGCAGATAAAAGTCCAATGAACAAAATAAAACCCAAACCTCAAAATAAACACTAAAACTAAAATAAGGACCCTTCCGAAGTAACGATGAAAGGGTGACAGAATAAAATATAATACTAAACGGCATTTTACAATTCGATTTTATGTAAAGGATTTTTAAAGGCTGATCACTTTCCAAGTAGGGTATTATCAGAGACTCTATTAGAATGCGAAATATAGTTTCGTGGATGAATATCAACACATCCATGTTTTGACACAACCTGTGTTCCGATAACCTCTCCTCTAATTGCTGTTGGATTCTACCAAAATAAAAACAGTCACAATAAAAGGAATTCTATGAACACCACTGCCCAGAATGGGGCTGATTTTATCTTAATGTCACCTTTAAAAATTCAAATACAAGACAGAGCTTTTTAACAACGGCAAAGATAAAGCCAACACCATTCTGGATACAGGTGTTTATAGAATTCCCTGCTCTTGTGACTGTTTTTATGTTGGTAGAACCCAACAGCAATAAGGGAAGGGGCTATCAGAACACAGGTCCTTAATCGGCAAAGCCACGGGGCCACACCAAAGGACTGAGACTTTAATTCCGCATTAGCTCAACAAGTCTATGACAACCCACATCATTCCATTTTGTTTGATAATACCTCCATTATTGCCCCTGTTAAAGGTCTCGTGCAAGTTTCCAGGGAGGCAGTTGAAATAAAAAACACATTCACCTAAAGGTCGCCCTCAATAGAGACACTAAAGACATTTTTCTAGTACCCATTTATGATGAACTTGCTAAATCTTTTCAGTTTTATATCCATCTACAAAATTATATTTCGCAGTCTAATAGAGTATCTGATAATACCCTAGCTGGCAAGTGATTATCCTTTAAGAATGCTTTATGTAAAATTAAATTGTAAAATATCCTTCAGTATTGTTTTTTTTCAGTTACCCTTTCATCGATACTTCGTAAAAGTCCTTATTTTACTCTCAGTGTTTGTTTTGAGGTTTGGTTTTTATATTGTACTTTGGACTTTTATCTACATTTTTTTTTATTATTCTGTTCTTAGGACGGTTGAGTGGAGGCCTCAACCAAAATATTTGCATAGTTTTTCTTCTGTTTTTCACTGGTCGTTATCGTCCTCGCTTTTCCTTTGTGATTTTTTGTTAGCCAGTGTGGTCTCAGAAATTATTTACTAGCCGATTGATATATATTTCAGCGTTTATTTTTTAAGTTAATTTTTATTTGCCTAGATTTTGATGAGTTCATAAAAAAAATTTCCGCCACTTTTGTAAAATGAAAAAAAAAATGAGAGAATGTATGTGACATTTTAAAACATATAAAAGTTTACACTAGCCAGTTTTGAAGAAAAATGTTAAAAAAAGCATAAAATCGACTTTTCCAGCTCAGAATTCATTTTTTGTTTTCCTTAGAAGTTGTACTCCTGATAGTTTATTTTCCCTAAACTACCCTAATATTTTTAACATATAATGGCATTACTTGGTGACTATTTCATATTTGCTGCTTTATTTGACTCAAGTACGAATAAGGCCTTAAATTTCTTTACAGAAAAATTGAATTTAAATTGATTTTAAGCAGCCAGCCACTGTTCAACTAGCCCCCCTCCCACACACTCTTTTCCCTAAATGCTTTTCATCAAATTTTAAGATGTTCATTTTGTTCAAAAAACTCTAAAGACCAGAATACAAAAAAATCCGGTATCGACACAACCACCCAGAGCCAGGGGGCAAATGTTGTAAGTTATGCCCCGGGGGCATATAAGCTGTTAATGGAAAGGATGGTCGTAACTTTGAAGGAGGCTTATTTGATTGGAAGGTGAAAGTTCTAGTTCCCTTTTTAAGCGTCAAAAGTGATCGGAGGACAACTAGTCCCCCCATACCCTTTTTTCCCCAAACGCATCCAATCAAAATTGAGAGATAGCCATTTTGTACAAAATACTCTAAAGATGAGATAACAAAAAGTCCGGGGTTGACATAATCTCCCAGATTCCGGGGAGAAGTGTTGTAAGTTATGTCCCGGGGACATTTAAGTTTTTACTGAAAGGTTGGTCTTTTACACTTCATAGGGGGCTTATTTGATTGGAAATTGAAAGCTTTAGTTCCCTTTTTAAGAGTAAAAATTGATCAGAGGTCAACTAGCCCTCCCCCCCGCCACGCCTTCTTTTCCCTAAATGCTTCTCATCAACATTTTAGAATAGCTGTTTTCTTCAAAATAGTCCAGAGATCATAAAACAATGCCTCCAGGTTTGACACTACCCCCCCCCCCCCAAAGCCTGGGGACAACGATTGTAAGTCATACCCCAAAGACGTATAAGGTTTTTTTTTAAGGTCTGTTCTAATAAACCTTGAAGGAGGCTCATTTGATTGTGAATTGAAAGTTTTAGTCTACTTTTTAAGAGTCAAAAGTGATCGGAGGGCAACTTTCCCCCGCCCCCTCTCCCTTCACAATCTTTTTTCTCAAATGCATCCAATCGAAGTTTTGAGATACTGATTTTGTCCAAAATAAACAAAAGATCATATAACAATGCCTTCAGGATTGACACAACCCCCCAGAGCCCAGGGAGAAGTATTGTAATTTATGCTCCGGGGGCATAGAATGTCTTTTTGTGGATGTTTGTGTGGAACTTTGTAGGATGTTCATTTGAATTGATATTCAAAGTTCTATTTCCCTTTTTAAGAGTCAAAAGTGATTAAAGGGCAAATAGGCCCCCATCCTCCTCAATCTTTCTTTTATCCAAATACATATGGTCAAAATTTTATAAATAGCAATTTTGTTCAAAATACTCCAAAGATCATTTAACAATGCCTTTAGGGTTGACAGAACCCAACCCACATTCCGGGGGTTACAATTGTAGGTTATGTTTCTGGGGCATATAAGTTTTTTTTCGAAGGGGCGAGTAGTTTGTGGTTATGCAGTTTAACAAGAGCCCTATTCTACCATAAAAAAAGAGCCCTATTACATCAAGAGCCCTGTCTCACCATATAACAGGAGCCCCCAACATTCCTAGCGGTGCGCTGTCCCACCATACAACAAGAGTCCTATTACAATTGTTGCCCTTAGCCATTATTCTTTACTTCTATAGTGGTTTCAAATCACGAGGAAGGTTTAATGACGATTTCACTAGTGTTGCCACATACATAAGTAAAGTCATAGATTGTTAACTGCAGTTATAGATGGTGACATGTTTTCTTTTTAAACGACACGTTTTTTAGCTTTTAAGCAGTTTTTCAACGAAAAAAATTGACAAATTTCAGTTCAATAATAAAAAAAACTGAGTAAAGAAAAAAAAAACTTCACTGAAAACACTATTTTTCTAATAGAAAAACTCACGACAGACACACCGTCGTGATTTGTGTTAATTTGTGCTAATTTTTCATCTATTCTGCTTCTGCCGTATTGGTGTTCTAATTCTTTTCTTAGTTTGAAATACTCACCAACTATTACTAAAGTTAAAAGAGGCGTAAGACAATGTGGCGTTTTGTCACCTACACTTTTTAAAATTTGCATTTCTGGCGTACTTGCGAAGATATCCTCTACGTACTTTTCTAATGTTTCAGATGTTTCTTATCTTGCTTATACAGATGATTTGCTCATGATTAGTCGGACTAGGACTGGTCTATCCACAATGGTATCTTCTGTTTCCAATGCTTTTTCCAAAATTGGTGTTTAATTGAATGAAGAGAAGTGCGAGTTTTTATATTTCCCTTCAACTTCTTCATCTGCTCTTAATTGTGATACTTTCTCTATTCCGTCTGTTGATTCTTGGCGAAGGTTGGGCATAACCCTTCCTAATAGTCTTTCCAGTTTTTGGTCAGCGCATTACTTACGATATTTCTAAAAGAATACAATTTGAATATGAGAAAATTGTTTCCAATCAGGGGAAATATAATAGAGGGGTGCTGGTAAAACTTTGCTCCACATACTGCGATCAATCAGTCCTTTAGATGGGAGGAATTTACTCCATCCTGAGAAAAATTGATTTAAAAAGAATCCAGAGTAGTTATTTCAAATATTGTAAGTTTCTCCTTTTCATTCCTCATTGGACACGTAACCAGATCCTAATTAATAAATATAATATACCTGATATAACATTAAAGTTGGGAAATCTACACAGGAAGCTCTCAGGTACTCCTCTTGATGGATTTTTTCGACATAATTGTCCCGTTAATTTTTTTCTCTAGTTTTTCTAGTTTGCTGGCTTTTTTTGTGTGTGAATTTCAATTTCTCTTGTGTATTTAATGTTGAAATTGCTCATTTCTCTATAGTTCCTTTTTTTGTGTGTGTTTATTTAATTTCTTGTGTTTGTTTAATTGTTTAAATTTTTTCTATACTCATTATTTTTCGTTTTTTGTATGTTTTGTATTTCTTGTATGTCTTTAATTGTTTTTACTCCACATTTTAATACTTGTATAGTCTTTTTGCAGGTAATAAATAAATTATTAATATTATAGCTCGTCTCTTCAGCAATGCTATTGCGCTGCTTATGATTTCTAGTCGTGAATATGTTTTCTAGGGAACTAAAGCTTTCAATTTCCAATCAAATAAGCCCCCTATGAAGTGTAAAAGACCAACCTTTCAGTAAAAACCTTAAATGTCCACGGGACATAACTTACAACACTTGTCCCCGGAATCTGGGAGATTAAGTCCGGGGAGATTAACCCCGGACTTTTTGTTATCTCATCTTTAGAATATTTTGAACAAAATGGCTATCTCTCAATTTTTATTGGATGCGTTTGGGGAAAAAAGGGTATGGGGGGGACTAGTTGCCCTCCGATCACTTTTGACGCTTAAAAAGGGAACTAGAACTTTCACCTTCCAATCAAATAAGCCTCCTTCAAAGTTACGACCATCCTTTCCATTAACAGCTTATATGCCCCCGGGGCATAACTTACAACATTTGCCCCCTGGCTCTGGGTGGTTGTGTCGATACCGGATTTTTTTGTATTCTGGTCTTTAGAGTTTTTTGAACAAAATCAAATCCTCTCCCTGTCCACAATAGTATACCCCAAGGTACTCTCCTAGGTCCCCTCCTTTTTTCAGTAATGATCAACAACCTCGCAAAGGAATTTCCTGACCGATGGAAATTTGTTGATGACCTAACGATTGTTGAAACTTGCTTCAGAAATTTAATAAGCGACCCTATGAGTATCCTCAATGAAATTGGAGACGAGGCCTTAGACTTAGACATGACAGTAAACCCCTCTAAGTCCATGATAATGCCCATTGAATTCCTCTAATCCTGTCCCTATTTTCTTAATCCTATCCCTCCTGAAATTTCTGTCTCCTCATTTAAACTACTTGGCGTCACAATTTCTTCAAATTTAAAGTGGGATGTCCACTTAAAAGACATCATCCATAGAGCTAATTTGTCTATCGCCCTCCTTAAGCTCCTAAATAAATTCAGCGTCCCCCCTTCCCACTCCTTAAGAATTAACACGTATTTTGTCCATCCGCATCTAGAATATGCTTGCCCAGTTTGGCACCCTGGTATCTCTCGCGAAGAATCGGAAAAAATCGAATCAATTCAAAAAAGGGCCTTGTGAATAATTTTCAAAGAAGGCAAGGTGCCATACTCTCTGCTCCTAAAAAAAGCTAGGCTGAAAACCCTAGAGCAAAGGAGGATTTCGTTGTGCCTCCATTTTGCAAAAAATGCCATAACAAACCCTCGGACGGCAAGTATTTTCCCCAAACGTCACTCCCAATCCAGATTACGGCCGCCTCGAGCTGTTTCTGAGCCCATCCCTGCTTTGTCCCCCATTCGCTGCGTTACTTCCAGACACGAAAGAACTTTTGTCCCCTTCATTACAGAAAAAATGAAAAAAATGTTTCAATAGTTTCTTTTTTCCCCTCTTTTTTGTTTATTAGCTGATGGTAATGCCAAGGTTCTTGCACTTATTTTCTTGCCCCGCCCCCCCCCTCTTTTTTTAGTTCCCCCAGTAATTTTTATATTTTATTTTTCGTTCCTTTTACGGTTTTCTTTGTCCCCCCCTTTCTTGACCAGTTTTTATTGTTTTTAACTCTTTTATTGACTTACTGTAGTTGAATTATTGACACTTTCTTAGTATCCCTTTTAATTTAAATGTATTTATGTCTCACTTTTTTTTGTGTGTATTTTTGCTTATTCCCCCTTTTTCTTATGCCCGTTCTAATTCTTTTTCTGATTTGTATTTGTTTAAGTTTAGTTTGACCAGTTTTTATCTTTTTAATTTTTTAATTGACTTTTTACAGTTTCAATTACTGACTTTTAAATGATTGTTCATTATGATTTTTCTGTTTCATTGTTGTTCTTTGCATTTTTGCTAGTTTTAGTGCAACCATTTATATTGTCGACTCCAAAGTCCAAATTCGGCCCTTTGTGGGCTTGTGATAGTGATCTTTTTGAAATAAATATCTTATCTTATCCTACGATCCCAGGCATAAATATAATATTATTATTACGGCACGCCCAGTTATTATGAACGGCATAGTTGGTATCTTTGCTTAAGCTATTTTGGTATAGGGAAATAAAATAAAATAGACTGCTAAGAATCTGTAGGTGCTGTAACTTAATAACAACCAATCCAATAATTGTTCAGAAAATGACTACAGCCAAAGTTTAGGCCAGAAAAGTATTTCCAAGTTTGTGTCTTCACTTCCTTCCTACTTATAGGGCTCAGAAGATTATATTTAAAACAAGGCATTCAAAGTTGAAGCATTGTGGTCAGAGATGCCAGGACAACAGAAATAAATTTTCTGAAAAAAGATGAATCATTAAGACAAACGATAACTCAAAAAGAAAAAGAGTTGCTATATCAACTAAATTGGCTTTCAAGCTTATCTGCAATTCTATGAAAGCTGAAACCCTTTTTAATAGTCGAAAGTAATCAAAGGGAGAACCCCAGCCCCCCTCCCACGCCCATCATTTCCCCAAACATTCCTGATCAAAATTTTCATATGGTCATTTTCTTCGACGTAATTAAAAGGTCTGGAAGTTATATCTTTGAGGATAACAACCCTCCCCCTAAAGCCCTCAGGACAAGGGTCGTAAGTTATGCCCTTGGGGCATTTAATATTTTTATAGAAATTTTTGTTGTAGCCCTTTTGTTCAAAAAGGGCTCATTCGATTGAAAATTGAGAGGATTTGTGCCTTTTTTATTAGTAGAAAGTGATCAGAGGGCAAATTTTTCCCACCACGGCTATCATTTCCTCGAACACTTCCAATCAAAATTTTGATATAGCAATTTTGTTAAACCTATCAGAAAGGTCTGGAAATTAAGTCTTTGAGGATATAACAAATCACCCCAGCCCTCAGGGGAAGAGTAGTAAGTTTTGCCCTGGGGACATATTGGGTTTTTTATAGAAAGTGTGGTCATATAGATAAGTTCTGGAAAATTGGTCTTTGAGGATGACAACCCGCCCCCCCCCCCACAACCCTCAGGGAAAGGATTGTAAGTTATGCCCTGGGGGCAAATGTGGTTTTTATAGAAAGTCTTGTCGTAGAAACTTCAAAAAGGACTCATTTGATTGGAAATTGAAAGGGCTAGTCCCTTTTAATAGTTGAAGGTGAATGGAGAGCAACTAACCCTCCTCTCACGCCCACCATTTTGCGAAACACATTCAATCAAAGTTTTGAGATAGCCATTTTGTTCAACGTAATTGAAAGTTCTTAAAATTATGTATTTGAGGATGACAAACCCACGAGAGCCGTCAGGGCAAAGGTCGTAAGTTATGCCCTGGGGGCATAAAGGTTTTTATTGATAGCGTTGTAGTAGAAATTTCAAAAGTGGGCTCATTCAATTGGAAATTGAGAGGGCTAGTGCTCTTTTTAATAGTCAAAAGCGATTGGAGGGTAACTAACCCCCCCCCCCTCTCTAACACTCAGCATTTCCCCAAACACATCCAATCATAATTTTCAGATAGCCATTTAGTTCAACGCAGTTGAAAGTTTTGAAAATTTGTTTTTTGAGGAAGACACTCTCCCCAGGGCCCTCAGGGCTAAAGTTTTAGGTTATGCCCTGGGTACAAATAACGTTTTAATTAAAGTTTTATCGTAAAAACTTGAAAAAGGGCTCAATCGATTGGAAATTCAAAGGGCTAGTGCCTTTTTAAATGGTCGAAATTGAGTGGAGAACAACTACCCCCCTCCCTCTCACTCCCACTATTTCCCCAAACACATCCAATATAAATTTTGAGATAGACATTTTTTCAATGTAGTTGAAAGTTTTGGATATTAGGTACATGAAGATTACAATCCCTCTCCCCCCCCACAACCCTCAGGGTAAGGGTTGTAAGTTATGCCCTGGCGGCATATCAGGTTTTTATAGAAAGCGTTGTTGTAGAAACTTCAAAAAGGGCTCATTCAATTGGAAATTGAAAGGACTAATACTCTTTTCTATAGTCGAAAATGATTGAAGGGCAACTAACCCCCCTCTCAAACCCAACATTTTCCCAAACACATTCAATTCAATTATTTCAATTCAATTCAATTTATTAAATACTACAATAAATACATAAATACACTTAAGCGCTAGAGGTCCCAAGAAGCATAGCTTGTAGAGGACCTCGTATCAATCACAAAATACATACAAAACAAATCAGGGAAGGAAAAAAATACAACAATACCTCAAAAATCTAAACACAATGCGAGAAAAATCAACAAAAACAAAACAAAAAACAAACAACTGCTACACAATAACCTTTGACTTAATTTTATCCAAACTGAAAATGTCCTGTAATTTTTTAAAATTCACACCATTAATAATATTATTAAACAACGGGGTTCGAATCTCATTCAACATAATAAGAGAGGAGAAAAGAAAAAAAACTATATAAAGTAAAGCGGAAAAAATAGATAAAGCAAAATGAATAAAGAAATAAAGAAAAAGAAAACGAAATTACTTCAAGCCTTAGAGATTATTTTTCTGCAAAGGGAAGAAGAGTTTTTGATAAGAGAAAGTTCACTAGGATTACAGTTCCAAAGAGCAATTGCTCTATAAAATGGTGACCTCTGAGCTGCTGAGGACACCCTTTTAGGCAACCGAAATTGGTGAACAGAGCTCCGAAGCAAAGTCTGGCACTTACGTGTTGATGCTAGATCAAAGTAGGATAAGATATTTGGAGGAAGCGAGAAATTGAAGGCTCGATGAGCTAGTTTTAGGTTCTGCTTCTTGATAACCACATCTAAGGCATCTAGACCAGCTGTAGGATATAGTGGGGGAAAACGAAAAGTTGCCTTCACCGCTCTATTCTATGCTGTTCGGAGTTTCCGAAGGGAAGAATAGTTAGTATTGCCCCACACAGTGCAGCAATAAGAAAGATAAGGAAGGACAAATACATAGTAAAGAGAAAGAATTACATCGGGAGGAAGAAATTGATTGGCACTATGAAGCACAGACACTTGACGAGAAATTATAGAATGTTTATAGGAAATATGAGTTTTGAAAGAAAGAAAACAATCAACGTGCACACCAAGAAGTTTAACACAAGAACACTGGGGAATTATATCAGTACCATAAAAAACAAAGATTATTGGGGAAGGTTCAGACATGTGGTATGGGGTTTAAAATGAATAATGCTACTCTTAGAGCTATTCAACAGCATCCCGTTCTGCTCACACCAATAACACATATGGTTGATCAGGAGCTGAGTTTTAGCAAACAGAAGAGGGCAGATCATTAGAAACCACAAAAAATTACTATCGTCTGCAAACAAAACAGTGTGGGTATCAAGGTTGGGAGATGGAGGAGGGTCATTAATATAAATAAGAAAGAGGACTGGTCCCAAAACTGAGCCTTGAGGTACCCCTTTGGGAACCGAAGCTAGATCAGAATATTTCCCATCGTGACACACAAACTGAGATCTATTAGACAGGTAAGATTTAAACCATTCAAAGGCGATTCCCCGAACTCCAAGTAGAGACAGTTTTCCTAGTAAGACAAAATGATCTACCATGTCAAAAGCTTTATAAAAATCAAGAAATAGTCCTAGAACACAACGACCCTTGTCTATGTTAACACGCACGAATTCTGTAACGTCAACTAGAGCACATGCAGTAGAGAGTTTAGGTTGGAAGCCATACTGGTGATCAGACAGAACAGAATCGATTTCAATTGAAGCCCCAGTAGACAGGAATGAAAAAAGCCTCTTATGCACAACCTTTTCAGGTAGTTTAGAGAAAATTGGGAGAAGTGATATAGGTCTATAATTTGACACTAAGCTGGGGTCATCCTTCTTAAAAAGAGGGATTACTTTTGCTATTTTAAACGAATCTGGGTATACACCATCTGAAATAGATAGATTAAAAATATGGTTAAGAGGTTCAACAACATAAGAAGAAACAGACTTAAGCACATGGTTTTGTTAGTCCAAGTGCATCAGCTGTGTTACTGCTACTTAAAGAAGAAATAAAATCACAGATCTCTATGCTTGTACAAGGAGTTAGAAAAATACTTCTCTCAGCTGGTGAAGATTTACCTAGTTTAGGAAAGGAGGGGGTCTTAACAGTTGTTAGGGTGGTAAAGCAAGAGTTGAAGGCACTAGGTACAGCTGCTTTTTCAATAATTGAACTATCTGCATTCTTGAAGGTAGTAGGCTGTTTCAGCACATATGTCTCTCGAGACATATGTGCTGAATTATATCTCATTGGTTTTTAACAAGAAACAACAACTATTGGTACCAGTGGGTTCATCAGTTGTCCCTATTACAACTGACAAGTATATCCAACGATACCCCTACGGTAAAGAGGGGACTTTAAGGGTAAAATTCTTTCCAATTTCTACTAATTTCCAACAATCCTGCTCCTACTCAGCATCTGCTTGCTTCCTGCATTTTGCTTGGTTTCTGTATTCTGCTGTGCTTTGCTCATATTGCTTCTTTGGAATGTCTACCAGGAGCCAATCTGCTGCTGCTAATTCTAGGCCTGCTAACCCAAGTAATCCTGCCATTGCTACGCCTGAGATTCAGACAGATATTACCAATTTGAAGAAGATAGCAAGGTCCATTGAAGAAAATGTCTTTAAATCCCTGCTTACCATCCAATTTAGAGAGCAATTGCTCTTTGGAACTCTATTCCCAGTGAACTTTCTCTTATCAAAAACTCTTCTTCCCTTTACAGAAAAATATTCTCTAAGGCTTGAAGTAATTTCGTTTTTTTTTGTTTATTTCTTTATTAATTTTGCTTTATCTATTTTTACGCTTTACTTTATATAGTTTCTTTTTTCTTTTCTCCTCTCTTATTATTTTGAATTAGATTTGAACCCCGTTGATTAATAATATTATTAATGATTGGAACTTTAGTAAATTACAGGACATTTTCAGTTTGGATAAATTTAAGTCAAAGGTTATTGTGTAGCAGTTGTTTGTTTTTTTTTGTTTTTTTTTCTCGCATTGTGTTTATATTTTTTAGATATTTTACTTTTTTTTACTTCCCTGATTTGTTTTGTTTGGATTTTTTGATTGATACGAGGTCCTCTGAAAGCTATGCTTTTTGGGACCTCTAGCGCTTAAGTGTATTTATTTATTTATTGTAGTATTTAACAAATTGAATTGAATTAATTGAATTGAATGCGTTTGGGGAAATTTTGGGTTTGAGAGGGAGGCTAGTTGCCCATCAATCATTTTCGACTATTAAAAAGAGTACTAGTCCTTTCGATTCCCAATTGAAAGACCCCTTTATGAAGTTTTTACGACAACGCTTTCTATAGAAACCTTATATGACCCCAGGGCATAACTTACAACCCTTACCCTGAGGGTTGTGGGGGGGAGGGGAAGAGGAATTTTAATCTTCAAATACCTAATTTCCAAAAATTTCAACTACATTGAAAAAAATAGCTATCTCAAAATTTCTATTGGATGTGTTTGGGGAAATAGTGGGAGTGAGAGGGGGGGGGTTTAGTTGCCCTCCAATCACTTTCGACCATTTAAAAAGGAACTAGCTCTTTGAACTTCCAATCGAATGAGCCCTTTTCCAAGTTTTTACGACAAAGTTTTCAATAAAAACCTTATATGCCCCCCGGGCATAACTTACAACTTTAGCCCTGAGGGCTCTGGGGGGAGTGTCATCCTCAAAGACCTAATTTCCAGAACTTTCAACTACTTTGAACAAAATGGCTATCTGAAAATTATGATTGGATGTGTTTGGGGAAATGCTCAGCGTGAGAGGGGGGGGGGTCTTTACCCTCTAATCACTTTCGACTATTAAAAACAGCACCAGCCCTCTCAATTTCCAATTGAATGAGCCCCTTTTGAAGTTTCTACGACAACGCTATCAATAAAAACCTTATATGCCCCCAGGGCATAACTTACGACCTTTGCCCCAGCGGCCCTGGGGGGTTTGTCATCCTCAAGTACATAATTTTAAGAACTTTTAATTACGTTGAACAAAATGGCTATCTCAAAGCTTTGATCGAACGTGTTTTGCGAAATGGTGGGCGTGAGAGAGGGGTTAGTTGCTCTCCATTCACTTTCAACTATTAAAAGGGACTAGCCCATTCAATTTCCGATCAAATGAGTCCTTTTTGAAGTTTCTACGACAAAACTTTCAACAAAACACATTTGCCCCCAGGGTATAACTTACAATCCTTGCCCTGAGGGTTGTGGGGGGGGGGGTTGTCATCCTCAAAGACCTAATGTACAGAAATTTCAACTATGTTGAACAAAATGAATATCTCAAAATTTTGATTGGATGTGTTTGGGGAAATAGTGGATGTGAGAGGGCGGTTAGTTGTTCTTCAATGACTTTCGAAATATTAAAAAGGGTTCTAGCCATTTTAATTTCAAATCGAATGAGTCCTTTCTGAAGTTTCTACGACAACTCCTTCTATAAAAACCTCATATGCCCCTGGGTTATAACTTACACCCTTACCCTGAGGGCTGTGGGGTTGTCATCCTCAAAAACCTAATTTCCATATTTTTCAACTACGTTGAAAAAAAATGGCGTGAGAGGGAGGTTAATTGCCCTCCAATTACTTTCGACTTTGAAAAAGGGCAATAGCCATTTGAATTTCCAGTAGAATAAGCCCTTTTTGAAGTTTCTACGACAACGCTTTCTATAAAAACCGTATTTGCCCCCAGGGCACAACTTACAACCCTTACCCTGAGGGGTGTGGGGGTTGTCATCCTCAAAGACCTAATTTCCAGAACTTACAACTACGTTGAATAAAATGGCCATCTCAAAATTTTGATTGGATGTTTTTGGGGAAAAGCTGGGCGTTAGAGGGGGGTTAGTTGCCCTCCAATTACTTTCGACTATTAAAAGGGAACTAGCCCTTTGAATTTCCAATCAAAGGAGCCCTTTTTAAGTTTCTACGACAACACTTTCTATAAAAATCTTATATGAACCCAGGGCATAACTTACAACCCTTGCCTTGACGGTTGTGGGGGAGTGTCCTCCTCAAAAACATAATCTCTATCGGGAAATCAACTACATTGAATAGAATGGCTATCTCAAAAATTTTGATTGGATGTGTTTCGGGAAATGGTGGGCGTGGAAGGGGTGTTAGCTGCCTTCCAATCACTTTCGACTATTAAAAAGAGCACCAGCCACTCCAATTTCCAATCAAATAAGTCCTTTTCGAAGTTTCTACGACAACTCCTTCAATGCGAAGTGCCTTGGTCTAAAACCAAAAAAAAACACATTGTGGCAACAACGTTCTTTACCTAGGCAGCGCTATTGCGCTGCCTATGATATTTCGAAATCCATTTTGATTTTGTTTTGGATCTCAAATCTGTTGGAACACAGAGAACCCAAAAAATCACAGATAGTGGTAGGTGGTCAATATCATGATCAGTATTATGGACAGTAAACAATCGAAGAATAAACGGATGAAGAGCGCAATACGTTGTCAATGTCAGTAGTACTTCCAGAATGATAGATATAGGTGAAAGGTAGAGATTTAGGAATGATGCTGTATAGAAGAAGACAATCAAGAATATAATCCTTTCTAACACAGTCAGTATTGGTATTTGTATTAAGATCACCGATCACTGGGTAATTTAGAGATTGAGACATTAAGCGTTTAATTCATTTTCTCAGAGAAGCACAAGCCTTCGCAAAAACTGTGATTGAGTGGTTAGATCTATTAATATGTGGAAAATATGAGTTGATCAGAATGGTTGATCCGATATGGTTTGCTAAGAAGTTTTCATTATGATGATAAAGGATAGGGCTGGGGAAATATGCATTACGGTTAAAGATGCATGCCAAACCCCTTCACGGACGGCCACCAGTTACCGTGACAGAGGTCAAAAAGCTTATGTGGTTGGGACTTCAGCGCAGAAAATTAAGGCTGGCTGAAGTCAAACAATGCTCTTGCAAACAAACTAGTTAGTATTGGCTGTATAATTAATCAATGAAAAAGTCATTGTCCTTAGTTACATTAATATTGTATGTTAATATAAACAGTCAAGAAATTGCTGATGAATTCTCTCAAAATTAAAACTGCAGTTCCTATAGTGAAGTGTTTCAGGCTCCCAGCACCGAAGCCCAATTCATTTATTGCAGATCGTCGAAGTATTAACAACCGTATCGCCCCTGGTCCTGTTTTAGTCAAATTTGCTAGTGAAGCTGATTCTCAGCTTTTTCTACAATGCGTCAGTAAACTAAAGGGTTCAACCATTCGGATTTGCATAGATTTGCCACCCACACTGAATTCCATACGAAACAAACTTTTGGTAAAAGCTAGGCGCATGAAGGATCTTGGCACGATAGTAAAATCGCGAGTTAAGCACCGTGGTATGGAAGTATGGCTTGAAGTGAAAAATATGGATTCTTCGCCCTGGGCGAGAGATCACGATAGTGCTTAGTTGTTTGAGTTTTGTTTTGTTCCGCAATAAGTAAAAGAAAATGAGGAAATATTTCTCTTATTTTTTTCCCTTCATTCATTTATTCTTGTCTTGTTTTCGTTTTTTTCTTTGTTTGCTTCAAGAAAAAAAGGTTCAGTTTTGCTGGTTTTTTCTTGTCTCTTACAATTATATCATTCATTCGATTTCTGCCACGTCTACCACCTTTATTGCCTATTTACATGTCGGATCAGAGACTCATCCAAAGATAATTTTGGTTGGCAAGTTTTAAATGAAAATTTAAATATGGGTGGGGTTCAGACCGGCCGGCTGAATGCACTCGAGCCTTCTCCATTTCATTTGTAATACCTTTTATTTGATTATGGTAATGATGTTGAGAATTATGACAATGCGTTGAATCTTCTTCCGCAAACATTTTATTCAAGTCCTAGTAAAATAAATCAAAAATGAATCCATCTGATCTGAGGTTAGGAGCGATTAACTGCCTAGGTCTACTAAGCGGTTTAGATTATCTATCATCGTTTTTGCCTTCGACAGAGATTGATTTGGTAGGTATATCAGAACCGTTTCTTGATCCTATTTCTGGTTCATTTGTATCTATGAGCGGATAAAATTTTCTTAGTAAGTTTCGTAGGAAACGTGGAGGTCTTGCTTTATTTGTAAATAGTAGTATACCGGTTCGATTAATAAGTGAGTTTGATTTGTTTTATTAAGAAAATTTTTTAAAATTTTTGCTTGTGGAGATAAATTTAAATTTTAAATCAGTCCTGTGTGGAAAGCTTTCTGCAATTTCCAGGGATGCCCTAAAAAGGCATGAGATCTCATCAACTCCTGCTTTGGAAAAAATAATGACAATTCATTTCCACATGATGTGATGTCTCCGGGTGGGGTAAACTGAGTTTCAGGCAAACAGGAGGTTATTAGCTTGCTTAACAGCCATTTTGTGACTATTGGCGAGAGAATTATTCCAACTGCCCCACCTTCACCCTCTTCTAATTTTACAAATACAGAGTCACATAATTTTCCAACTTACCTACCTTCCCCAAGTCAAGACTCGATGTTTCTTTCCCCGGTAACAGCACGGGAACTTATTAGCATAACAAAGCTGCTAAAAAATGGAGCTTCTGAAGGAACGGATGGGTCACCAACAAAGCTGCTGAAGGCAATAATTGCCAAGGTTTCTAATGCATTGGCACACGTAATAAATCTATGTTGTACCCTGGATCATTCCCCCAGGATTTTTAAGTCGGCCATGGTCATCGCCATGTATAAGGAAGATGACCCCCTAGACCCCACAAATTACCGCCCAATATCTATCTTGTTGGCATTTTTAAAGTTGATGGAGTGGTGTCTGTACAACAGGATAGTATCTTATCTGTTGGCGAAGGAATTTTTCTCCCCGTCTCAGTTCAGGTTTTGGAAAAAAACACTCGACTGCGCACGCAGTTCTAATTACTACTCAATTTAACCATGATGCTCTCGATAATAACGAAATTCCTGCTACTATTTTTCTTGATATAAAGAAGGCATTTGACGCAATCTCACACTTTATTTTACAGTGTAAACTCGATAACTGTGGAATTAGAAGCCCAGTGAAGGATTTAATCATGTCGTACCTAACAGACCGGTCTCAATTTATGAGTGATGGTGATATTGTTTCCTGTGAAGTGCCCCAGTCGAATGTAGGTGCGGTGCCTCAGGGCTCAATTTTGGGTCCTCTTTTATTTCTCATTTACGTGAATGATATTTCTAGTCCTTTAAAAGAGCTTGGATTAACTGTGTTGTTTGCTGATGACACTGCTTGCAGTGTTAAAGCTAATGATGAATCGCAACTACACACGAAAATCGTAAGTGCTGTGAAGTGCCTACTCCAGTGGTTCCAAGAAAACAGGCTAGTGGTGAATTGTTCTAAGTCAAGTTTTGTGGTTTTATCTCGAGTTAGAGTTCACCTACCAAGCCTGCAGTCTGTGGTCATTGATGATCGCAATAGTATTTCTAGGGTTGAGAATATTTGGTATCTCGGGATCCAGCTACATAGTAATCTGCCATTTCAATCTCATATAGATAATGTGAAACTAAAGATAAGCCAAAATCTTGGAATGATGTATCGCCTTAAATTTCACCTACCTTATTATGCTATGCGTTCTGTGTATTTTTCCATTATTCACTCATACCTTAGTTATTGCCCCCTCGTTTACTTGAACACCTTCACTAGTCATCTGGCTCCTCTACAGAGGGTACAAAATAAGGGAATCCCTGTTCTTAAAGAGTTCGTTGCATCTCCCTCGTCACTACCAGATTCGTCTCCAATGACGAGTGCCTCTAAGTTACTTAATATCTTGCCTGTCTCTCACTTTCTTCAGTTTTTTTCGATAGTTTTGTTGAGATGTTACTTCAAAAATAGTCTGCCTTCAATGATATATTCTCGCGATCTGCTTCCTACTGACCGTGTCCATCATCATAATGCTTGTTTTGGCTCAAATCCTCGTCAGGCTCTGATCGGATGTGAGTGATCTAGATTTAGTTTACGTAATTGCCTTATTGAAATTTATTTATCACTGGATGATAAAGAAATCGTTTGCCATTCCCTTCCCTTGTTAAAGAAAAGTTTGAAGGTGAATTTACTTGAATTATTTTAAATGTTGGTTCAATGTTTTCTTTCAATATCTGGTTAAGTTAATAATTTTTTTATTGTTAGTGGTTTGGCCTATGATTGGTATTGCCCGGTTTCTCTGATACCCCGCCTATAGATGTTTTTATGTGTGTTATTTTGAGTCTTGGATCCGATATGGTAAGTCAAGTTATGTATTTTTTCTTTTTGTTTTATATATTTTTTTCCGTTGTCTTTTAATTTAGTATGCCAGAGCATTTTGTTGAGTGTCCTCGCTGCCGAGCAAGTTTATATATTTAATTGTGCTTTATTTTGATGATTAAAAGCTTGAAGCTTATCACAAAAACTAATAAGTAATTGATGTGAATGCGGGTCCTTTTTTAGTCTCTCTTGTATAACAGGACAAAGTAAGCTGTAAGATGGGTGATTTTTATTGCAGTTGGCACATCTAGAAAGGGGCTATGTATGGTTTATCTTTCGTAGAAATGTGTGCTCCACCACAACGGGAACATTTGGGAGTATCAACTGGACAAGCGTGTTGAAAGTGATTGGGGGAACAACATTTAAAACAGCATTTTGGTATTTCTTTGTATTAGTAGACCCGAAAGGATTCGTAACCAAGCTTTCTTTAAAAAAGTTGAGTGAGAATAAGAGTCATTGAACTCAAGTTTTACGGATAGAGATAAGCCAAGTCTCTTTGCTTTTTCTATGCCATTTTGAATAGAGAGTATATAAGTGTCCACTTCGGATTGTACACCTCGTATTATTAAAAAAAAACTTAGAAAGGACTTTAGTAGCAGTTCCAGTCTTTTTTTTCATTCAGAGAAGAACAAAAATCCTCACTAGCTGATTTCTTAATGTTTATGTATCATTTGTCTTTTACAGGCTTGACACTGCGTATTTATTGATGACCGATGACCTTATCAATAACTTTTTTCCGTTTCAGAGCATCAGAAATGTCAATGGGTATATTTGAAACAACTATGGTTGTATGAGTATCAGCAGTTAACACAGGTAGGGGGAGTTTTTGATAATCAATCTGGTAGTTATTGAGTGCTGAGGACATACAAACAACATCCTGACGCAGCTGGTTGATTTTGACAAATAGCGAAGAATAAGCAGTTGCCAGAAGGCATGGTACTTCGGTGGGAAGCTTAATGACAAAAGTTGGCACAGAATCACCACTACTATCTCTAGCTATTAGGAGTGAAATAATGTCACTAAAGTGACTTGAAATAGCATTAGAAACCTTTCTCACCGGGCAGTCTTTATTAGGGCACACATCTCCCAAAGTCTAGCTTTTGCATCCCTTACTTCATTTACATCAGCAAAAAAATCGATTCCATGTTTCTTAATCGCTTCATTATCAACACCATTTAATAGATCACTTTGCACGTAGTTCAGTATTGGCGAATAAACCAGTTCTTCCATCACATATTCAATAATAGATTTTACTCTGCAGTATAATCCCGTTAAAATTATGACCTCACAGAAATTAATGCAGACAGACAGTAATATCCAATGCCATAGAGATGTTACCTTACTGAAATCTGAATTGAAACTATGTGGCACAATTTATTATTTATTCTTTTTTTTTTTCTGACCAAGGCAATTCGTATAGAAGGAGTTGTCATAGAAACTTCGAAAGGAGCTCATTCAATTAGAAATTGAAAATTCTAGTGCTGTCTTTATTAGTTGAAAGTGATTGGAGGGTAACGCGGCTTGTCTGGTGTTCTGGAACGTCGTTTGACTCCTAGATGGAACCTTATGAAATGCGCAAGAAGTACTTTGATCGGCAAAAAGCTGTCAAATGAACTGAAAATCTTATCTCACATACCGACCATACTTGTCAAGACGAATTGTCGTTGGAAGATGAGCCTTAAGCTCCCATAAGTAGTTTTTTTTTATATGTTTTTATGAGTTTTGTCCTTTCCCACTAATGTGTTCTGTATGAATGTATTAGATAATTTTTTTCGTTCTCATTATATTTTATGTTAAATGGCCGCTTTGAAAGAGGTTTACAAATCATCTTTGGTCAATTACTCAAGTCGTTAAAAAAGTAGTTTCTGATAGTTCAAGATGGACATATTATGGACATGTTATCGACAAAAATGGACATAGTTTGACTATAAATGACACATTTTTGGATGCTCAAAGGACATATTCATGGGCCGAATAGTTAGAAACCCTGCCTGTAACTACCGGAAGAAAGAGAACAAAAAATGAAGATATTGACTCACAATTTCTTAACCTCTAAGTGCATTAAAGGAGTGACTACTGGGTATCCTTTGAAGATTATTGTAGGTCATCTCTTATAGCACTTGATGTTGGGGTAAAATTCTAGTTTATCTTCTTTTTGCTATCTTGGAAAGAGTATAGGCTAAGAAAATTTAACTCTCAGTAATTAATCCAGGGCCAAAAACATACTCTGGGAACCTGTTGCCAAGCTTCAATATTAACCTTGTTGTGATTTCTAAGTGTTAGAAGTTTTCCCACTTGACAGGTCCTATACTTATTGGAATTTTGACAAAACAACAATTAGGCCTACCTTAATTTTCATTTATCAGTTTCTTTTTCTCTGATTTTTAGTTCTGAAACTATAGTTCCTGTTGTTTGAGTAGAATTTTAAGCCATATCAATGGGTTTTGGTATAAGCCTAGGGTTATACCAGAACATAAAGAAACATGTTAAGTAAACAATTCTTATTTCATTCTATATGGAATAATCCTAGTTAACATATTTTGCAGGGAGAACTTTTATATTGACTATTTTCTTGTATTTCCAGTTTTTTATCATATTTATAAATATTTGTGTCTTGAAAATCAATTATAAACTAACACCCAACTGCCATCTAACCTAACTTAATTTATTGGTATTTGTCTATTAATAAGTTTTTGTGAAAAATAATTAGAAGATACTGATGGTGTTTAATTACATATATAGATTATTTGAAAATAGAAAAATGCAGTTGAATCCATGTTTATTTTTCATAGGCTAGTTTTGTTTAAAAAATTGTACAACAGTGAAAGAAATGAAGATAAAGGTTTATCCCCTGCAAAATATGTTAACTTGATTATTCTTCATATTATGAATTAAGAATTGTTTTCTTAACATGCTTCCTTATACCCTGACAAAACCATAAGCTTGTTTTTGTTCTTCTTCTAAATTTAGGAAATATATTTACAGCTCTTTGAAACCTCATAAATTGGGATTGAGCAAAGCTGTGAAGCTGAAAGCAGTTTTTTTGTACTTCATATAAGCAGAACATCTGTTTATCAAGGTTTCACTTTCATGACATAAATATGTTTAAAGGTCATCAAAAGTCACTGCCCTCTAGAGAGAGACAGAGTAGAGCTAGGCACTTCAAAATACCTTCCTTGGACATACTTTAGCCAGTAGTTTTGTTCTGAAAGTTTCATTTTGCAGCATTTGTGTGATATACCCCCTACAGCTCAAGAAGTGAAGTTAGGTTAATCCTAATAAAATATACCTAAGTATAAAAAATATAATACTTTAGAAGCAAATTTGGGTTATATATTTGCACACTAGAGGGTTGGGGGGTAAAGTACAGTGGGTCTGCATGCCTAATGTGTTAGCTTCAATTATCCTGATGTTATGAAGTAAGAATTGTTTTTTGACTTCACACTGTCCAAATACTTTACCCTACTCCCTCCTAATGTGCAAATATATAGCCCAAATTATATATTTTTCATCTATTCTGTCACTTCTCTTTGTCTTTTTCATGCTAAGTTGAAAGAAACTAGGAAAAGAAACCAGTTTACAGTGTGTCAATGCATGAACAACTTGAGCAGTAGAGGGTATATTATACAAGTACCCATTTTGCTAACCTAACCCCTTTCTGAGATAGCAAAAAGTAGCTAAACTAGAATTTTTCATTGCTTTTCAAATGACTGCCAAAAGTAGAACAGACAAGATTATATTTTGAATTAACAACAACAAATTGGGTTATCTCTCACTGGCCTGTAGGAGGTGATTGGACCTGCTCCCAGGTAGTAGAAAAAGTTGTCAACAATATACTAGAGGGTAAACACAGTACAAATTTAATCTCTGAAGAAGTTTATGAAATTGATTATATTCACAAAAATCAAGAGAATGACAGAACAATGTGTTTCTCAAAATTAGAGGGAGGGCAACTGTTTGTTTTTTAGTAAAAATTTCTCCCTTTATCCCCTTCAGGAATGGTAACTATTATCTTGATTAAGTTTCATGGTAAAATGCTATTGCAAAATCAAATTTACAGGAATAAATAAAAGAACTATAAAAATAACAGGAATAAAAAGTAGACATTAGGAATTGCTGTGATCTGAATCCCCTATGGAACAGAGTAGGGGTGTAGAGAAATGATACATGAGCCATATAGTACTGCAAAGGTATACCAAAGAAAACTGATCTGTCTATGAGATGCTTGAATTATGTAGACCCTATCTTAGTGTGACAAGATTTTTGAAGGCAGTAAATGTCAGCTGGGGCAGCAGTTGCCCCCCCCCTTGCCTGATAGCAAATTACACCCCTGCAGCAGAAATACTGACTTCACCTAGAACAACAAGGAAAATTCTTTTTGATGGAAAACACTGATAAGGACACCTTCAAAAAGTAATTTTTATGCTTGCATGCTATTTATAAGTTTGACTTTGATAATGACATTAAGGTATAAACTTCTATACAGCATTAGGGTCACTTTGCAGGACCTGGCTATTATCATTGATCATTTTTGCCCAGATTGATTTGTTAACTTGGGGTATTTGCAACCTATCTTGGGTCTTGGCCATTCTTTATTTTCTGTATAAAAAAATTGATTAATTGTTCAATTACTTAGTAAAAACCAAGTTTAATTTGTTCTACTCTAAGATGATGGTAACCTTAATCATCTTTCAACTCAATTTCTTTAACAAGGATCAAATTTAGTGGCATAAGCTACTACTCTTAGGCATAAGATAATGAAAGCCTTTTCTGTGAGCAATGGATGGTCCAGATTCATTGTATTCTTGTTTAGAAATCCACATCTGTTGGAAAGTTAAGAGCAAAGCTAGGATAGATCCACCAATCCATATAGAGTATTTACACTCGGGTGGGGCAATAATTTTTATCTTGATGATGGATGATGCAAGGGCAGAGATTTCCTTCTGCATTCCATTAGCAATGACAGGGTACATGGTGGTACCATAAGAAAAAACGGTATTGGTGTAGAGATCCTTTCTGATATTGACATCACATTTCTTAATACTATTGTTGGTAGTTTCATGAATGCTGCAATATTCTATACTGTGCAAGGGGGGCTAGAATAAGGCATCTGGGCATTTAAATCTTTCATTACCAATAGTAATACATGACCATCAGGCAGTTTATGGCTGTTTTCAAGAGATATTGAGCTGGTGGCAGTTGTCATCTCCTGATCAAAGACCAAAGCAACTTAGTAAAGTTTTTCTTTGACATCACAAATGATTCCTCCTTGATATCCTTTCTTGGTTGAATTCTCATCAAAAATTAGTCAAATTTCACCCAGCAAGATCCAATCTCAAAATTGCGTGTGGAAGGGCATAACTTTTGTTGTTGGGTAGAGTTTGTGATACACTATCACCATAGTCAAGAACAATACCAGTGGTTTTGCCAGATGTGGAGAGGGAAAGGATGGCAACCTAAATGGTAGGGGTATTAAAAGTTTCAAACATCATCTGAATTTTTTTTTTTTTTTTTTTTTTTTTTTTTTTTTTTTTAGTTGGCTTTTGGGTTAAGAGAAGCTTCCGTGAGTAAAACTGGGTGTTCTTCTGGGGCAACACAAAGTTCATTGTAGAAGGTATGATGCCAGATTTTCTCCAGATTGTCCCTAGCTTCTTCAATCCCATGTTCAGCAGGGTAATTGAGACCCAAAACTCCCTTTTTGTTTGAGCATCATCACCTACATAAGTATCCTAGCTTTGATCATTAGCCCCTATTTCTTGGATGTCCAGTCACAACAGGATGTACTGTTTTTGGGGTATCATTTCCAGAAAATCCAGGTTTACAAATACCTGATGGATTATCTATAACAATTGCAGCTATATCTTCTTTAATTTTTTTCTTATTTTTCAGCATAATAATGTCCTCAAATTTCAACCCGATTGTTAAATTTGAATCTTTATACTTTCAATGTTAGCCTACTAATAGTTTTACATCAAAAAGAACTGGAACCAATAGACTGTATTACTCAAATATTTGTATTTATAATTTTTTTTTTTATTTGGAAAATTCTTAGAAAATAGAAATATTTCTTAGAGAAATATAGTTCAGAAATGTATATTTAGAAAATTGTATTTTGTTTTAAAACTTACTTAATTTTTTTAGATAGATAGATATATAGGCCTAAAAAAAAAATCAGCTCTATTTTCATATCTTTCATTTTTCTAAGTTTCTTCCATTGACATGATCCAGAATAGAGAATTTTCCCATAGGTTTTATAGTAATTCTTTTTTCCTTATTTTCCCTTTTCCTTTATCTTACCTTTTCTCTTCTTTTTTGATTACTATTCCTTATGAAAGTATTATTGACCATAACTTAGACAATTCTCCCCTTGAATTGCATGACAAGACAGATTTTTTCAGATAATCACTCACAGGAAAAAGCTTATGTTTTGTTTTAGATTAGAATGGTAATTGATGTACCACAGGGAATCATGCACCCCAATCAGTCAGAAATGATTTATTTTAAAACTTCAATTACCATGGGTTATAGTTTGTTCTTTAATACATTTGTGTTATATTAGCTTGTCAAAAGATAAGTTTGTGTTGCACCATCACTGTAACCATGATCATCATCTTTTATATGAAAAAGAAGTCTTTTCATCAAGAATTGATTTGATTTTAAATGTTTTTTGTTCATTACAAAAGCAAGTAGATATAGTCATTTGCTTTAAAATCGTGGTTGTAGCTTCAACCACAATGGGATAGAATTTGCTGAAACCACAATGGGATAGAGTGTGTTCTTTCCTATAACTATATATAAATGTACTTGTGTTCAGTTCCATATGTAAACTTGAGTTGCATGACTAGACAGATCTTTTGAAAAAGATAACTACATGTAGGAAAAAGCCTATGACTTAAATGAAATGGAAAAAAGAGTAGGCTACATGGCAACCACTACCCCATCAGTTACATGCCATTGGTCAAATTCACAACGTAAACAGCAGATTTATGTCCTGGAAGAATCAGCACTGTCCAAAATGCCATCTGTAATTCAAATGCTCTTTGCACATATTCTTGCTTTCAGAAATGCAGAAGGTCTTTGAAAAGATTCAAAAATCAGTTGGCAGAGGATTTTATTTGGCAAGTGCAACAAATTAATATATCTAAAGATACTACACTGAAGCATACTTATCATATTATTGCACCCTAGTAAAAATTTATAAATTTCAGTAATTTAGCTGCTACTGGAGACAGTATCTATTGGCTTCTGTATGCAAAAAAGCTCCAAACTTTAGATAATAGTTTATAGGCTGTGAATGGTCCTGAATATGTTGGGAAAAATGTTTTTTTTTCATAGATGAACCAGGTGGTACCAGTAAAAAATTTGTTTATAAAACCTTGTATCACATTCTGTGTGGCGAAAATCACAAAGTAAAATATATGGAGTATACAGGAATAGCATCAACTATATTGTCATTTGGACTAACAACACCCAAGACCTTTGGCTTGAAAGTTTAGCTTTCTTTAGATTCAATTTCCAGCCTGAGACCTGGTTCAAACCAAGCTTTAGAATCAACTCACATGGAAGTTTTTCTATTTGACAAAGCACCAATGTTACCCAAGTATGGCTTACAAAATATAGATCAGTTGTTGCAGTCCATTGCAAATCCAAATTTGCCAGTTGGAGGGAAAATTATAGTTGCTGGAGGCAATATCCAACAGTGTTGACCAGTTCAACTCCAAAGCAACTGCAGTTAAACACTTGAAGGGTCAATAAAAAAGTCATCTTTGGAAGTATTTCAAACATGTATCCTTAGAAAAAAAATATGCAAATCGATCCTGAACAGGAAGCATTTGTAAAATACATCCTGAACCTGGGATATGGAAATCTTCCCAAAAATGACTTCAATGAAATAGAATGTCTGTCAAATCAAGAGGATCGCGTTATTTTAACGTTGCTTGGCAAAGAAGCTAGTAAAATAAATGGGAAAATTGTTGATCACCTCCCAGAAAAATACAAATCTTATAAAAGTTATGATTCTGTAAAAGGCAAAGAGGAAGAAGGAATTGAATTCACTCCATAATTCCTTAATTCAATTGATACTGCAGACTTGCCAACCCCTGAGAAAAATACAATAGTTACGATTTTTCATAAATTACATATTTCAGAAGGGATTTGAAATGGAATCTGCTGCATTGTTACTGAATTATGTAACAACATAATTAGGGAAACATAATTACTGGGGAAACATCAGGAGTTTCACATTTCCAGAGTTACGCTTGACTACAGCAAAGGTTAACTTGGATGTACTCTTCAACAACCTCAATTTTCACCTCGACCTGCATTTCCATGACCAAACACAAGTCGCAAGGCCAAACTTCGGAATTTGTTGGCGTCAACCTCCGTACTCCAGCTTTTAATCATGATATGCAGTACATGGCATTTTGTCATGTTGAAAGACAATGTAGTTTAAAAGTTCTGCTACCACCTGAAAATGATTGACAAACATATAATGCTGTATGGAAGGAAGCATTGACAACTGCCAATAAAAATTTTTTACTGTTTTAATTTCATGCCTTTTTTAGATTAATTTAATGAGCAATAATTATGTGTATATGTGTTTTTAGATTTTTCCTCAAATTCTGTTAGGTACTTCTTTTTTTAAAACTGGCATATTACATTTTTGGGCACAAGAACGATCTAAATAGGTGACAACTTTAAAGAAGAATTTGTATTTTCCCAGGATGGTTGTATTGAACCTATGGTGAAGCCATGACATTAAGAAAAAGCTCACATTGTCTGTGGTTAGAAGACAAGCAACAATGAGAATCAATATATATATAAGCCAGTCGCGTAGCCGTTATATATATTATATATATATATATATATATATATATATATATATATATATATATATATATATATATATATATATATATATATATATATATATATATATATATATATATATATATATATATATATATATATATATATATATATATATATATATATATATATATATATATATATATATATATATATATATATATATATATATATATATATATATATATATATATATATTTATATATATATATATATATATATATACTACTAGGGCTGCAAATTGTTCAGAATAATTTTTTAAAATTGTATAACATTGTTTAGCTAACCTCAGGAAGGCTGAAAAATTATATATAAAATTGTATTATAATTGCTAATAAATATAAGGCATCTTGATTATTAAGTGAATCATCATTACTGCTCACATTAAAAAGAAAAAATTGAAAGAAGTTCTTTCAATTTACAGTACTATTCTTGTTTTTTGTATGTTTTTACTGATTATTGTTCATATCTCCATCTACTTTTTTTTCACAAGTTACCCTTTTTTCCATCTTCTTCTTTTTCTTTTTTAGAAGTGTTTATTTTGAATTTTTTTGTTGGTTATTTCTTGTCTTTGAGGAGGCAAATCAAGCTGTCTGATTTGTTGCAAGTTGGTTTGTAAAAATTGCCCTATGTTAATTCAAACAAAATTTGAAGTTCACAACGCATTTTAGATTCTACTGATTTGTAATAAAACATTACAAAATCTTTTAGTTTATTTCATTCATTTGTAACTTCTAGTGATTGTACAAGTCTTATCCATTTGAAAAACTTTGTTTTTTTTTTAAATAGAATCTAATAAAGAATCATTATGTCACATATAGTCACAGATAGTCACTTGTAAAGTTACTATCATTTTCTATGCTAAGACTGTTTGATTGCGTAGTTGGAACTGGAACAGCTCCCTTCCAGTTAGCTGAGAGGTTTTGATGTGGTTTGTAACCAGAATATAAACCAATATTTGAAGAAGTAAAATTGAGGAGGCAGTATGGGTAGTAATCTTGATGGATCCTGATATGTAGCTTGTTAAAATTTCGGTGTAGCTAATGACAGGTGTAAAATATGATGAAAAATACAAGAAATTGTATCCCTTACAACTAATTCAAAATGATTAAACAGGAAATGAAATAAATTAGTATTCTGAAAATCTCGTTTCGAGCGGTTTGTAGATATGAACTGTTGGTAAGGAGTGACCCAGCCCAATTGTAATCAAAACTCTAAAATACAGAATTTTGATAAAAATTAATACATCAAAAAATTGTTTTTTTTATGCTGATTCTGCATATTTAAATTCATTAAATTTAATATTACCCATCAAAAGCTACAAGCCTAAGAAAGTTTACCTGATTTTCCAAGGGGGAGGGCACGAGCAAAAAGTCAAACGAGCTTAATGAAAATCACAAGCTAATAAAAGATTCTGCATATCAGAGAACCTTACTGTAGAGGTTTAAAGCTCTAGTCTAAAAAAAAAAATTTTTTTGCTAGAAGAAAGATCACAGACGTGTGCTTTTTTTTCTCAGAGGTGATTGTATCCAACCATTGGTCATAGAAGATTGTGAGAGGGCTCATTTGAATAGAAATTAAAAGGTTTACTGCCTTTTTTAAGGACCAAAAAGATCGGAGGGCAACTAGCCCCCTCCCATGCCCTTTTCCCCCCAAAGTCATCCCATTAAAATTTTGAGATGGCCATTTTGTTCAGCATATTTGAAAGGTCCAATAACTATGCTTCAGCTCCTGGGGGAAGGGCTGTAAATTATGAAATTCGCCCGTTGTTTACATATAGTATTTGTCATTGGGAAGTATGCAGACATTTTTTGGGAGGGGGGTGATCATATACAAGGTGAATTTTCCATGGGGAAAGAAGTTTCTGGCGGTGAATTTTCATGGGGAAGGTTTTACACAGGGAGGATTTGTCAGAATTTCTATATAAATTCTTTTATTTGTCTTTCTTTCTCTTTGACTTCTCAGTTGTACATGTGGAGAGATTGTGGGAAATTTTCAGCGTGGTTGTAATTCTTTTGAATATTTTTCCAGGGGGATTTTTCGTAGGACAATTTTTCCGTCTGGAGATTTTCTGCCGGAGAAAATCTCTACTGGAGGGGGGATGCTGATTTCCTGTCATAATTTAAAACACGATCAGAAAATAAATAAAAAATTCTCAGCTGAAAATAAGGAGCAGCATCAAAATCTAAAACGAACAGAAATTATTACATGTATGAGCAGGGCTGTCCCCTCATCAATACCTCGATTTTTACTCTAAAGTTTTACTTCTTGTCTCAATTGCTTAAAAAATACTCCTGAACCATGAGGGTTGTTTCATTGGAATAAGCAGTTTTTTAAAGTATTAAAAACCTATTGGGCAAAGAGCAAGGGATTGAGGAGAGTTCAGCTCTTCACATATGGCATAATCTCTATTCGTTTTAAGTTATCATGTTATAAAAAAGAAAAACGAGCAAAAATGGGGTTTTTATAGGCCAAATGACGATACTGAAAAAACAAAGCGAATATTTCGAGAGGACAAACGCCTCTCTTCTTCAGCGCGAAACGAAACGAGTTGCTCGCTAGTATCCGTCGATGGCAGTTCATGTTTTTTTGGATTTTGTGCAAATCGCGGATATTGGCGAATAACTCGCTTTTATGGTTGTTAGGTAGTTAGTTTTAATTCTTTTAATTTTTGGCTTTTATTGATACATCGTTTCGTTTCGCGCTGAAGAAGAGAGGCGTTTGTCCTCTCGAAATATTCGCTTTGTTTTTTCAGTGTCGTCATTTGGCCTATAAAAACCCCATTTTGACTCGTTTTTCTTTCTTTATGTGATGTCAGGCCAATGTGGTTTAAGAAATTATCTTAGTTATCATGTTGCTCCTTACTTTTAATTAAAAAAAAACTTGTTTTTCCTTATTTAATGTTTAAGGAAGTGAGTTCATCCCAACAACACTTGAGTTATTACAAGTATTCTTTTTCCACTAGGGTGGAAAAAGAGCGTACGTAGCTGTGTCCTAAGTGTCCTTGATGCTTCTACGCGATATGATTAGTAATAGCAGTAGTCTAAAGGGTAGTAGCTTGGGAAAGTATCTCTAAATACAATATAATTTGAATGTGCATTCATTTAAAATAGGTAAATGGAACTTTGTTGTTAATATTTTTTCAAAATATCATAATAGTGGTAACAGTTTTCCTGGTGGCCTAGTTTGTAGATGATTGAGGGCCAAGGTAGGTTGAGTATTTCTCGTTTGGTGATGATTTTTGGAGCACCCTTTCGTAGTACCATAATGCTCTTTTCTGGGAGTTAGCTTTTAAATAGAGCATATCATAAATTGCTGCTAGGAGCAATAAGGATATGATTTTCAAATGTTTTACAATGGTGCATGATCTGAAAGAATCAAAGACTTTCAGGCTTTCTGATCATGTTACCATCTGACATTAGTCTGTTCCATGGAGATTCTGACCATGAAAGTATTTAGACTACCTCCTGGTATTCCATCGTTTTTTTTTGTTGTGTATTCCAGAAAATATATGGTGCAAATTAAGGAATATACCAATGTACTCTTGCATTAAGCTGATATTCTGTTCATTTTCTAAATTAAGAATCAATTTTTAAATCATATTTAGAATTTGACTGATTTTAAGCAAAGCCCAAAATTTTTTTTTTTGAATATTATATTTATAAAACGTTCATATTTCAGGCTAAAGATACAAAAGTTTCAGAAGTAGAATTTAACCCCGAGTTTATTGCGAGAATGATTCCTAAGCTTGAATGGTCGGCTGTTTGTCAGGCTGCTGAAGACCTTGGTATTGGTTTAGATTTACCCCGTGAAGTTATATCAGACTATGAAACAAATGATAATTTTTTGAGGAAAGCCCATCACGTGCTCATGGAGGTATGTAAACAAGAATTTTTTCAAACGACACTAGTTTGTCCTTTTTTTTATGCTGTTGATTTTGGTTTATTAAAAGAAAGTGGTAAGGGTCTAACTTCTGTATTGTTTACAGAAAGTGTAAGCCCTTATAAGTGCAGACCCTTATACTGCATAATGTTTAAAAAAAAAAAATTTCCAAAAAGTTACATAATTCCATCAACATAAACATTAGGGTGGTCCTTATGTATGTATCAAAAAAATATTTTTTGTTTTTTCTGCCTCACACCATCCTAAACTATTCTTCTATGATAGAAAAAAAAGTGTCATATATTTTTAGGATAACTTCATGTTTGTGGTATGCTCAAGGCACCCGAATTTTGATTATACTCGAATGTTATAGAAATCGGGTGTATATAAAGAAAATCATTGGTTCAGGGCATATATTTATTAGTTAATTGTGTATTTATTGTGAATTCTAACACAAAACAGGTGTTATGTGTTATATAAAGAGATAACTAAAGGGATTCAGGGTAATATATTAATAATCAATTAGGTGTCTGTGCATTTTCTTGCAAATCTAGCAGATATATTCGTGTAAAACTACAGAAGTTTATGTCACTATTTAAAATTAACTTCAACTTTTACTTACTGAATCAATCAATGGTTTATTATTACATTTGATTAAATATTCTTGCAGCAGACATCTTTAGTATTGTTTAGTTTTTATTTTCTCAGATAAAGATTGATTATAAATACATAGGATACCAAGCTGATAAGACAATATCAGGTGAATTACTGAATATATCAATTTACATTTAATGTTTGTTGTTATAACTGAAATTTTGTCATTTATCAGATATAGTAAATTCATATTTGAAATTGACTTGTTATTAATTTGCTATTAGAACAATACTATTTTTGATTCAATGTTGTCTGCTATGTAATTTTATGACAGATTGGACAATTGTTAAAGTACACATAAAATGTTTTGTTTTACAGTCGGTCATGGCGATTTCCACATCCAAACGCAGTAAACAGGAAGTGTACCTGCTTGGTTCAGCTTTGGAAGATCTATATGGTTCAAAATTGCCATCGATTGGTGATGTTCTCAGGCTCTATGCCACAAAGCTGAAAGTAGGCAAGACTAAACATGAGGCAGCAGTATCAGTAATTAAGGACGTTCAAATGTTCTGGGAGAAAGCCAGAATACCCATGCGCTGGAGTGATCATGCAGTTGCCCAACTTGAAGTTTTTGTGCAGAGATGGGAAGGGTTGAAGAAAAACAAAGCAAGAAGGACAGCACCTCAGATAGCCAATGAGGAAGAATTCAAGGAAGCTTTCAATGATCTCTTTGACGTAGCTCACCAGGAAGCGTTACAGCTCATCAAAATTGAGGAAGACAAGCAATTCTTGTTGGCCCAGCGGGAAAAAGGAAGGCAAGGGGTTATGGCAGGGGTTGACATGTCACTTACAAAAAAGGAGAAAGTACAGGAAAATAAACAAAAAAGCCAGTTTCACTTGAAGACGAAACAGCAACTTGACATAGCAAATCTGGATCAAACTGTGTTCTTGGAGTCTTCTGATTCGTCTTCTAGTAATGATGATGCAGACATGAAAGTATTACAAAGAATCGGCAGTGAAGCCACCAAACAACCATGTACACCAAAACGAAAACGTGGAAGAACTAACATTTTAACTCCTGCACTCCGGTCATCCCTAGACCACACAAAAGACAAGTAACAGGCAAGCAGTTCAGATCATTGCCTCAATAATTCAAGCGAAAGGTCACAATGTTCAGGATTTCAATATCAACAGATCATCTATAAGACATTACCTTCAAAAGCATCGTGTCACATTTCCATCTCAGTTGAACTCTGATTTCAATCCCTAGTAGGCAATGGTTCTTCACTGGGATGGAAAGCTTATGGAAGACTTCACTGGAGATGAAAAGTTGAACGACTACCAATAATTGTTTCTGGATCTGGCACAGAACAACTGCTTTGTATCCCAAAGCTGGCTTCAGGTACTCGTAAAGTCATGGCAAATGCAATGATGGACACAGTGTCTGACTGGGGCATTGTAGACAGCATCAAGGCTCTCAGCTTTGATACAACATCAAGCAACACCAGCTGAATGAATGGTGCCTGTACTCTGTTTGAACAGCATCTTGGTAGAAGTGTTCTGCATCTTGCATGCAGACATCACATCCATGAATTAATGCTGGAAGAGGCATTCAGCATCACAATGGGACCTTCAAGTGGCCCAGACATCCAGCTGTTCAAATGGTTCAAAGCCTTTTGACCATACATTGTATATGCTGATTACAAGCCTGGTGTTGAGGTTCCGGTCATTGCTGCAGCTCTGGTTGATGCCCTGGATGATATGAAGACCTTTCTGACTGATCAGCTGGGTATTTGTAACCAACGTGAAGACTACTGTGAGCTTGTCAAGCTTTCCCTGCTGTTCATTGGTGGCCTTCCGGTTTGTGGTATGATGTTCAGGAAACCAGAAACCCTTCATCGTGCTTGTTTTATGGCACAACTGATTTATGCATTGAAAATATACATGTTCAGAGATTCCTTCAAGCTGACAGATCGTGAAATCACTGGTCTGGGCAACTTCTGTGCTTTTGGTGTAGGAAGTTATGTTAAATCATGGTTCCTTTCTCCTTTGCCAACAACAGCACCAGCCAATGATTTAATGCTTCTGAAGAGTCTCCTCACTTGTTGATCGCCAGCAGAAACTGGTGCACTGAAGAAACTGTATTGGCAGCTGTGGTATCTTAGCGAAGAACTGATAGGATTGGCATTTTTTGACAGGGGTGTTGATGCAACTGAAAAAAGAGCAATGGTCGAAGCACTCTGCCATGAAGGAACGGAGGGCCCACCGAAGCGCATCACTGTGAACAAAACTACAGTCACCAACAAGAATCTACAGGACTTTGTTACACACAATACAAGGAACTTCTTCCATATCCTTTCCATTCCAGATAGTTTCTTGTCTACAGATCCTGAGACCTGGGTGGATAATGAATCCTATGTGAAGGCTGAAGCAATCGTCAGAGAACTACGAGTAGTGAATGACACAGCCGAACGTGGAGTTGTCCTTATGCAGGACAACAATTTGCTGCTAACAAAAAATGAAGACCAGATGCAATTTGCTCTGCAAGTAGTTAAAGAGCATCGCAAACGCTTTCCTGATTCTAACAAGTCAACAATCCTTCAAGGGCTAGCCACAACCTCTGACAGCCCAGGCCCAGCATGACTTTGTAGTGTGTAATTTTTTATCAATTACCAAAAGATACATTTGATATTTGCTATGCCAGTGACATATTTTAACCAGTAATCATGATTGTTTTAACAAACTAAAGATTGGATGAGTTTAGTATTGATTATATCTAATGTGTCCTTATTAAATTTTTTTTGCTGAATGAATTTCCTAAGTGCATCCGAAATTACGTTAAACATTGTCCAAGCAGAAGTATAGCGATTGTATGCTCAACTTCACTTGAATTGAGCATACCCTAAATATTGACCAATTTGGAAAGTTTTTTGCCCATATTGTTAACTTTTGATGTAGACAAAAATGGCAGCGTGGGAGGTTTATAATTCTGAGGTGAAAAAATAAGGACCACCCTAATAAACATGTGTTTTAATTAAATAATTTTTAAAGGCGTATTATAGTATGGCAAACATAATTTTTACCCGGTGCTAAAACGGATGGTTATGCTTAACATTGATCCAGAATGTACAATGTGCATGTTGAAGTTGAGTTTTATTGCCAAGTCAAAAATTATCTGAAGTTGTTTTGCCAAGCCTTGTTTCTTCGAGCCGTGTTTACGCTTTCAAATGTAAGGTTCTGTTTAAAGGCGCAAGCAGAGGTTCTGTTTAAAGATGCAAGCAGGGAAGCCCCAGTTTCAAATTAAGTTTTGAAAGAATTCTAAATGTGCTCAAGGTGTAACGGTTCTCCTTGCCCCATTGCTGAAAAATATCTTCTTTTGAAAACAAATATAAAAATTTTCCTATTGAAAAAAAATGAGCTGCCATCAAATGTTGCTAATATTCATTTCCGTTCGTGAACACGGTTGAATTTGCAATTTACATTTTTTTACTTTCCGGACTGAGGCTGAGCAATAGTATCACATGTCCCTCCCGAGGTAAGCTTTAATAGCTCTATCATTCGTAAACTATTTGAACCTTTCCCTTTGCTTGTATCTTATTAGTAGTGTTGGGAAGTTGGCCTGTGGCAAGAAGTTTTGAAAAAAATCTAAACGTGCTCAAGGTGCAATCTTCTTTTGAAAACAAATAGAAAAATTTGCTTATTGGAAAAAAAATGTGCTGCCATCAAATGCTGCTAGTATTCATTTCCATTCATCATCACGGTTGAATTTGCGATATTCATTTTTTACTTTCCGGACTGAGACTGAGCAATAGTGTCACATGTTTCTCCCAAGGTAAACATTAATAGCTTTATCAATTGTAAATTATTTGAACCTTTCTCTTTGCATGTATCTTGTTAGTAGTGTTAGGAAATTGGCCTTTGGCAAGAAGAGGAACTATTGATCCGAGACAGGTAAATTTTTTTTCTCATCCTGAAAAATAATCCGGGAGCTGCTGTCTAAACACATGACCTTACTTTAGCTTTCTTGTACAAAGATTCGTTCTTGAGATATGCCACTTCAAGGATTTGAAGGAATTTACAACTTACAAGAAGCGCTACATATTGAAAAAAAAAAACGAAGTCGGATAACGACTCTGTTTAAAGGTAAGTTGGATCTTGGTTTGGTACAAAAAAAAATCTTAGCGCAAATGATAAGTGTTGATCTAGCAGAAATGTAGGCATGTTGCACCTTCTTTGAAGCGAAACCACGGAATGATTTATAATCTGTGTTACTGGAACAATTTTTAGCAGAAAAGTAGGCATGTTACAACTTTTTTTTAGGTGAAATCGCCCAAGGATTTTAGGTTTTACTCACTGGAGAAGTATACCAGGCCAGTTAGCCCTGGAAAAGCCACTGCCCCTACTATTGCCAGCTTTTTAGTGCAAAGGTAGATGTGTTTCATCTTGTTTGAATTGATATTATACAAGAATTTTTAGTTTACGCAGTTGAAAGACCAAAATGGGCCTTCACCTTTCCTTGCTAACTTTTTAGCAGGAAGTTAAGTATAGTACTCTTTTTTTTGGAATGAAATCACGCAAGGATTTTTGGTCTATTTGATTTGAGAAGCAAAGCGGGCCCTTGGTGCATGGAATAGTCCTCTTCCCTTCGCCCTTTTTTACCAACCAATCATTGCTAATGTAGGATTGCCCCCCCCCCCCAAAAAAAAAATATAATGTGATTTTTTGAATGTAAGAAAACCCTACAGAGGTAGAGGCAAACACAGAAATAGTCATTTAATTTGCATTACTTTCGATAAATCTATCATCAAAAGTTAGTGAACTAAGTAATAACCCTATACAATTGAAATGGAAGAAGCCATGGAATAAATTTTTGATTCTTCAATGCAATAAGAAACTAAAACCTTTCCCTGTGGCGAAAAATATTTACATGTTTTTCTTGTGTGATGTTAGAAAACTTGCACGATAAACACGTGAAACTCTAGTGACAAAGAAGAAATTTCCTTCGTACAGACTGAATTGAGGGCATTCAGTTGGTTGCGCTGCCTACCCTATGATTTGTTGGTGTAAATAGAGAGAAGTAGAAGATAAGCTGGGACCAAGCTAATGTACCACGTGCGTAATCTGTTGTTCACCAATGATATATTTAGGATAGTGTCTCCATGTCTTGACATATTACTTGTGCTGGCCTCAAAATTTCATTTTAATTCAGTATTCTTCTAAAGTTTTAGATTAATACCCATAGTGGCTTGTTAGATATTAGAAATCCTCTATTTTGTAACCTGAAGGCAAAAAGCGTCTATAGATTTAGATCAACATCTTCCTCACCAGTCCTTGAAAGCTCCCAACCAACACTAAACCATTTCTGAAATATTGCAAATGCTATTTCTTAACCTTTTTTTGATTTAGTTCAACATCCCCCACAACACACCCTTAAAGTTCCCAATCAATGCCCTAAGCCGTTCCTGAGATTTTGCAGATACCCCCTTTTGGTAACTTAGACGTGTATACTATTTTATATTTATCTGTAGCCTTTCTCCCAAGTCAGAATTAAGTGCCCATTACCCCCCCCCCCCCCATATTCCCTCGATGTTTCAAAATAGTTATCTTATCCATTTCTTACATATTAAAGATATCATATTTGGTAACCTGGATGTATATGGCGTATTTGGAATAGGTCGACGCCTCCCTCAACGTGCTTTTGAGGTTTCAAATTAATACACGTTGCTGTTCCTTATATATTGCCCAACCCGCTATTTCTATTATGGAATAAATGTTTTAACAAGTGCCAATTTGTACTATTTACGGTCCTTGCCCTAGGGCCTTTAGAGGTCATATGCATGAAGTTTCGTAATAGGATTTCATAGGATGGGGATTGATCTTTATACCACTACTGGTACTACTTGCAACTCACCAAAGCATCAAGCCGCTTGAGGCCAACATAGCTACTCACGCTCCTGTTCCATCCCTATCTATTCAAAGCCTCCATCTTTACATCCTCCCAGGAAGTTCCAATTTCAATGAAATCTGTTTTTTCAACTCTCCCACCCAATTCGAGGGCGACCTGGTTTTCCTTTGTCTTCGGACGATCTTTGGCAATATGTCATCCTTCATTTGCTGAACCTGTCCTAGCCATCTCAACCTTTCTATCATTATAGCCATAGGATGATAGGAAGCGGGATTGAACCATATTTTTCGTAAAGCTTACTGTTTGAAATTCAGTTAGTCAGATGGGTACTAAAATCCATAGACAACATCTCTGGAAAACATCTGACAAATCCTCCTCTGTCTTTCGGAGTGCCCACGCTTCAAGACCCTACTTGACCACCGTCATCATTGTAGCTTCCAATATTCTAACCTTTGTTCGCAGACTTATCTTAATATTCTTCAGATGGTTTTTAACTGTGAAATAATTACCTCGGCCTTGACTATTCTATTGTTCACACCTTTACTGTATTCATTGGTTTTATTAATAATATTACCTACATTAGTGAAGCTTCCACTTGATCGATCTTCTCATTACCCATCATCATCATCTCGTATTCCCTGTCTAAACGACTTAGTCTTCTTAACATTAATTTTTAAACTTATTCTTTCAATCTAAAATCGCAAAAGTGTCTAAAATCCATTTACGCTTAGGTCTTGGACGTTTTGATCATCAACATAATCTAATCTAAATCTAATACTTTCCGATTTGATTCCGTGCTCTCCCATAACCTTTGCTTTGCTGCTTAGGAAAAAGTCCATCAAAGTGGGTAATATAAATAGAGATATAATGCAACCCTGCTTAACTCCTGATTTGATAGGAAGCCAGCTACTAACCTCATTTCCTACCTCAACTGCAGCAATTTTATTCTCGTACAAAGCACTAATCACTTTAATGTATTAATATTGTATACCATACAAAGATAGGACCTTCGCTAAAGCTCTTCTTTCGGCTGAATCGAACGCTTGCTCATAATCTATAAAACTGAAGACTAATATATTAGTTTAAATATCTAAATTGATTGTATGTCTGTCTGTGCATCTGTGTGTGTCCTGTATGCATTACAACACTGTTCATCCGATTGCCAAGAAACGTTAAAGAGTTTTTAGTACACTCTTGCGAGGATTTTAGGTATATAGTTTACCCCCCCCCCCCTAAGACCCTTATAATACTTTTTGCGGTGACTGAATTTGACAATTATCAATACAATTACTAAACAGTCACTTCCTTTCACATTTTTCACATTTTCTAGATATTCAATCAACAGATTACTTATTTATGAATTCTATCATCTAACACACTTACTATTTTTCAAAAATTTCTTTTTCAATAAATTCTCTGAATTTGGTATTCAACAGCTTCTTTAATATTGTATTCGACTTAGTTTGGCAAATACTTTTCAAATTTAAAAATTATATATTTATTTTACATGCGGAGATAATCTTCAAGGAGTAATTTCTTTCGCAGGAGGGAATTTTCCTTGAGTTTGCTTTTCTTTTGAGATCGCAGCAACACACGACGGGTAGCCTAAGTTAGTAATTAGTAATATCAGGCTTTCTCACGAGATGGCTATGGAGTCTATATAATAAGGATTTCTCCCAATTTGCTGCCCATGCTAAGGAAAGCGTGGCAGTTAAACCGTGTAAGTTAATGAATAAGGAATCTAAATTTTCTTACGAGAAAAGTATTGAGAATATCTTCCAGAAAGACGCACGAAAAGCTTGCGAAAAATTATCTTAAATATTATTTAATTTCAATAATCGTAGAAAATTACTTTTGGAAACTCACAAAATTTTGATAATGCATTCTGTATCCGGTGGCTGTTGTAGTCTGGGACACACACAATGTAGAATAGGAAATGTCCAATATAAACTCATGGATATGAAATCTGTTATTAAAACACCTCAATTTTCTTTCATTTGTAAAAAAAATTATTAATATCTTGTTTTTTGTGTCTGAAAACCGTTTCTTCTAGGTCGAAGTCATTAATGGTGATCTTATTTGTCCTGAAACTGAGAGAAAGTTTCCTGTGTCTGATGGTGTTCCAAATATGCTTGTAAATGAAGATGAAGTGTAACATCATATATTTTTTTTTTAACTTATTGTAAATTAAGTTAATAGCTTTTACATTTTGAACACTAATTTTCTGTTAGATGTATCTTTGTAGGTTTGTTTTCTTCATTTGTTCCTTTAAGCCAAGACCGTACCCAGGGGGAGGGGTAGGGGGTTTGAACCCCCCCCCCTCCCCCCTCGCCGAAATGTTGTCCGACTCGTAAAAACCTAGCAAAAATGGATATAAACAAATTCTATATGGTTTTTTTTTAGTTTTTTTTTGTGTACAACCCCCTGAAAAAAATCCTTGCGTAAAACACCCCCCGAAAAAAAAATTCCTCGATATGGCCCTGCTTTAAGCATTGTCTTTTTAGTTCTCTCTGTTGTTCTTTATGGGTCACAGCAAGTGTGTTAAAGACTTGGCTGACGGGTCAGAAAGAACCCTCATAGTAATCAGACCCTTACTGTTACCTTGAGTGATTCTTTTATCTTTAAGATATCACCGTATGAAATACTTGAAACCTCTTTTGGGAAAAATGACCTTCTCTAGGCGTTTTCTGATTTTTTTTTTTTTTTTGCAATCAATTGAAAAATAAGCAGATGGACGCTTAAAATCTAGCGCGGAGAAGGGGGTTTATTATTTCAGTTTAAGAAAAACTTCTTTTTTTATAACTGGGGGGACTCTTTTTTGTATTCTCACTCCAAAATCTTGAGTTGTATCGTATTGTTGGAGCAGTACTATGATTTGTCCTGTTTTCACCTGCAAGATTGATTTTTGTTTATTGCAAGAAAACCCGTGTTGAACACGGAACTCAAAATGCTGATCTGCACAACCCGTATCGAATCCGTGTTGGATGTGCGTGGCCTGAAAACGGAGCTTATAATGTTACGTTTTCAACAGATGCTTATTATTTTTACCAGGAGCTAAAAGAATGTTTCTGCTTGTTATTGAGTTAGAGCCTACAATATTAGTTGAAAGGGTTCTCTAATCTATGTAAGAGGGCATTAACTAAGGTTGTTCCTCAAGGGTTTTGTTTCTTGGAAATGTGTCTCTCATTAAACTATCCTCTCAAAATACTGTAAAATCACTTCAGAGGACAACATTTTTTTCTTTTTTTTAGGGATTTTAGATTTTATTTAACACACAGAATAAATAAACATAAATATCCAAATAAAGCCAACCAAGATCTAAGTTGGAATCGAAGGCTACCGATTATCAAAGCAAATTAAATGATCCACCAAAAGACAGAAATAAAATAAACAAAGAATACAATAAACTAATATTACTACTTAGAGCAGGAGAGGGCCATAGGGACAGAGGAGCATACCCCGGCGTGATAAATTCACAATATTATGCTTCAAAACATAAATTATAGAACAAGAAGTCGCTCTCATCACAGGTAAATAATATATTCTGTTAACATTTTCTTTAAAAGAAATTGACTATTAAGATTTTTTAAACTTATTATCTGACTTAAGACTTTTTTCTGCAGAACAAATCTGGAAATCTAGCTTTTTCACAACTTTAATGAAGGGAGTCTATACGACTCCCCAAACGAGGCGAAGTAGAAGCGAGTAAGCGAGAGAGGGTGGCAATAATAGGTGAATCATAGAAATCATTCACTGAAGACTGAATATCATAAGGCCAAAGTGATAACTGCAAATCTTTTAATTGACTTAGGTTTTATATTTTAAGAAATAAGGAGAGAGTTTCTGTTTCTGAAAGACTTTGAAGTCTTGTAGGGCGATGAAAGAAAGTACCAAGAATTCTTATAACTTTATTTTGTATTACATTGAGAGTTTCAAACGAATCAAAATTTATTTAAATAAACTATACGATAATAGCTTAGCTTAATTCTATTTATAGTTGAGAAAGAATTTTATTAATTGAAAACAAAAAAATGTACTATATTCTATATAAACAACCTAAATTTTGGGCTAGTTTTATACGCAGATGATCAGAATGACTACGGAAAGACAGAAACTCATCTAGAATAATTCCCGAATATATCTTAAACCTTCTCATTCTACTTCCAGAAATAACTAGCCCATCAACTTTAACAGTTCCTTGTTTGGATATCCTAAAAACCATAAATTTCGTCTAGACAAATTTGGGACTAAACGAAAGGAAAAACCACTGGATAACTGAATTTATTTTAGCCACTTAAGTCTCAATAAACAATGAAGGGGTTTTAACTTTAACAGGTACCACCCTACCCTTCGCAAAAATAGCTGTTAGGCTATTCATATTGGATAAAAAATCATTTGTGGAAATTAAAAATAGTAACGGCCCTTATATAGACCCCTGGGGCACGCCACTATCACCCAGAGAATTAGAATGAGACAGGTGGTCTTGAACTTCTAAATAGATTTAACAATTTGGACGTATATCGGAAAAAAAGCAGACGATGAGAGTGAAAAACGGGCCAAATTTTCGTTTATTGTAATGACAAAATAAGCCTTGATTGGGTACAGAACTAGACCTGAATCAGTACAAAATTTGAGGCAAGTCTCTGTGTAAAATAAGCTTAGTTTTTGTTAAGCGTGCTTAGCAACAAACGTTTTTGCTTAAAGATAAGTCCTTTTTTGAATTAGAAATTTGCAGAAATTAATAACCTGCATCGAACGAATAAAGTGGCCCACGTCCGCTCTAACATATCCTCCCCCTTCTGGCTTCCCTCGCCAAACTTCGTGCTATTTCAAGTTGCAGTAGAGGACCGCACATGGGAACAGGCGTTTTCCCCGCGAAAAACTCCCGAGGTACATTCCCTCTTTGAGAATCCCCTCCAGAAGATTCCCCCGCGGAAAAATCCCCCCCAAGGAAAATTCCTCTACGCGCAAAATTGAGCAGCCAAAGAGAAAGCACAAAATAAATATCTGAAAGCGTTGATCAGGTGTCCTAAGAGGTAACAAAGGGACCAGATATAAAAAAAAGACTTTGATATCTGTTTCAAGACAGAGGCTGGTTTTTCTCAATCCTAGACAGATTGTTAATGCGGACATTTTGTTAATGTGATGTTGAAGTGCTAGTGTGATGTATAATTGTGCATAAGATACTATACAGGAAAAAGGGGGGTCATTGTATAGACTGGGGGAGGGGTGCTAGATGTCTAAAAGAGCTCATTCAGTGCCCAAATTGCATAATTCTTCATGAGACTCCGAATAAATATAGAAAAGGGTCTAGGGGGGTGGGGAGGGAAAAAGTTAATCTACCATCTCCCTCTGTTTAAACTAAGCCTGGATAAGGGTGTTGCGGGAAAATGTATCTCTTTTTGTTGCAAAAAACATTTCTTGTATTTATTTTAAAGCTTCATTTAACTAAACTAATTTGCCTGAAATTACATGAAGTGATTTGTAAGTGCACAGCTATATAAAGGAGTGGCGAGGAGCAAGTGCCTCAAAGAGTGCATTTTAATGCCCAAATGTACGAAATCTCATTAAACCTTCATATAAGTATAGAATGAGATTTGAGGAAGGAGGGGGAGGTAGAACTTGATATCTAATTTCCCTTGGTTCCGGGAATATTTTTGGTCTACACCTTTTTGTTATTGGTGCTGGGGAGTAGGGTAATAGTATAACTCTCATTTCTACAATCTTTTTTCTATGTAGTATATATTGCATTTACCATGCCTACCGGCACAGAGGAGGGAAAGCCGAAGCAGGGCATCATGGACCTTACCAGGAAATTTATGGGGGATGGGAAGGGGCAAGTACTACCAAGAGCTTTGTTTTCACCGATTTTAAATGGTAATTTTCCTCTTTTCCCATATAAATGTTTAAATGTATTTTGACATGCATATGCAATTTATTTTAACGTCAGAGAACACTATTCTGGAAGTGCGTGATGGCTTCAGCCACGTAGAAGACCAAGTCACGCAGAACTTCCACCCACATCAACAATAATATCCGTCTCCTTCCACTCGAATTTCTTTAGTAAAATTATTGTTAAGAACTTATTCAGTAAAACTACTGTTAATTGACAATTTTGACTAATTAATTTAGCCTTGTCCAAAATTTTACGTACAATCCAATATTTGAATTCTCGAGCAGAAAACTGAAAAAGCGGGAAGCTACCAGCAAATTTACGATTACTGTTATATACACTTTAATAATAATAAATCGTGTTTTTATTGGCTTGGTAGCCCATATCATGTCTTGGTTGAAAAACAATCATATTTTTTTCCAACTGAAAGTAAGTAGTTACGTTAAAACTTAACACAAACAGAAATTATTCTGTATATGAGGGGGGCTACCCTTCTCTTCAAAACAACACTCTTTATGCTAAAGTGGTAATTTTCGTCACAATTCTTTAAAATTGACTGCTGAAACTCAAGGGCCGTTGAGATGGAATAAGAAACTTTTAAAACATTATAGTCGGTAACAACTCATTCGATAGCAACTGGTTGAAAAGCAGGCTAAATCTTCAAAAGGACACTGGAACTTTTCATTTCCAATTGAATGATCCCCTCAAAAGTTTATTGGACCATTCTTCCCATAAAAGCTTTATATCTTAGCAATGGACAATTTGCATAGCTTACAGCTCTCGCCCAGGGGCAGAAGGGGCGTTTTCAAACCCTTAGGTATGATATATGACCTTTGGGCTTATTTTGAACAAATTGTTTATCTCGAAATTTTGATGGGATGTGTTTTGGGAAAAAACTGTGCAGGAGTGGCTTATTGCCCTCCAGTCACATTTGACTCTTAAAATGGCGGTAGAACTTTTAATTTGCAATCGACTGAGCCCGCTCCGAATTTTACACGAGAACACCTTCCGTATGAAATTTTTCTGGGGGAAAATGAATAAATATTAATACTTTTATGGTAACGCTATAGAATTGCCTCTGACGTAAACAGGTGAGTAGAATTTTCAATTTCCCTTTTAAGGAACTTCCGGAATTATCCAGGGGGAATATGGTGCGGGGAAGTTTTCTGGGGAGGAACGCCTGTTCCCACCACACATATAACTATTTAGACCTCAAATTATTTATCAACTTATTTTAGAAATAAACAACTCTTGGGGTGGGTGTGGCTTAGCAGTTGTGCCTCATTATTAGTTTATTATATTATTCAGAACTTGGTGCTTGAAACTAGTTATGCTCTCACTCTTTCTCTCTCTCTCTCTCTCTCTCTCTCCCTCCCCCTCTTTATCTCTCTTTCAAATCTCTTCAAAAGTAAGCAATGGCTACAATAACAGCTGGAACCTAGTAAAGAATGAACTAGGCAAAATTATATTTAAAATCCTGGTGCAAACAGTCAATTCCAAAGTTTACAAGTAAGAAACTAGACGATGTGTTTGTCGTTTCAGGCACCGTGACTGGTGGTAGACATGTCAAAGGCGTTGTTGCGCAAAATAGTTGTTTGAAATCAGGGAAATATCCATCATTTTATCAGCTTTTAGAGCGTTTTGTCCCTATATAAAAAAGTGGTGTGTGGGTTTTTGTACCACACCCAGATGCAGATAAGGAAATTGGTGTGATAACATGTTTCCTTAAAGGCGAGGTAGGGAATTCCTTGTAATTTCAACAAATCATTGGAAAATATTGGAAAATTCGATTATAGAAGGGGGAGGGGTTGCTTTTTTTATATAAATCGAAGTTCTATCCTTCGTCAGTCATTAATAAATTGTTTGATTTCATATGTAACTGTAAAATTCGCAATATTTTGTAAATGTTTTGAGCCCTTTACTAGTTTTGCAATATTAAGTTGTAATCAACAAGCTCAGAACCCCTTTAGTGCCGACTTTTCAAATCGATCGCTGTGCTTAGCGATTAATATATGTGCTTAGTTTATCATCTACCCCAGTTGAGGACACTTAGCAATAAAAGACGTGGCCTATGTGTATTGTTTTTTTTACAACCCTCCCTCTCCTCCCCCGTGCCACTTCATATAGAAAAGGCGACCGTAGAAACTTAGGCGGGGGCTCATTCAATTGGAAATTGAAAGCTCTAATATTCTTTTTAGGAGTCGAAAGTGATAAAATACAATTTTTCCCAGAAATTAAAGTTTCTAAAGTGCCTACTCGTCCTTAAAGTCACGCTAGTCTCTAAAACTGTCACGATTTTCTAAAAAAAAACCCTTATTTTTGTTTCTGTGTCAACTAGCCAATGGTCCAATTTCATAGTCAGTTTGACATTGAGGTCAGTTCCAGAATAATTACTAGAGGTTATAGATGGTTCATTAATAATTTTGCTGCTTCTCATTCAAGAGCAATGTTTTATTGCATGTTACCCCGGCATAAACGTAACTCATGACTTCTCTGGATTTTCTGGCTGTCATGCTAGGAGTCCCAAAAACGTGAACTTTTTTTTACCTGATAGAATACTATCGAAATTGAACTTGTAATTAGTGTTTCTGCTAATGACAATCACTGTGTATGTGATCGAAACAATCAGTATATTTTTTGATTGTTTTTTTTTCTTCACAATCTAATAAAAGGATTTATTCCTATTCGAACTGTTATTTATCGACTTGTAACAACATTTGCTTATTAAGTAGGCAATCACAGGCCACTAATAGACAATGAGCTGGAGAAAGTAATAAAACTAAGTCTACGTCTCAAAGTACGAAATGGCCTCTTTTACCAAAGTTCTTGCTTTTACACCAGTGCTCTATTATACCTAAATTTGTACAGTACCAAATTTACTCAGATATTCACTAATATATTCATTCAATGTACATAGTGAGTTTTAACTCAGTTCAACATGCCCCCAAAAGTCCCTGAAAGTTTCACCTTAATGCCCTTAGACCTAGCTACAGTAGTGCACATGGTGCCTTTTGGTTTGCTCAACACCCCTCAACATGTCCAAAAAGTTTTAATTTAATAACCTAAGCCGCTCCTGAGATATTATTGATATACCCTGCAGACACACAGTGTGTGATTTTAGTTTGACATCAAACATTTCGTGGTAACGAACTGTAAGTAAGGAGCGACCCCGCTCAATAGTAATCGAAACGCTAAAACACTGAATTTTGATACCAATAGGTACTTCCAAAGAATCAGATTTTTATGCTAATTTCAAATATATGAATTTACATTAAGTAAACTTACCCATCAAAAGTTACGAGCCTTAGACAATTTGCCTTATTTTCCAAAAAAAGGGAAAACACCCCTCAAAAGTCACAGCATCTTAATGAAAATCACACCATCAGATTCAGCGTCTTATAGAACCCTTTTGTAGAAGTTTCAAGCTCCTAACTGCAAAATTGTGGAATTTTGTATTTTTTGACAGAAGAAAGACCACGGATACGTGTTTATTTGTTTGTTTGTTGTTTTTTTCCCAGGGGTGGTCGTATCGACCCAGTGGCTCTAGAATATTGTGAGAGGGCTTATTCGAACGGAAAGTAAAAGTTCTAGTGCCCTTTTTAAGTGACAAAAAAATGAAGGCAACTAGACCCTCTCCCACGCTCATTTTTTCTCGAAGTCACCTGGGCAAAATTTTGAGATAGCCATTCTTTTTAGCATGGCCTAAAATTTAATAACTATGTCTTTGAGGATGATTTAATCCCCCACAGATCCTTGGGAAAGGGTTGCGAGTTGTAAACTTTGCCAAATGTTTACATACATTATTGGTTATTGGGAAGTATACAGACGTTTTCAGGGGGGGGTCTAGTAGTGGGGGAGGGTGGGACGGGGGTAAGGGGGTTACGCGGGAGGATCTTTCCATGGAGGAAGTTTTTATCGGCGAAAATACATTGCTATGAAGGAGGTGCCGAATTTCCCAGCATTATTTAAAAAAAAATTATCAGAAATGAAAAGAAAGTTTTCAACTGAAAAACTTTTCAACTGAACGTTTTCCAACATTAAAGTTTAAAACGAACAGAAACTATTACGTATATGATTGGATTCGCCCCCTTGTCAATACCTGACTCTTTACGCTAAAGCTTTTTTAGTACTTTCATAAGAGCTATTTATTCTAATTAACGGTCTTGTGATTAAGGGTCATTCTTAAAGAACTGGAAACAAATTTGAACTTCAGCGTTAAGATCGAGGTATTGACTCGGGGGTGAACCCCCTAATATACGTTTATAAAAATATATAAATATAGAAGTTTGTTACGTAAATTTAATTCGGAAGTTACGTATATTTCAGAGGCATATCAGAGGCAACGCTGTAGCGTTGCCTATAGTGAAGGCCATACGGCTCCGATGTTTTATTATTTATTTATTATTATTTTTTTCCCAGAGGCACTTCATATGGAAGAGGTCGTCGTAGAAACTTCTAAGAGGGCTCATTTGATTGGAAATCGAAAGCTCTAGTGCCCTTTTTAATAGTCGAAAGTGATTGGAGGACAACTAGCCCCCCCCGCCCCCGCCCATCATTCCCCCAAACACATCCAATCAAAATTTTAAGACAGCCATTTTGTTAAGCGTAGTCGAATCCCAGATAGAAAATATGTTTTTGAGAAGGACAATCCCCCACAACCCTCAGGGCAAGGGTTTTTAGTTATGCCCTGGGGGAAAATAAGGTTTTTATAGAAGGCGTTGTCGTAGAAACTTCAAAACAGGCTTATTCGATTAGAAATTCAAAGGGCTAGTACCTTTTTTAATTGTCAAAAGTGATTGGAGGGCAACTAGCCCCCCCCCCCACGCCCATCATTCCCCCAAACACATCCAATCAAAATTTTGATATAACCATTTTATTAAACGTAGTTTTAAGTTCTGGAAATTAGGTCTATTTTTTTTAGGAGGACAATCCCCCACAACCCTCAGGGCAAGGATTTTAACTTATGCCCTGGGGGAATATAAGGTTTTTATAGAAGGCGTTGTCGTAGAAACTTCAAAAAAGGCTAATTCGGTTTGAAATTCAAAGGGCTAGTGCCCTTTTTAATAGTGGAAAGTAATTGGAGGGCAACTAGCCCCCCCCCCCTGCCAATCAATCCCCCAAACACATCCAATTAAAAATTTTAGATAGCCATTTTGTTCAGCTTATTTGATTTCCAGACAGATAATATGTTTTTGAGGGGGACACTCCCCCTTAGCCCTTAGGGCAAGGGTTTTAAGTTATTCCCTCGGGGCATATAAGGTTTTTATAGAAGGCGTAGTCGTAGAAACTTCAAAAGGGCTTATTTGATTGGAAATTGAAAGGGCTAGTGCCTTTTTAATAGTTGAAAGTGATTGGAGAGCGACTATGCCCCTCTCACGCCCACCATTTTCCTAGACACATCCAATTAAAACTTCAAGATACCCATTTTGTTTAATGTAGTTGAAAGTTCTGGACATTAGGAGGATGAGAACCACCCTCACAGCCCTTAGGGTAAGGGTTGTAATTTATGCCCTGGGGGCATATGAGATGTTTATAGAAAGTGTTGTCATAGAAACTCAAAAAGGGCTCATTCGATTGGAAATCGAAAGGCCTAGTGCCAGAAATTACAATAGATAACCGAGTCAAACTCAAAACGAACAGAAATACGAATATAGAAGTTCGTTACGTAAGTTAATTCGGAAGTTACGTATATTTATCAAAGGCACCGCTGTAGTGCTGCCTATAGTAAAGGCGATATGGCTCCAATGTTATATTATTTATTTATTATAGTTTTTCCCAGAGGCGCTTCATATGGAAGAGGTCGTCGTAGAAACTTCTAAGAGGGCTCATTCGATTGGAAATCGAAAGTTTTAGTGTCATTTTTAATAGTCGAAAGTGATTGGAGGGCAACTATCCCCCCCCCCATGCCCATCATTCCCCCAAACACATCCAATCAAAATTTTGAGACAGCCATTTTGTTCCGCGTAGTCGAATACCATATAGAAAATATATTTTTGAGAAGGACAATCCCCTACAACCCTCAGGGCAAGGGTTTTTAGTTATGTCCTGAGGGAAAATAAAGTTTTTATAGAAGGCGTTGTCGTAGAAACTTCAAAACAGGCTTATTCGATTAGAAATTCAAAGGGCTAGTTTCCTTTTTAATAGTCGAAAGTGATTGGAGGGCAACTAGCCCCCCCCCGCCAACGCCTATCATTCCCCCAAACACATCCAATCAAAACTTTTAGAGAGCCATTTTGTTCCGCTTAGTTGATTTCCAGATAAAAAAGTATGTTTTTGAGGAGGACAGTCCCCCACAGCCCTTAGGGCAAGGGTTGTAAGTTAGGCCCTAGGGGGATATAAGGTTTTTTATAGAAGGCGTTGTCGTAGATGCTTAAAAAAAGGCTCATTCGATTGGAAATTTAAAGGGCTAGAACCATTTTTAATATTCGAAAGTGATTGGAGAGCAACTAGCCCCCCCACGCCCATCATTCCCAAACACACATCCAAGCAAAATTTTGAAATAGCCATTTTATTAAACGTAGTTTTAAGTTCTGGAAATTAGGTCTATTTTTTTTTAGGAGGACAATCCCCCACAACCCTCAGGGCAAGGATTTTAGGTTATGCCCTGGGGGAATATAAAGTTTTTATAGAAGGTGTTGTCGTAGAAACTTCAAAAAAGGCTCATTCGATTAGAAATTCAAAGAGCTAGTGCCCTTTTTAATAGTCGAAAGTCATTGGAGGGCAACTATCCCCCCCCCCACGCCCATCACTCCCTCAAACACATCCAATTAAAAATTTTATATAGCCCTTTTTTTCAGCTTATTTGATTTCCAGACAGATAATATGTTTTTGAGGAGGACACTCCCCCACAGCCCTTAGGGCAAGGGTTTTAAGTTATTCCCTGTGGGCATATAAGGTTTTTATAGAAGGCGTAGTCGTAGAAACTTCAAAAGGGCTTATTTGATTGGAAATTGAAAGTGCTAGTGCCTTTTTAATAGTTGAAAGTGATTGGAGAGCGACTATGTCCCTCTCACGCCCACCATTTTCCTAGAAACATCCAATTAAAACTTTAAGATACCCATTTTGTTTAATGTAGTTGAAAGTTCTGGACATTAGGAGGATGAGAACCGCCCTCACAGCCCTTAGGGTAAGGTTTGTAATTTATGCCCTGGGGGCATATGAGATGTTTATCGAAAGTGTTGTCGTAGAAACTCAAAAAGGGCTCATTCGATTGGAAATCGAAAGGCCTAGTGCCAGAAATTACAATAGATGACCGAGTCAAACTCAAAACGAACAGAAATACGAATATAGAAGTTCGTTACGTAAGTTAATTCGGAAGTTACGTATATTTATCAAAGGCTACGCTGTAGTGCTGCCTATAGTAAAGGCGATATGGCTCCAATGTTATATTATTTATTTATTATAGTTTTTCCCAGAGGCACTTCATATGGAAGTGGTCGTCGTAGAAACTTCAAAGGGGGCCCAATCGAAAGTTTTAGTGCCCTTTTTATTAGTTGAAAATGATTGGAGGGCAACTAGCCCCCTCTCCACGCCCATCATTCCCCCAAACACATCCAGTCTAAATTTTGAGATAGCCATTTTATTAAACGTAGTTTTAAGCTCTGGAAATTAGGTCTTTGAGGATGACAACTGCTCCACAGCCCTCAGGGCGAGGGTTGTAAGTTTTGCCCTGGGGGCATATAAGGTTTTGTATAGACAACGTTGTCGTAGAAACTTCAGAAAGAGCTCATTCGATTGGAAACTACTTAAATGGCTAGTTCCCTTTTTAATAGTCGAAATTGATTTTAAGGCAACTGACACCCCTTCATCCCCCATCATTCCAAACACATCCTTCCACCCCAAACACATCCAATTAAAATTTTGATATAGCCATTTTATTCAACGTAGTTGAAAGTTCTGGAAATTATATGTTTGAGCAGGACACTCCCCCCACAGTCTTCAGGGGAAAGGGTTATAAATTATGCCCTGGGGGCATATAAGGTTCTTATGGAAGAATGCTCGTATAAGCTTCAGAGAGGACTCATTTGATTGGGAATTGATAGTTCTTGTTCACTTTTTAAGTGTTAAAAGATATTAGAGAGTAAGCAGCTCCCCCCCCCCCAAACCCTTTTTTCCCAAGTGCATCCAATAAAAATTTTAAGTTAGCTATTTTGTTAGAAATAGTTCAACGATCATGTAACAAAAATTACGGTGTCGACACAACCCACCAGGGCCCAGCGGTAGGCGTTGTAAGTTATGCCCTGGGGTCATATACGGGTCTTATGGAAGGGATGCTCGTATTAACTTCAAAGAGGGCTCATTTTGTTGGAAATTTAAAGTTCTTGTTAACTTTATAAGATTGAAAATATATCGGTGGGCACCTAACCCCCCCCCCCCCTCCACGTCCTTTTTCCATCAAACCCATCCGATAAGACCTTTGAGATAGTTTTTTTTAAATAGTTCAAAGAACATATAAAGACAATTCTGGGTTCAACACAGCCCCCGAGGGCCCGAGGGCAGGGGTTGTAAGTTATGCTTTGGGGGAATATACGTTCTTATTGAAGGGATGCTCGTAAAAAATTCAGAGATTGCTCATTTGATTGGAAATTTAAAGTTCTAGTTCAGTTTTTTAGAGTAAAAAGAGATTAGAGGGCAACTAGCCCCCCCCCCTTCACGCCCTTTTTTCATCAAACCCATCTGATAAGACCTTTGAGATAGCTTTTTTTAGATAGTTCAAAGACCATGTAAAGACAATTCTGGGTTCAACACAGCCCCCGAGGGCCCGAGGGTAGGGGTTGTAAGTTATGCTTTGGGGGAATATAGGGTTCTTATTGAAGGGATGCTCGTAAAAAATTCAGAGATTGCTCATTTGATTGGAAATTTAAAGTTCTAGTTCAGTTTTTTAGAGTAAAAAGAGATTAGAGGGCAAATAGCCCCCCCCCAACCCCTTACGCCCCTTTTCCCCATATGCATACAATAAAAATTTTAAGATAACCATTAAGTTAAAAATTGCTCAAAAGACAAGTAACAAAAACTCAGGTGTCGTCACGACCCCCAAGCGCCCGGGGGCAGGTGTTGTAAGTTACGCCCTGGGGCGTATGTTGTTCGTATGAAAGGGATGCTCGTATAAACTTCAGAGAGGGCTCATTTGATTGCAAACTGAAAGTTTGAGCTCACTTTTTAATTGTCAAAAGAGATCCGAGGGCAGCTAGCCCCCCTCCCTCCCTCCGCCTTCTTTTCAAAACACATCTGATGAAAATTTTGGGATAGACATTTTCTTAAAAAATTGTTCAAAGGTTGGATAAGAAAAAATCTGGTGTCAATAGAACCAGGGAACAGGAGAAGGCGTTCTAAGTTATGCCCTAAGGACATGTATGGTTCTTATGAAAGGGATGCTCGTATAAACTTGATAGAGGGCTCATTTGATTGGAAATTAAAAGTTCTAGGTCACTTTTTAAGAGTCAAGAGATTTAAACTATCCCTCCCCCCCCCCGCCCACGCTCTTTTTTCCCCAAACCTGTCCGCTACAAATTTAGAGATAGCCAGTGTTTTCGTAATTGTTCAAAAATTAAATAGCAAAAACGCCCCCACAGCCCGGGGGATAGACGTTATAAGTGTTGTCCTGGGGGCATGTATGGTTCTTATGAAAGGGATGCTTGTATAAACTTCAGAGGGGGCTCATTTGATTGGAAATTGAAATTCCTAGTTCAATTTTTAAAAGTCAAAAGATATGCGAGGGCAACTAGCCCCACCCCCACACACCCTTTTTTCCCCAAGCTCATTCGATAAAATTTTTATAATACCCATGTCATTAAAAATAGTTCAATGGTCAGATAAGAAAAATTCCTGTGTCGACGGAACCCGCCAGGACCCGGGGGCAGGCATTATGAGCACCGCTCTAGGGGCATATAAAGTTTTATGGAAGGGATGCTCGTATAAACTTTAGAGAGGGCTCATTTGATTGAAAATTAAAAGTTCTCGTTCACCTTTTGAGAGTCAACAGAGATCGGAGGGCAACTAGCCCCCCTCCTCCACATCCTAAATGCATCAGACCATCATTTTGAGATAAACATTTTGTTAAAAATAGTTAAAGTTCTGATAATAAAAAGCTCCGGTGTTGACACAGCCCCTTTGGGTCTGGGGGTAGGCGTTATAAATTGTGTCCTGGTGACATGTATGGTTGTTATGGAAGGGATGCTCGTATAAACTTCCTAGAGGGCTCATTTGATTGGAAAGAGTCAAAAGTGATTGGAGGGTAGCTAGCCTCCCCCCACACTCCATTTATTTTTTCCCAGAGGCACTTCATATATAAAAAAACTCCTTTACGTATGAGTAGAAATGGGGGTACCAGCCCCACATGGCACCCCTGCTGCCACCTATAACTTTTTTGCACCCCAAATAAGGGCATAGCCTCCCTAGGGAGAATGATTACGTAATGGGGTCAATGACCTCTTTCCAAGGTCGATTTATTTGCTGTTTCTATGTGTAATAACTCCGGGACGAAGGTTGCACATGCGCATTGAATTCTAACGGGAACAATGTTATTGATCTAGGACTCGAGGGGGAAGTGAATTTCCGAGAACTTGATTGCGTAATCGAAGGGGAAATGAATTTCCGAGAACTTGATTGCGTAATCGAAGGGGAAGTGAATTTCCGAGAACTTGATTGCGTAATCGAAGGGGAAATGGATTTCCGAGAACTTGATTGCGTAATCGAGGGGAAGTGGTTAGAGCTAACGAATCAGGGTCAGTCTAGAGTTGGCGGTTAGAGTGAAAGGATTGAAAAATGAATAAATTTGAGAAAGAGAGAATTAGATCAAATCTAGTGTTTATGGAAAAACATTTGATTTTTGATGATGATTTTCTCAAGTTATCTCTCCAACGCAGGATATTCTCTCAGGGAACACTTGACAATATAATGAAAACTGATTCTCCCCCATTGGATTATTGTATGAAACTTTTAAAATGTGATTCAAATGCTTATACTCAATTTATTGATATATTGATCACGACACGTCAGAATGATATCGTGGATATACTTTTGAAAACATTGCCAAATGGATTCAATGTAGATGGCTCCCCATCATTCGAAAGAGGTAACGTCACAGAGCTACTCCTCTCTCCCCCCATGTCCCTCTCATTGAATTTATCGAACGAAGATGATCAGTTTCGTGTTAATTGTGAGTGAGTTGACATCGGAAACCGAAAAATGTTCTCTATATGTCCATTGTGCATGTACACTCTTGGCAGTTGGAATCAATGTGAGAATTGTACAATTGTTGATGACTATAGTGAAAAGTGTAAATTATGTAATCCTTGTAAATTACATAGAGGCTATGCAGTACAAATTAAAGGATGTAATTCATGTCTTGAGGAGGTGTGTGACTCTCATCCTAGAGGGCATCGGTGCTCCAATTGTCACTATGATAAATGTGATCAGTGGGAGAATACTTACCCCGCTATGATTGGAAAGAATCCCAAACGTGATTTCAGTTTATTTCTACGAGATTGGTATCGTCGCGGATTTAAATTATTCTGGGAAGAGGAATCTGGTCTACGATTCAACTGTTGGAGTAACAAGACAATTTGGTTTCTACGTCATCGCTGTGACGACACTGCCTACTATGACTACAAACCAAGTGATTTTTATTTGGCAGTTACCGAATGTGATTCACCATTTGAAAACACTGTATGTGATATTGCTTCAAATAGACAGATTGAAACTCGTGAATTTCATAATATGAGTGCAAATAGTATCATTGACTATACAAAAAGATATGACAAGAGTGAAGTTACATTATACTGTAGAAAATGTGACCCTGACTTTGCAGTCAATCAAGATCAATAGACAGTGAATCCAAATGATTTACCAGCATTAGTGGTTCACGATAGTTGCCTATACATCGAAGAGAAAGAAATCTAAAGTGGAGATTGAAAGACATTGCTGTATATATATATACATTTTATTAATAAACAAATTCACATAAATTTTTAAGCACTTTACTCCTAGGGCACTAAAATCAATACTATATAGGTCTGAGAGGATATTTTTCACTAGAAAGTCGTTCAGACGGGGATTGTCACTATAAATGTGGAAAAACTGCTTGTAAGTATAGCCACGACATCGGAACACAAAATATAGTAGTGCATGGAAGCCACAGCTTTTAGTCGTTAGATCCTGCACCCTCTTCCGATTTTGAATAATAGTTTTCCCACTGCCCTCAATATAGTTGCTGATGTGGAGTGTGTAGAATGTATAGGGTAGACCAAGAGGATCAAAAAATTCAATCGTCTTCATTGTTTCAAAGATGCAGAGCCAATGACCCGTCAGCACAGTCAACGGACTGCTATTAACAGTAATCAAGGTATTGTTGACACTTTGAATTTTTCCAAGCTAATCCGAGGGCAGACAATAAGATTTGTACTGGGACATGTAGGGATCCATATTAAATACATTGATTATTTGACTGGTGTTCATGGCGCCAAGTCTAGTAGAACACTGCCTTCGGGAGTGATTTCACAAGAGGTTTCATATTGGCTTAGTGAGATTAATGCAATACTCTCAGCCACTAGGTTGGCAAATGTACACTCTAAACGCACACTCCCCGTACGTACTATACTCATATCCTGTGTACCCGACAAATCCAGTACAATGACACCATGTGTTTTAGCAAACATATCTTCGGTTATACCATTTTCAAATAGTTGCGAATCATGATCTAGGGTTTGCATGGTCAACTCGTACAATGTTCTATAGGATCTATCAACAAAGATAGATTGTAGAGTGGGATGCCGTTTACTTTGCACACAAGAGATGAAAGTCCACACATCTCGAATTTATGTGGGCATTCAGTACATGATCATATTGCATTAGAACTTTGCACAACGATAAAGGGCAATTTTGAGGAAACTTTGCCATGGGCAAATGATGAGTCGGTGAAGGAACGGGAGCACACTGCTATATGACATGGAGTGGTTACTACCTGAGGACCCTTCAGGTTCATATTATTTTCATTAATTCTCAGTTTTTCCACAGCCAAAGCAACATAACTCCTAACCTGTTTTGTGTGCAAATGACGGATTGCCGTGGTGATTGGAAGACTCAACTTACTAGGGACTGCAAGTTCCTTTCTTAGTATGAAATTTGTTGGCGCACTCGTTAGTTTTAAATACACTTTACAGTTGTGTGGCAGTCAGTTGGATCTATTAAATTTTTCATTATTTATTTTTCCGACTATATGTAATTCACTTGTTGCAGCATTTTTAAATGAATTTGTACTCTCAGTATTAGTAATGTATTCATATCCATTGGAGGCACCTCTCAATTCCTTGTATGACTTGGGTGTCATCAGCATGAATTGCATATAGCTTGCATAGTTGGAGTGATTGTTGCTTGTGCTCACTAGCGTGCCATTGATGTAGACACTAATTTGACGAAATAAATTATGTAGTATACAATTTTCATAGGATAACCAATCGGACAGAATTGGCATTGTATTATTGGATTTCCGAACTTTCATTTGCAAATCTATAAATGTGGACGATAAATCTAAGAAGTAGTCTTCATTGTAATAAGTTTGAAAGTGGATATTGTCGGAGAGGGGTTGTAGTGAATAAAATTGTTAATAGTAGCCATGCTTGACACTCACATCAACATTTTCGGCATTGAATAGATTCAAAGAGGCGGTGATTGAAGGTTGAGAATCCTTGTGTGGTAGGTAGGAAATCTTAGGAGAAGAAATCTAGTTTCGATCTAACAATTTTCTTCCTGGGGCTTCAGGTTACAGCACGTATCGTCTTTTTCATTCTTTTCTTTGACAAAAGGGGTGTCTTACGTTTCCGTCCTGAGTAGAGACTGGTGAGGAATGCGCTGTTTCTTTACCTTTTTAAGCCATTAACATTCTGTTTTAATCTCTCGCCAAGGGCTCGCGCACTTGACCTAAGATTTTCCGTAGCACTTTTTTTAAAATCCTTGCCAGAGCTCCAATCGTATAGTGTAGAGGATGCAAAATCTGTCGCAGCCGGTACAAGATATTTTCTACCCAGTGGTAGTGAAGAGCGAAACAGCTTAGCAAACCAGCTGCCAAGACCGTAGCCAGACATTGACGAGCGACCCTTGTAGTAGTCCATTCCACTGCCCTGTTGTCTTGGCCCAAGAGTATTAACATAGCATTCAATATCAGGACAAGTGAATACCACTTTTTTATTAGACATCTTGCTGTTGAACGATGGGTCGAAAATGGCATGTAATCACAGCCAAACCTTTTGAAATTGCGATTGGATCACCCAATTCGGTTCTTAGTGTTAACTGACAGAGTTCCAAATAGGAAGTGTTTACAGGAACATACTGAAGATGCTTTATATTGTAGTGGTGAGCATGTTCTTGATTGGTTTTTCGTTCAAGAACTCGTAGGAGGGGAACATTTGAATTACTAACCCGAGATGTTTCCACAAATGAAGCGTAGAGAAATATACAATTGTCTGTGGAGAAGGCAGGCGGGTAGTCAGCAAAAATGAAAATAGTGTTTCCGGCACTTTTACCATTGATTATATTGAGCTTAAAGCCAAGAACATTCATTAGATTATTATTGAGAATAACCTTTTCACTGGAAATAGGTGAACTAATGTAGATCTTGCCCTCCTCCTTTGAATAGTTGAAATGAAAAGCCCCTTTTTTACGAGCGGAAATTCTTTTATTGATAGAACGACATAAATCATTCATACAGGTGAGTTCCTCGTAGGGTAATTCAATGTATGGATAATCCAACCAATTGATTTTTTTAATTTGTTCTTCATCACCTGGTGGCGGTGGCCACTCATATGGTCTGGTTTTTATTTCATATTTACGATATTTTCTCAGGATGTCCTAGGTATTTTTGAGAATACAGTCGACAAGAGACACTTCACACTGTCCCTCGTCAAATTTGATGGTGGGGCAGAGTTTCTACCAAAAATCAATTGTTCTATTCAAATCAGTATCGAGAAGATCAGAAAAATTGGACATGAAAGTCAAATAGAAATCATTGGGCATTTTCAACGTCTTCAGCACTGACCCAAGAATCAAAATCTGAGTTGTATCCTAGCCAGCGAACAAGCAACTGTTTCTTGCCATGGTGTGTACGACTCTTTAATATCTTTTCAATTTGATAAATTTCACTAGTGTTTCTAACTTTTTGCAGTTCATATTCATAAAAACCGCCTAGAATCTCATCATCTTTGGTGTCTCACAGTCGATAAGTTATGGGTTTAGTGTGCAGGATTTTAGACACTTTAAAAAGTTTGGTGCTCAATAAATAAGTTCCCTTTTAAAAAATATTGGTGGTTCTATTAATTCGAACAGTATCCCCAACATTGAATTTCTTCTTCTTTTTCTCTTTTTGACCATTGGAGTATTGCTTTAGAAAAGCATCAAATGTATTTTCACTGTAGTCAACATCCGAGGGTGTAGAGTTGGACAGAGATCGATGGGGACGATGGTTGTATATCTGCATGATTTTATCTAAATCGTGAATAAAAGCAAGTGTATTTTTCAACGTACAATATCTTGAAATTAATAGACGAATCTTTCTTATTAATTAATCGGCCAATGCAGCCTTTATCGGGCTGTGACTATGATATAGTATTGTATTACATTTCAATAGAACACTTTGCACATGTGGATTAGAAAATTCACTGCCACGATCCGATTGAATTTTTCTATATGAATCCTGTTCAAGAATACTTTCAATGGCCCGAGCAACTTCAATACCTCTCTTTGATCGCAGTGGAATGGCATAGGCATAGCGACTAAAGATACTGATTGCCACTAGAATATATTTGTAGGGTGCATTATTACGTTGTTGAAGCGCATCTAGAGTTCAAAGATCCATTTGGATTATATGCAGAGGGAAAAAAGCTTTAGTTTGTCGATGTTGTTTGCTGCGAAGCCTGTGATTCCGATGCAGTGTGTAACTCGATTCATTTTCTAGATACTCTTTTGCATTTTTCAATGTGGTGGTGTCTGTCACAGCTTTAGAAAGCATTATGAGGGAACTTAATCTCCCCGGTTTACCACAATTGTCATAGATAATATTCAGAACTTCAATACCGTCGTAAGGAGACATGTAGGGTAAATACCACTGCACTGTTGAACACTGGAGGGCGAATCAATTTGTCTTCGCTTTTGACTAGCAGCCACAGGTGTTGTAAAATCAGTGACGCTGCTAGTATCTTCAAATATTGAATCTTCTTCTTTTTTAAATGATGGTGTTGGTGGACTATATTCTCTTAGTTTCTTTAGAATTTGCTTATTGACAATGAGACTTTTGGGAAAGTTTGATACACACAGAAAGGTGTATAGATTATCGTCAAAGGATAAGAGTCCTTTACGATTCGTCACCATATCACAAATTAAATCAACTAGATTATAACTTTTTCCTTGAATTATAATTCGTTTCCCTGTGCTCTCGACTTGAACTTGATCACCAGTTTCCAACATGAGATAAGATAATACTCTTTTACTCTGTTCTCGATAGGTCAAAGGCAATAGGTTTCCAATTTTTAATACACTTGAATTCAATTCCTTCTCCTTTGATGCTGCTGCAGAATCTTGAGGAAATGTTTCCTGTGGAGAGGGATCGGCGACGGTGGGTCTCTCACGATAAGGTTTATGTTTGTCCATACGTCGCAATGCATCTTGAAGTAAAAGCAGTTTTTTGTCATTGGCAATATTCTCGTCGTTAATGAATTTGCTTAGATTTTCTTCAAAATGTTCGATGGGCGAGAGGACAAGTTCATATGGTGTCAATTTATAGGGTTTTGCCATTCTCTCTCTAGAAAAAACTGTTTATAAATCCTGCAATTATTGGCAGTAAAAGTGTGAAAAAGCTACCACCTGCCTGAAGGAGCCGTTTTCTTTTAAATTTTTCCCTTGTTTTTACAAGCCAAGGCGCGTGCAGTGGAACGATGTTGCTTTTTCTGTTGTCTAACACCTTCTGACAGTTGAACATTGCCCTCAGTTAAATTTAAACAAAGTTCAGATATTAGATTAATGAAATCATTGTCAACCCCATGTTTGAGTATATCCTTCCTAAGCAATGGTTTTGAAGTGCTTAAAACAAAAAACAGATGCTGTTGTTCACGTAGTTTCTTCAGTGTCATAATGGTGAATAATAGCCTTTTCTACTTTTCGCCGGAAGATATACTGTAATTTCATTGTTGAAAATGTCGGTGACTACACGTAGATCCTCGGGCGTGCTCTGATTAAGATCCAACAAAATGTAACCGTAGGGCTTGCTAGTCGCCTGAGTATACGCTGACAACAGAAATTTTGGGGCGCCGGGGAATATCTGCTTATTGAGAGTTATGAGCGAGCTAGAATCACGAACGACTCGATAGATAATATAGATGGTGCAATTCAAAGCAAGGGTTCGCATACATTTGCTCTGATGAAACAGATTGTGTAGAACCAGAGTAACGGAAATGTGTTCATGGTGGGAGCGAACAGTGAACACTTGTAACATTTCCTGTGAGAACTGTTCAATGGATTCAGCCAAATCATCAATAATCAGCCACGAGTTCGGTTCAATACTATTGAAAACATCAAGTCCCCGTATGAATTGTATCGGTATGGATGTGGCAATAGCTTTTATTTTATCATAGGACTCTTGCCAAATACTATAGCAATAGTAGATTTTTTTCGGTTTGTCCAAAAACATTTTATCGCAATTTTGAATTATTTTAGCTAAAAGTGTTGTTTTCCCCGACATTGAGGGACCACACAGAAACGATCTGAAGGGTGTTTTAAATTGATACATGCTGTTGACAACAGTCGGCCTACAACTAACTGTAAATCGTATGTGCTCAATGAATAAGTAGCAATAATTTTCCCCATTGATCTATCTATTCAAGAACAACAAAAAACAATATTTCATGGCAGCATTTATTTCGACACTGCATGAAAACAAATATTTGCAGTCAACATGAACAACGATAAAAATAATAACACTTGTTCAACGTGACACTTGGTCAAAATGAAAACTATTTGTTCAACATGAACAACGATAACACTTTATAAATAAGCACTTTTCTGTACAACACTTTTCTGTACAATAAAAAAAACACTTTTTGTCCATCAACAACAACACTTTTCTGTACAACACTTTTTGTCAACTTAAACACTTTTTCATACAATAACACTTTTTGTACAGCAGAAAATACACACACTTGCAGGGAAACGCTAGTAGTAGCACAGTTGAACATTATGAATTTAAAGGTGGGATCCCCCCCCGGGACCGCGGGGCCGAAGGCCGGCCGGCCGCGGGCGGGACGTGAGCTTTTTTGAAATTTCTAGTACTGAACTGCCACCTGCAATATTCTTGTTCAGTACTACATTTCGCTTTCGCCTGTGTAGAAGAACCATGCCGGCCTCTATGCTCGTGAACGATGTAAAATTGGGGTCGGCAATAATTCGTGCACACTCTAGAGGGTCAGTCACGACGTCGCAGCGAGATCTATTACGAACGCTTTCACACATTTTGCCAAACGCTGAATTTAGGATGAGCTTATACATTTCCTTCTCCACCTTTGAATTTGCCTTAGAGCGTTTATCGACAAAAGTGTCGATAAACGTTTTCAAGTAGGGTCGCTGATTGAACTGCAGGACCCTGTGTATTATGGTGATCTTGAAACCGTTGCTCACCATCCAGTGCAAAAGAACATGGTGAACAACGATATTCTCTTTAGGGTCCAAATCAGCAATCAGTTTCTGTTTAGAGGGAGTCCAGTGCATCCCCATATCCTCAACCAATGAACGATTGTAGGGGCTCAACGAGTCCCTGCTCACGGGCCGATTGATACAGGGAAAAACAAAATCTTTGACTGAGTCGTGAAGCGCCAGCGGAATGTGACCGTCAACTTCAAAGAACCATCCTTGTGGCCCATTGTCCTCGACGGTGTTAATGTCGGGGAACTCACAAGGATTCTCAATCCATTGATAGTTCCCACACGGCAAAGAGTAGTTGGACATTGCCGAGGGGTACAATGAGTTTATGTCCAAGAACACTGCCTTTGACTTTGCACCGGTGCTTTGTCCGCTCTGATCGGTTGATAAGATGCGGTCCCCATGAAAAACATACCCACCCCACCATGAACGCGCTAACAAAAGGTGCTGATCTACGTCGGTGATTAGGCCTATTTCCTCCCTGCTAATTTTTAAAATTAAATCCATTACTAAATGGGGTGTAGAAAAATAATAACCAATATCTACCCCGAACTCTGAATAGATCTGGTCTGTATTCTTACAGACTATATCCAACAGAGTTAGAACGTCACTGGGCAAGTACAGTCTACAATAATCCCACCCATTTTTACAATCCCCCTTGGACCCCACCTTCTTGGCAAACTCATACTCCTCGGCTGTGCATTCACTGTTTGTCAGTGAATTGTAAAAAGCTTCAATTGGAGGTAGTTTCTCCTCACTTAAGCGTGCGCCAGAACAGTAATAATCGTATGCGTATATACCTTTTCAGGTCAACAGGTCATACATTTCACTGTCTGGAAAGTGCTGTTTAAGTAAGGGAAAGCTATCAAAATTGTCGCTTTTTTGCACTTGAATCAATTGACTCAATGCCTTGGGGAAAAAACTAAAGGAATCTAAAAACCTGATTTTATTCCAGCACGTACGCCCATTATCCACTGCCTGCCATTTCAGTTCGAGAAGCAATAGCTTCTCGGCCGATTTGGGAATTATGTTGTAGATAAATGAACTATTTACCCATGGACAATCTACTCCCCCTCCCTCTCTATGCATACGTGCCAGTGCCGGTAAAATAAATTTTAAGTCATAATTGGAGTTGTGGATAAAAACTGGGATTTAAAACTGCTGGCTAACATTTAAATTACACGATTGATGCGCAACCCCTCTAAAATGATGACCCCCCGAGGCTCTGTCCTGCCCCCGATGGTCCTGATTTCTGACTTTTCCCCGCCTCCAGCTGTTGCCGTTGGTTTCCTTATACCCCGCGGCGCACTCCCCCTTACAAACCCCCCCGAGTGTTTTATTTTTATTCGCGAGACGATCCTCTGCAGACAACACAATTGGATAATGCGTATTTCTCAAACGAGAAATAGCACCATTAGCCGTGCCAATCAGTTTAGTCAATGCCTTGACCATGCACTCCCGCTCATCCAATGTTTCAACTATTTCTAACAACTGCATGGTGTTAGAACTGTCTCTTTGTGCGTGGGTGTAGGACACTGCAATGGCCTGATGTTCTTTGATACGGTTTGGAAATGGGGGATCATTAATCTCCACCAACTTAGCCTCACAATCCAAAGATAGTTTGTCGCACTGGGGGAGGGTATTCTGAAAATTTTTGAAATGTAGAATGGAACTATCCCCTGACACGATTTCCACTGTCTGATAGCCATGTCGATTACATTGCCTCATCCCGTAGTTTTATATCACTACGGAATTGTGACAAGCATGTTGGACAGTAGAAACGTACCCCTAGATCCCTACCACCCCCCAGAACTCTACTAATGTCAGTGATAGGGTTAAAATGACCGATTATACTCGGTTGACTAGGTGGTGTGTATAACAACCAAAACCAGTATTTAACCAAATCAACTGAGGGGCCCCTTACAGGGAAAACCACCCCCTTCTTTTTTTAAACGAGCCCCATCTTCAAATTCAGTTTCGTTGTACCACAGTAACGCCAATATTTAAATGGGCATTAGCCCTTTAAAAAATGTCAATAGCTCGAAGCGTTACTAGATATTTTCCTTCTAGGAAAGAGAAATCTACAACTGGGAAATGAGTCCCGTCCTTCCCATGTACAGCCCAATTGTCTAAATTCTTCTTGGTAGCGTCATCTGCTAGAGGCTGAAAGGCTGATATGAGGAAAGCATATCTGAAACACTTTTGATCTGTTTCAAAACAGATCCGCTGGACACCACGACAACCTTCTAGATCTGGATTATAATTTAAAATAGTATCCCTTTCAGAACTAGCCCCCCCTCTTAAAATAAAATCTTTCTTAAATTTACAAATATTTATACTGAAATTTTCAACAAAAAGAACTAGAGATCCACTTCCGTTTTCATTAAAGTTCTCGAGATGCGTTATAACTTGATCGACCCAATCTATGAAGGCTCCCTCAAAATTTTCTAAATTTGGATAAACCAAACGCATCTCGGAATGTATAAAATTATAATAAACTTCACTTTTTCCCTCATTCAAATAAAAAACTTTTAAAACAATTGAAATCTTAATTGAATCCCTACCCCCCCCACAATTGAATCTGTTTCTCCAGTAGTGCACGAATGGTTTCTACATAGGCATGCAGAATTTCTACAGGGTCATAAACAAATTTTCCCGTCATACGTGTATTAAAGGGATCCCCAAACATCGCAGTGAAAACAACAATATTATTTAAAATTATATTCGACAGCTGAAAGTCTGGGAGAGTTGTACCCCCCGCCCCCGGGTGGCTAGTAACCCCGCCCCCCAGCTGGTCAACAATAACTGGCGAATGATCCACTTCAGTTGTTCGAAGTGGAGTCGTGAGGGTATCGGAGGTTGGTGGGTTCCCGGTCAATTCCTGGGTGAAATCGTCTAACATTTGCAATGTGTTTGGACTCAGCAAAGGTAAGTCCCCCTGTTCAACTGTGCTACTATCTAAATTAAAATAATTAGTTATAAACTCGTCAATATTATCTGGAATTTGATGTAAATCATCCCATAGTGAATTGTTGGGGAGCTCCACGTGTGCATCTTCTTCTCCTTCTCCAACTGACGAGCAGGAGGGAGATGGGGAGTATGGAACCAGGACAACCTGCAAATGAAAAATAGCTTATTTTCAAAGTGTTCAAATCATCTCCTACTGTTCTAAAAATTTGGATTATTATTGCTTAATAACATTTGGTTAATACAACTGAAGATAATCTAAGATATGACATAGAAGGCGACAATTTGTTCGTTTATTTTCAAAGTGTTCAAATTTTTTTTTTTGCGGCACTTTCCCGCAGCGCTTCCCGTGGCGCTTCCCTGGACCGCAGCGCTTTCTATGAAGCATCTCGAGCCCGTGGCGCTTTCCTGGTCCGAGACACATGCCTGTGGAATGTCACTGTCCCGCAGCGCATCCCTGTGGCGCTTCCCTGGCCCACATCACTTCCCGCGATGCTTCTCGAGCCCGTGGCGCTTCCCTGGTCCGTGGCGCATGCCTATGGCGCTTCCCTGACCCGTGGCACTTCCCCCGGCGCTTCCCTGGCCCACATCGCTTCCCGCGATGCTTCTCGAGCCCGTGGCGCTTCCCTGCGGCGCTTCCCCCAGCGCGTCCCTAACGTTGCCCCACAGCGCTTCCCGGACCACTCGTGGCGCTTCCATGGCCCGTGGCGCATTCCCTGTGGCGCTTCCCTGACCCGTGGCACTTCCCCAGCGCCTCCCTGACTCGTGGCGCATCCCTGTGGCACTTCCCTGACCCGTGGCGCATCCCTATGGCGCTTCCCTGACCCGCAGCGCTTCCCGGACCCATCGGCGCATTCCGGGCTCCGCGACCCTTATTGTAAGCCGCCGCGCCAGTGTTCCGATTTCCAAGACCGAACTTCAGACGAGAAAACAGTACAATTAAATGCTGTAAACCGTTAACTCAGTATATTGTCAACAATGTTTCCCCATCACTAAAATATTGGCACGATAGAAATATCCTTGCCCAAATTACGGGATCCATATGTGACAAATAGATAAATGTGAATAATCTCTCTCAGTTCCTTCTCTTAAAACTATGTGATATTCAATTGTGAAAAATAGGGAATTTTGAGTTTCAAATGGTGAGCATTAATTGAAATTACCCATGAAAAATATTTGCTTATGAGATAGCGGCGAAGAGATAGGGGGGAATGCATAGAAAATAGCAAAGATTAGAAAAAATAGCATTTTGAGTTTCAACGGTATCTAAAACTATATGTGAAGCGATAGCAAAGATTAGAAAAGAGCGGTTTCTTTGCAAAAAATTACATGTAGATATCTCCGAGGGAGGGGGGAGCAGAGAAAAGAGTGGTTTCATTGTAAAAAAATACATTTAGATATCTCCGAGGGAGATAAATTTAAAACAATGGTTGGGGTGAGGGGTTAATATCTCATAGAGATAAGTTTATATTGGGATTGAAAAAGAAAAAACATTGGAAGAAATAGAAAGGTAGGAAAAAATACTTACATTTGCATAATCCCTCTGGACTTGGGCACCCGAAGGATCAGGTAGTGCATGCTGGAGGGCCACTTCCTGACCTTGCATAAGTGGGGCAGCTCTTGAAGGCCCAGGCAACGTATGATGGAAGGTGGACGGGCCGGTGGCGCTATGTTCTTGCGCGACTGGGCCGGCTATTTCACGATCTTGCATAGATGAGCCGGCAGGGTTCTCCATATTATAAGAAGCCACCCATTCTCTTTTCGGTTCTTGACCGGGCTGTATGGTGGCTGCCTCGTCATCTCTGGCTTTCTTGGATGGAGGGGGCACGCATTCTTCATAATTGGCCTTAAAAAGAAGAGAAAAAATTAGTATCTAAATAATTTGCCCCTTTTTTACAGAAAGAAAGTTATTAACTACAATTTTGTTTAGTTTATCACTAAGAAAGCAAAAAGTAAAAATTTCGCGAGAAATATATTAGGCTTAGAAATTAAACGTTTTTATTAGACAATCAGTAGTCTATAGCCATAGGATAGAAATCATTGTTTCTATTTTTACCATTTAAATATTCCGGTCTATAGGCTTTAAATCAGATCGTTAACCCATCGACCTATAGGCATATATTTCGCAGACATAGGTTAAAATGCTATTCAATTTATACATAATATTAGCTTCATGCAACTCACAAAGACTTTTCTAGCCCTGCTTGCTTAATTAGTGTTTTAATTTGACAGAAGAATAGTTCCTTTGACCGCGTTTGTAAACCGGAAAAAGGGTGACTGCTAATTTTAACCACGCACTGGAGTCTTATGTCAAAACAGAACGGCATTTTCATTAAAAATTGACGGAAGTCAATGGTCGCTTTTAGCTGGAAATATAGAAGGAAGGAATTTATTTAAATTCTATTTCTTTTTGCGAGAATATTATTGTAAAAAAATGGTGGAGGGAGGGGGATTTAGCTGGAAATATAGAGGGTAGGAATTTATCGAAATTGTATTTCTTTTTGCGAGATTTTGGGGTTGTAAAACAATGGTGGAGGGAGGGGGGATTTAGCTGGAAATATAGAGGGGAGGAATTTATTGAAAAGCTATTTCTTTTTGCGAGAATTTGGGATTGTAAAACAATGGTAGAGGGAGGGGGATTTAGCTGGAAATATAGAAGGAAGGAATGTAACGAAATGCTATTTCTTTTTGCGAGAATTTGGGGTTGTAAAACAATGGTGGAGGGAGGGGGGATTTAGCTGGAAATATAGAGGGAAGGAATTTATCGAAATGCTATTTCTTTTTGCGAGAATTTGGGATTGTAAAACAATGGTGGAGGGAGGGGGGATTTAGCTGGAAATATAGAGGGTAGGATGTCCATGGAAATGGTATTTCTTTTGCGAGAATTTGGGATTGTAAAACAATGGTGGGGGGGGAGGGGGATTTAGCTGGAAATATAGAGGGAAGGAGTTTATTGAAATGGTATTTCTTTTTTCGAGAATTTGGGATTGTAAAACAATGATGGAGGGGGGGGATTTAGCTGGAAATATAGAGGGAAGGAATTTATCAAAAAAGTATTTCTTTTTGCGAGAATTTGGGATTGTAAAACAATGGTGGGGGGGGGATTTAGCTGGAAATATAGAGGGAAGGAATTTATCGAAAAAAGTATTTCTTTTTGCGAGAATTTGGGATTGTAAAACAATGGTGGGGGGGGGATTTAGGTGGAAATATAGAGGGAAGGAATTTATCGAAATGGTATTTCTTTTTGGGAGAATTTGGGGTTGTAAAACAATGGTGGGGGGGTTGGGGTAGAGGAATATATTTACGTTTTAGCTGAACATATTGGAGGGTGTCCAAGGAAAATTTGTTTGAAAATAAAAATGCACTTACATTGCTAATTGCGGCTGCCAAGGCTTCAAGTTCATCAATAATTTCGTGTGTTCTATCCATTGTGTTCTGGAACTTTCTGATAATTTAATCACGTTGCATGCCCGTTATATATGAAATCTCAAGGGCGAATTGTTATGTAATGGGGAAAATCATATGTAAGCCGCCCTCTGATTGGCTGAGAAGGAGGATGTATCCGACTCGCTGATTGGCTGAGAAGGAAACACGTGATCTAACTGTTTCCGGGAAAGTCATAACATTGCCTAGAGCAATAACAACAAATACTATTTCTGGACACCATGACATTCGCGATCGATTACGCAATCAAGTTCTCGGAAATTCACTTCCCCCTCGAGTCATAGATCAATAACATTGTTCCCGTTAGAATTCAATGCGCATGTGCAACCTTCGTTCCGGAGTTATTACATATAGAAACATCAAATAAATCGACCTTGGAAAAAGAGGTCATTGACCCCATTACGTAATCATTCTCCCTAGGGAGGCTATGCCCTTATTTGGGGTGCAAAAAAGTTATAGGTGGCAGCAGGGGTGCCATGTGGGGCTGGTACCCCCATTTCTACTCGTATGGTCATTTCGTTAAAAAAAATTTCAAAGGTCAGATAAGAAAAACTCCTGTGTCAACACAGCCCCCCCCCCAAGGGCCGGGGCAGGCGTTGTAAGTATTGATCTAGGGGCATATATAGTTCTTATGGAAGGTCTGCTCATATAAACTTCAGAGAGGGCTCATTTGAATGGAAATTAAGCGTTGTAGTTCATTTTCTCAGAGTGAAAAAAGATCGGAGGGCAAATAACCCTTCCCGCCCTCCATGCCTTTGGGTTTATCGGATGAACAAACCCATCTGATAAAAATTTCAGGTGATCATTTCGTTAAAAATAGTTCAACCATCAGATAATACAACTCTAGGGTTGACACAACCCCCCAGGGCCCAGGGACATGCGTTGTAAATTATACTCAGGGGATATATATGGTTCTATAGAAGGGATACTGATATAAACTTCGGAGAGGGCTCATTTGATTGAAAATAGAAAGTTCTAGTTCACTTTTTAAGAGTCAAAACAGACCGAAGCTTAATCTAGTCCCCCCAAGCCCCTTTTCCCCAAACCCATCCGATAAAAATTTTGAGACAGCAATTTTGTGAAAAATAGTTCAAACATCAGATAATAAAAAGTCCGAGGTTGACACAAACCCATTTTTTCCCTTTGATATTGTTACTTGGATATCAGTTTTGATAGTTTTGATATCAGCTTGGATATCAGTTTTGATACTTTGATGAATATTTGATTATTTCTTTTAAAGTTTGATTTTGAAATAAATAGTTTTTTAAAAGTTGAAATTTTTTGCAATCAAAAACGAAAAAAAAATAATTAAAAAAATTCCGGAAAATAAGTTTTTCAAAGAAAAGTAAAGGCTATTTTAAACTTAAGCTAAGCAGATACAAAAACCTTTTGGAATTCAAACTCAAAACGACCAGAAATTACTATTAAAGAATAAATGAAACCCAAAACGAACAAAAATTAAATAAACAATCCTAGCAAAAACATACAACAAGTAACTATATAAATGAATAAATAAATCTTAAAGCGAGTAGTGCTTGGATTGAATTTGAAAATCAAGCTTAAAACGAAAAAAAAATATTTTCCTTTTGAAGTATAAATGAAACTTTAAAACGAACAGAAATTAAATAAACAATCAATGCAAATAAGCATACAATAGATATTAATGTAAATTAATAAATAAATCTTAAAACGAGTCAATCTTAAATTGAATATGCAAATCAAGCTTGAAACGAACAAAAATCACCACAAACAAGAGTTTGGGTATGGCCTCTTTCTCTCACTGTAAAAATCTAAAACCTACTGCGTCACTGGCGCTTTACTGAAAACCAACTTTGTGACAAATATTTTCTTTTGCACTTAATATTGAAAATAAACATTAAAATTATAGTAATGTTTTGAACATATGAGCTTTCAGCAATTAATATCATTATACATCAAATATTCAGCTTAATTTATTAGCTCTTTTTAAAGCTGTTAAATACGAATATAGTTTCCCTACAAACAAGTGATTGGATACTGCCTCCTTATCCTAACTGTAAATAAAAACCAAAAGCCTACTGCGTCATTGGCGCTTAACTGGAAACGGATTATATTACAGATATTTTCTTTTCCAGTTCTTACAGCATAGAAAATATAAATACGATTACAGTGAAATAAATTTTTGAACTGAAGGATATTTCAACAATTAATATCATTATACATCAACTATTCAATTTGATGTTGTTTATACTTTCCAAGATTGTACAAGACGCAAATAGTTTTCATTAAAGTGCCAATGACGCAGTAGGTTTAAGATTTTTACATTGAGAGAAGGAGAAAACCAAAATCTTGTTTGTGGTGATTTTTGTTCGTTTCAAGCTTGAGTTGCATATTCAATATAAGTTTCACTCGTTTTAAGGTATATTTATTCATTTACATTAATATTTATTGTATGTTCGTTTGCATGGATTGTTTGGTTAATTTCTGTTTGATTTAAGTCATTGGTGAGAAGTCATCTGTTCGTTTAAGTGATGTCATTGGTGATAAAGAAGGGATGGAAAGAGGGCTAGTTGCTCTCGAGTGTTCCTGGTAACTTAGAAAGGGCACTATAGCTTTTATTTTCCGTTCACCTGAGCTCTCTCCCAATCTTGAGATATCTCAATCTCCCAACCTATCACCTGGGAAAGAAAAAGAAACAAAGAACATTGATCCGTGATCTTTCTTGTGGAAAAAAAGCGAAATTCTAGAGGGTTCTCTTATATACTGAATCTTATGATGTGATTTTCATTAAGATCACTTTAATTTTTGGGGATATTTCAGCTCTATTTTGAAAATCAAACAAATTGTTTGAGACACGTAGCTTTTGATGGGTAAGATTAAACTTAATTTGGAATCTACATAAAAATCAATTATTTTGACATATTAATTTCTTATCAAAACTTTTTCTCTCAAAGTTTCAGTTACTATCGGGTCGAGTCGTTCCCTGCTTACAGTTTGTTACCACAACCTGTTTGGAAAGTTAATTGCAAAAACCTGATTCCGCGAATTTTGAAAAACAGCTTGAAACCAATAAAAAGATATAAGATCAAAATGAAAACTACACCATTTGAACCACTGTAGCCAAAAACCATTTTAGGAGAGTTACAGTCCCCGATCTTCAGCAATAGGGAAAATCCTTTTTCACATGGTATGCAGGGATGTCTGCTTTTTTTAAGTTCTGAGTGACCTGAAATAGTAGTAAACATAAATCCCCCAAAGAAATATTGATAACAGATAATTTATAAAAAAAATTGGCTTTTTATGCGATTACAAATTTACAAAATTCATTAAGTTTCAAATTACCAATCAAAAGCTAAAAGCATGGGAAAATTTGCTTGGTTTTCGAAAAAGGGCGGAAACACCCCTAAAATGGCAAGTGTTCTTGATGAAAATCACACCATTAAATTGGGCATATCAGGGTACACCGATCTTTTCGAAATTTCAAGCTCCTTTCTACAAAATGTAGGATTCCCTATTTTTCCCAGCAACATTAATCAAAATTAAACAGGTCGTGTTGACAGTTGCGTCTCTATTTCTGAACGAGTCCTATCCCTTAGAAACTGAAAGTTTAAAAATGTGTTTAAATAAAACTAAAGCTGATTTGAACCTGATTCAGGAATGATAATTGTTATTTTTTTAATTGATCTCATTGATAAAATTTCGGTGCGAAAACAATATTGTAAGTTTCTAAAAATAGCCTGAGACTCCATAAAATGGCGTCGAATCCAAGTGATAACTATCCAATTGGAAGCGCTATTGCCGACAGCTCTATTTAGGAGAATTACAGTCCCCCGTCTTCAATAACAACAATCACTTTTAAATGGGATGGAGTGATGTGTCTCCTTTTTTTACACTTGGATTTTTAGGGGCAACCTAGTAAAGAATGAACTCAAGCCCATAGTAGCCGAAAATTCCAAAACTTGTTTTGAAAAAATTGTCATCTAGCTATTTCATATTAGATGTTTCATCTAGTTATTATTTTATCTTAAGGACAAAAGTTCGTTGTGAAAACATGGGAAGTTCAGAAAATAGCCTGAAAGCCCACCATAATAATCTTGGATAAAATGAAAACTGCGCTGTTGGAAACACTGAGGTTGAAAATCGCATTTAGGATAAATACGGTCCTCCATCTTATGCAACAAGGACAACCAGTTTTTCGCATGGGAATCAGTGGCATCTTTTTTTCTTGCCACACTAGGGAGTGTTGAACTATCATAAAGAGATGTCTATCCAAGAAAGGCTATTCTTTTCTTGGACATGCTAAGAAAAATTCCACAAGTAAACAACCTCATGGTATGCGGAACACTTTGGACAATGAAGCACCGACAGAGTCAGAAATTAATACTGTGCAAACCGAAAAAAATAGGTGGTATGAAAACTTTCTGAAGTTTAGTAATAATATCCAAACAGCATAATATCAAATTTCCAAGAGGTGTAAATTCTTTGCTTGATTTTCCAAAATTCCGTTTGTACGTTTCTTACTAGAACCATAAACGTATTTAATTTTTAAAATCCTTAGAGGATCTGTCTATCTTATTTCTCTGTTTGCTGAAACGTAATCCTTGACTTTGGCCTTGAACGATGTTTTATCTAAAATAAACATTGAAAGTTTTCTGAATTAATCTTCCTTTCATATAAATAACGTTAGATAGTTACTGAAAAATTTTTAAAAAAAATACAAAATCATCGTTTTCTCAATGATAAGAAGTATCTTTAAAAGTAAATTGCATTATCTTGCCACTTTGTAATTATCACTTGAAAGTGTCGTGTCTTTTTTTGTAATAAAGCCTTTTTGAGTAAGTAGCCTAGATAGGCTGTAAACCATTAGTGAATTTTGTTTTGGGAAGACTTCAACACAAAAAAAATGCCTAAGTGCATGTAAAAAAAGGAGTGGGAACGTCCGGTTCCCCCCTGTTCCGAACGGGGTGTTAAAAAGTATTCAGCAAAAATGGTAAATAACTCTTATTTGCGATAGCTTTTATTTGTAAAGCCTTATTAGCTTTGTGATTTTCTTTCTTTTTTCACTCATTATCGATGCCATGACAAATAAAACTCTCTCGTTCGAATCCAAAATATTTTTTTTTCTAAATACAAGTGACACTAATATTTAAAAGATTTAAAGGGGCTGTGGCCCAGCTCCGTTACCCCAAACTCTTTTTTGTGGTAATTTACAATCGTCTTAAATTTGACTTGATTGTTCATTTTAGTATCTATTCGTTTTAGGTTTAGTTTTCTATTTATCTTTCTTTTTTTTTTATTTGAGACGCAAATGCATAATCTACATGAAATTTCGATCCTGGTGACAGCTAGGATCGAACCCTTTGCCCACTATTACCAAAGAGAGATTAATCCCACCCTGTGACTGCGGTATTTAGGTTTCATTTACCCCTTCCCAATAGTTTTTATTAATTTTATTTGACTTATTTTGCAGCTTATAGTACTTTCGGAGCTTAGACTCCAGTCGAATTACAGTCGATTTCAAACGTTTCACCAGCGTAACCGCTACTCTGACCGTTTTGCTGTCGAAGTCTAGATGAATTTTTGTAACTCTTCTCATATAGTAGAGTTAGCACACAGTCATTTAAGGATATTAATTTTTTTTTCCTTGTGCTTTTTAAATATGTTTGCGACAAAGATGGTTTCGGAGTATTTAAAAAGGACTCCATTTAAGTCTATTTGAACCTTTTGCCTGACAATCTGAGATTGATCTCACTGACAAAGAAGTAAACTTTCGCTGTTTGGACCTCATCAGAATCATTTTTCAACTGTAATAAGCTTCCATGGTTCAGGGTTGAAACGTACTCCAAAATTTCGGCTCTTCTTAGGCTTTAACGTTACTTTTCCATGAATTTTTTGGGGGGAGAAATTTCTTTTCTTAATTAACACGAATTTAAAGGTGCAACCGAAAACGAATAAAATAGCATACATAAAGTTTAAAGATCATTGAAAAAGGCCAAACTCGAATCAACTCGGGTCTCAGTAAGAACTGAAGAATACAAAGTTCACAAGCAGAATCTCACACAATATCTCAAAAACAGCAAAACCCGTCAAATTGAAAAACAACTAGAGTTTTGCTAGTGGTAACTAGAGTTAAGCATCGCGGAATTTTACTGTATCTGTGAAACATAGCAGATGTAGAGTAATATAAGATACGATGGCTTTTGGATCAGACCCCTCCTCTATAAAGGAACACCGAGATATAGCCATATCCCTCGTTCTTGGTGTCCACTAGGTTGGGTTTGTGTTGGGGGTCCTTTTCTAGTAAATGTGCTTCAACTAAGAATCAAGAAACCCCTTTATTCTTCCTTATAGAAGCTAGATTGATTCTAGACTCTGGTATGGTGTTTCAGTGGCCCACTAGCAGTAGCGGAAAACATGGAGAATGAACTTCAGTAACTGCGATGGCTATAGGGATTTTTGACTATGGTAAATTTCATTGAGGCAGCTTTCATTTTATCAGACACCGTTTTCGAGGAGTCTCAGTTCATTTACTCAAATTCCTATAAATTTGATTTTGCATTAAACCTGTACCACTAAGATTAATGCAGGGCTGCGTCTGACACCGCAACCATAATTGTCATAATTAGGAAGCTAACTGTGAGTTCTGACTATGTTTGGCTGTAATCCAAAATTACTTTTTTGTATATATTTTGGGGACTAGAATTTCCATGTCCATCATCTCCTCCCCATGTGGTCATAATTACCCTTAACGAATAAGAAGAAAAACCACAATATTAGCCATTATGTTTCGATTTTCTAAGATTGAACAACTTCTTATGATAGGTATCCTAATGACAAGAGTTTAGGGATCCCCGTCAATCTACATAGGCCAGATCTCAATAAGCCACAGCGCTGATCTAGTTTTACTTTCGATCAAAATTTGCTGGAACCTGATAATTTGTTCTAGTAGATGTCTTGACTACAAGAATTCCCCTCAGGTTGCAGCCATGATAGGTTGCAGCTACGGGAATGCAGCTATAGGTGGTTGTAGCTGCAACCTGGCAAAGAGCAGAAAGTAGAAAAAACGCAGAAAGTAAAAAAAAGTAGAAAATAAAAAAAAACGTTTTAAATAAGCTTTCAAATGTAAAATAATCATCAATTGACATTGAATCGGGGACGGTAAACAATATCCATGATTTTATGTAAAAAAGTAATGGCAAACACAATGCAAACACAAGCAAAAGTAATGGCAAACACAAGCAGCATGTTCCGTTAGATTTTAACGGAAAGTAAGTGCACAAGCAGCCTGTTCCGTTAGATTTTATGATGGGCAAAACAAAAAAGTAGCAATCAGGACATATAACTCCTTACTTGCTACAAAATTGTTTGTAATTCCATATCCTCTTTCGGTAGACCTGCTGGAGAGAGAAATTTAGGGATGTTTTTTCCCTGTCTCGTAAAGAGGTGGGATGGACTCCGAAAAGGCACAATTATGACATAGATCTTACTTTCCCTGATTCTGGTTGAGTTTTGACCTTCCTTTCTGGAAGACGCCTTGACGACGAGAAATGAGACATTCTTTTCCGGTAAAAGTTATAATTATAAGAAATTGGGGATCCACTACCTCCAAATAGATTGGATTGGGTACCCAACATGAGCCCAACTATCACGTTGCTCTCACGAGATATTGTAGCATCAATTTGGACCAGATACTAACTCCCATATGCAGTTTCACCAATTCAAGAAAATGTTAGGGGGTGGACGAAATACATTTTTCTTAGTTTAGAGTGGGCATTTGTTTTCCAATGGAATTACCAAAACATGGTATTATTCAATGAAAATATCCAAAAACAGTACTTTAGAAAATCTAAGCTTTTTTAACATGCCTATAAAGTTTTCAAATTCCAAATTACTGTAGTTTGCCCCTATTTTTGAAACAGTGGGTAGCTTTTAAATTGGGTCAGAATTATTATTCCTTTAATTAAGCCCTTTCCTTTAAATCTTCCCCCGCCAGATTTCATTATGTCATCAATCCTTTTTATTCTTTGCTGTCGGTCCTCAATCCTTACCCTTTGACTTGTTATCTTCCCAACCAGATCTCAGGAAGTCATAAATCATTTTATTCTTCGACGTCGGTCCTCAATCCTTACCCTTTGACTTGGATCATCTGCTGTAGATCTCCTTTGATTATTGGCTGATTCTTGATTAAGTTTCCTGTAAATTCTGTCTAAATTTACTGGAGACATAACAGTCGCAAATTTCCTGAGTTCTGAGATATGAAACTGTAAACGTCCAGTTGAGGTTCTTAAAAATAGCAAATCGATTGGCTACCTCAAGAATTTGTGTTTTCTGGCTTTTTGACTGCATCAAACAGTTCGTGGTAACGAACTGTAAGTAACGAGCGACCCGGCTCAATAGTAACCGAAACTCTAAAAAAAGAATTTTGATACCAATAGAAACATCAAAAGAATCAGTTTTTATGCTGATTTCAAATATATAAGTTTTAGAAAGTCAAGTCTTACCCATCGAAAGTTACGCGCCTGAGTAAATTTGTCCTATTTTCAAAAAAAGCGGGAAACTCCCTCTAGAATTCATAGAACCTTAATGAAAATCACACCATCAGATTCAGCGTATCAGAAAACCCTACTATGGAGGTTTCAAGCTCCTATCTGCAAAAATGTGGAATTTTGTATTTTTTGCCAGAACAAAGATCACGGATGCGTGTTTATTTTTATTTTTTATTTTATTTTTTCCATGGGTAATCGTGTCGACCCAGTGATCCTAGAATGTCCCGGGAGGGCTCATTTGAATAGAAATTAAAAGTTCTAGTGCCGTTTTTAAGTGACCAAAACAAATGGAGGTCAACTAGGCCCCCTCCCACGCTCATTTTTCCCGAAGTCAATTCCCCACAGTCCCTGATGGAAAGGCTGCAAGTTACGAACTTTGCCCAGTCTTTAAATATAGTATTGGTTATTGGGAACCATACAGACGTTTTCAGGGGGATTTTTTCTGGTAGTGTGGGGGGGGGGGGGGTTGGATCGTGGTATACGTGGGAGGATCTTTCCATGGAGAAGTTTTTCATGGGGGAAGAGACATTTCTTTGAAGGGGGTACTGGATTTCCCAGCATTATTTTAAAAAAAGATCAGAAATTAAATTAAAAAAAAAAACAAATTTTCAGCTGAAAAACTTTTCAAGTGGAAACTTTTCATCATCAAAACTTAAAACAAACAAAACTATTACGTATATGATTGGATTTGCGCCATAGTCAATACCTCGCTCTTTGCGCTAAAGTTTTTTTGGTACTTTCATAAGAGCTATTTATTCTAATTAACGGCCTTTGTGATTAAGGGGTCATTCTTAAAGAATTGGAAAAAAAATCGAACCTTAGCGTAAAGAGCGAGGTATTGACTAGAGGGGCGAACCCTCCTAATATACGCAATAAAAGTATACGGATATAGAAGTTTGTTACGTACATTAATTCGTAAGTTACACATATTCATTACGAATCAAAATGTTCATAAATAAAATTAAACAACTTTCGAGAAAGCCATTTAGCTAAAAAAAAAGTAAAATTAATATGCAAATTTCGTTCTAATTATTCATGTACGATGAGCCAAAATCCTGTATTAATTTAAAAACGTCCAGAAATTAAATAAAAAAAAATTTTAAAACTAAAAGTAAGGGGTGACATTAAAACTTAAAAGGAACAGAAAATATTCCGTATGTGAAAAGGGCTGTCCCCCCATCAACGCATCGCTCTTTACGCTTAAGTTTGGCTCTTTCTCACAGCTCTATTTTTTAAAACAATAAAAAACTTTAGAATAAAGAGCGAGCTGTTGAGGAGGGGACAGCCCCTTTCATATACGGAATAATTTCTGTTCGTTTTTAAGTATTAATGTCACTTCTTACTTTCAGTTAAAAAAAATTGTTTTTTTATTTAATTTGGAACAGACCTGATGTTTTGCAGTACTAATTGCAGAAAGCTGTACTTTTCTGTGGTACCATCTATTTCGTTGAAAGGGAATTAGCCCTTTTCCTTAAAGGAATATAGCTTATTATAATTTACTATAATAACCTCTTGAATGTAGAAGGGTTCTTTGGGGAGAGGGAAAATATTTTCTTTAAAACACATTTTTTTTTTTAATTGGGTTACCACGGGTCGTGTTTTGCTCTTTATTAGGTTGTAGTGACGGCAGCAACCATGATATTTATCTATTGAATTCAGAGTTCTTCCCCACAGACGTTGCTGTCTAGACACCAACAATCCCCAATTGGGATATCTGACCCCCACCCCCCACACGCACCCAGAAAAAAAATATGTTTTTTATCTGTATTTTATTTTAGACCCAAAGCAATGTTAGAAAAGAAGTTTACAGCATTTCCTGTACCCACAAAAATAGTTATATTTATACATATTGGGTATCTATGATATGGCTGCGTCATTTTTTTTTTTTTTATCCTAGAATGATCATGATAATTTTTTGTAGGTAATTAATTGCGCCTGATATGTTACTGCTTTGACAGACGAAAAATGGCCTGGATCTGTCATATTTTCGTTTTGGGATTATTTCAAGCTACTATCCCTGATGCCAACGCATACAAATCAGAAAAGGTAGGTTATAGTTTTTTTTCAACTCAATTCAATTTTATTCGAATAAAAACATAACACAAACATCAATAACAATAAACATCCTAGAAGATAAGTGTTCTCTATGTATAGTAAAAGTTCTTGACCCTTTTCTAGATCTGCTCTCTTTTTAAACTTGCAGCTAGATTTTCGCCACCACCATTAGAAAAGGCCAAATTGGCCAAGAGTTCACTTAAATGCCTGTTTAAGTGTACCCCATCATATGCTTTTACAGAAATCCTTCGGAGAGCATACAACCTGAAGTCTTTTCTGTAGCTTTCCTCAGAGGAGGACTCTTCCGACTTAACGTTTGGGGTACCTTAGCTGGCTTAAAATGTGAGCTATTTTTATGATGATTCTTATTATGTCAAGTCTATTAAGTTTAAAGTGACCTATGAACAGCAAATAGTATGATAACATTTACAAAATTTCTTAAAAAGGGAAGGGGGAATACACTCCAAATCGGTATCTTGACGAAAACTATTCCACCAAATTCAATTTGTCTGAAAGTAACATTTCGGAAATTCCTATATTGGAGTTTCTTCTATATACAACTTTTCTCCTTCTGTACGCTAAGTAATGAGTGACATCTGTCAATGGTGACTGACACTTTAAACAAGCGGTAGGAAGCTGCCTCCACCTGAACTCCCGCTATTTAGGTTAATCTTTTATAGTGCAAGGTTGTGTTTGAGCAGTCGTTCTTAATGAATTGGGACAAAAAGTTTAACCTAAAGTGTAAGGAACAGGGGGTTCAGGGAGGAGCAACTAATAAACCCTAAATCCCTAAACAGAGAAAATTTTTGTAGTTAGTTAGTTAGTTAAGACAATGCACAGTTTTTTCGGCCAAACTCGACACCAGGAAGCTGTTAGACCAGGGTTTGCCAAAGTGATATGTCCACTATCTGTGGTCGAATTAGTTGAAGCCACGACTTGTCACCCTTGTAGCCATAATTCCGTACAACGCCAAGTGGTTCAACTTATTTCTTCACGACGTTCTGCAATGACCTGATTCAGCCTCTCGTTTTTCTTCGAAGAGGAGAGAGGCACTGCAAAAGATCTGACATGTTAGGGTCTCCTCTGGGTGTCGTATTACTTGGCCAAATCACTTAAGCGTCTTTTCTTGATTATGCTTGACAATGTAAGTTTTTGACCGCACTTCTTCATGAGCTCGTGGCTGCTGATTCCTTTTGACCGTCTGATTTTGTAGCTGGGACTTCATTCGATACTGGGACCTCATCTGAGCTGGGACCTCATTCGATGCTCCACGCCTAGAATCTATAAATGCTCCCAGATATTTGAACTCTTTTACTCTGCTCATAGAATCTCTGTTAAGATGTATAATAGAGTTGTTATCATTCTCAGTAGATAGGTATTTAGTTTTCAGGATGGTTATTGCGAGACTTGCCATATCTGCAGTAGCTGCCAATTCTTTTTGTCACGTCTTGGGTTTTCAGTGTTGAGTCGGATAGCAGAGTTCCATCATCACCATATTCAAGATCAGCAGCGCTTTCTTCGACTGGAAATGCCACGACATAATTTTCGTTCAAAGCTTTTTCCGTAATCCAATCTACAATGAAAATGAAAAGAATAGAGGAGCTGGACACCCTTGATGAACGTCATTCACTATTTCAAAGAGTTTTGTTAGTTCACCATATACTCGGATATTACTCTTTGTATCTTCATAATAGGCTTTGAGCAGGTTGACCAATTTAGTTGAGACACAATCTTCAAGCATTATCTGCTAGATGATAGGCTAGAACATAGAATCAAATTTGGCTATGAAGTCGAGTAGATAGCGATGATGTCTTGTCCATGAATGAATCTATTGTAGAGGAGGAGTCGCAGAGTAAAAATATGATCAACATACCCCAATCCAATCTTTCTTGACGGTTTAATATGTTAGCTCTGTACTTTGTTTTCATGTTTTCTCCTAAACAAATAAGTAGAACAACAGGGAAATTTTTATACAAGACAGTGGAACGCAAAACGCGGTGCTGCTTCTTTTTATATAAGGGTCAATGAGGATCTAATGCTGTTTTCTGGTCTCAATTTTGGCTGCCATCTCCTCCAGTTCTTTGGCCAAGCTTGACCAGTAGGGATTTTCTTCCCTCTTAGCCAGATTGGGGACTTTCTTAAGCAATTCTCTGAATACTCCCCAGCTGGGCGCTTTTCTCTTGTTCTCCAAAGCAGCCAGTGTTTCTCTGGTGCATTTTTTTTTGGTACTTGTGTTCTCTGTCCTAGAACTTTCTGAGCACTTCATGTGCAATTTATACGGTATTCTCCGAATACTGCCGAGTTGGGGTCTTTTCCCCAGTCCTCCAAAGCAACCAGTGTTTCTGTGGTATACCTTTTCTTGGTGTCTTGTGTTCTCTTTTGAGTTCTCTTTGTGTTCAACTTTCCTAGAAACATCATGTGTGATTTCTCTTATGTCTGCCAGGATTTCTCTGTGGTTTCCTTTGCCCTTGTATCAGATTCATGTTACAATTGTTTCATAACCTGTAAGCGGTTTCTCAATTGCACTCAGCTCGTACTTATGGAACTTGGAGTTTGTTCATAACAAACCTGGGGGATCGGTGGCTCTGGATTTTTTTTTTTCTTCAATTAGAGATTTTTAGTTTCACAGTTGTTATTAGGAGGAAATGATCTGAGCCATTCTTTTATCCAGTGTCGGCTCCTCCGAACGTTCTGGCTATGTGATTTGATATGGGCTCTCACTCTAAAGCTGCTAATTCTGCATTCTCATTTAGGAGGAATCCGACTCTATGTGCATCGGATCCTTCACCCGAGCTGTATAGGTGAAATTTCTTGCCACTGACTGGTTTGTTGATTGTCCTTTGATCTGATCTTTCATTCTGGTCTCCGTTAGGCATAGAACAACTAACTTATAACGATAAAATTCCACAGCCGTAAAAACCTGCGTCACATCACATTTGATGGAGGTCAAGTTCCAGGCTGTTAATCTCAGACAGAAGTTTTGTTGTCGATGAAAGGGTATGGCTGCTAAGATTGCATTAAAGATATTCGGAATAAAGATCAACGAAGAAATTGATTAGAACAAGGAAAAATACATATAAAGTAAATAATAGTTGAAACACACCAAATTTTATGTTTACCATGAACCAAAAAGTGACATAAGCATTAATAAAATACACACTTGTTGCCTCAGGATTGGGTAACAAATAAGTGAAGACGTTGTAATTTTTCTTTTATTTATTCTTCAATACCCCTTGTGAAAAAATTGAATAACTCTCATTGTTTTACATTCCTGGTGCTATGATGTGTTTTAAATCGCTCATTTGCCACGGTTTGCGACTGAGAAATATTTTTAGTTTCTTGTTCGAGAACTTCCTCAGGTTTGTACAGGACTTTGAATGCAGGAATGTTCGAATTGCCTTGCTCTTTCAAGGAAGGTTTGTATGTGTCTACTTACTATTTTCTACTGAGCCTTTTGAGCAATGAATGCATCATGGGCGTTATCAAAACCATCTAGAACATAATGCTTCAATGTATTGTCATTACTTATTTATTTGTTTTTCCAAAACCCACTTCGCTTGGAAGGGGTAATCCTATAAATTTCGGAAGGGGTTGATTTGATTAGAAATAGAAAGTTCTAGTGTCTTTTTGAAAAGTCAAAAGTGATCGGAAGGTAACCATCTCCCCTCCCACACATTTTCCCCTCAAATATCTGATCAAAATTTTGAAGTGGTAATTATGTTCAAAATAGTCCAAAGGTCTAATAACTTGGTCTCCGTGGTCGAAACGACCCCAACAGCCCTAAAGGCAAGGGCCTTAAATTCCGTATGTTGCCTATTATTGACATACCAAGTTGTCTATTCTAAAAGTTCTTTTTTAAAACTTTAATCCTAGGTCTCTAAAAACGCTTAGGGTAAGAAGGTGAAACTTTAAAGAATTGTTGAAACAGATACTGAACAAATCAAAACACGCAATGTACATGCTGGATGTAAAAGAGAATATCAGCAATTTCAGAGGAACCACTGACGATATTAAGCTGAAGCTTTAACGGTATGTTTAGGGGCTGTTGAAGATTGATCGGAGGACATCTAGCCCCCTTCTTTGCTTTTTAAATGCCCCCTCTAATAAAGTGTCCATTTTTAAATGTGGAACTTGTCACTCGGAAATGAGGGAAAATTTGATACTCTGTGTCTGAAAAGGCTAAGAGTATGAGGTGAAATTTTAGGGAATGTTGAGGAGTATGTTAAGCTAAATCAAAAGAAATTATGCACATCCAAGACATCAAATAGATGAATCTGTAATATCTTAGGAACTGGTAAGAGTATTTACTTGAAACTTATACTGTCACTATTAATAAAAATGCTGCTGTGGCTGCAACTGCGACTGCTACTTGTGGCTCCTTGTGACTGCGACGAATACGAATTGCGACTATGACTGCTTGCATTTGAGACTACTTGTGCCTTCAACTGTCATTACGTATTACTGTGAATATTTGCGCCTGCGACCACTCGCAACTGTGACTGCAACTGCTTATAACTGCCACTGCTTTTACTTGTGACTATTCTTATGAAATATTGAGGGGAATATTGAACTAAGATTCCAGAGCCACTTCATGTGGAAGGGTGGTCATATAAACTTTGTTGGGAGTTCATGTGACTAGAAATTGAAAGTTTCAGTGTCATTTTTAAGAGTTAAAAGTGACTTAAGGGGCAACTAGCCCCCCTTCTTCGACTTTTTTCCAAAAGACATCTGATTTAAATTGCCATTTAATAGGCATCACAATAGCGCTACCTAAGTAAAGAGCGAAGGCGGCACAATGTAATAATTTTTTTCTGACCAGGATGCTTCATTTAGATGGAGTTGTAAAAACTCCAAAAGGCCCCCTCCTCAGGCCTACCATTTCCCCAAACACATCCAATGAAAATTTTGAGATAGGCGTTTTGTTCAGCATAGCTGAAAGATCAAGTAACTGTGTCTTTGGAGATTTTAAATCCCCAAAGCCTTTAGGACAAAGGCTGTTAGTTATGCAATTCGTCCATTGTTTACAGATAGTATTTGTTATTGAGAAAAGTGGGCATGTTTGATATTTAGTTTCCAAAAAGACGACGGGCATTCAGGTGAGCCTTTTAGAGAATTTTGAGAGGAGTGTTGAACCAAATCAATAAAAATTTTGAGATAGCCGTTTTGTTCAGCATAGCTGAAAGATCAAGTAACTGTGGCTTTGGAGATTTTAAATCCCCAAAGCCCTTAGGACAAAGGCTGTTAGTTATGCAATTCGCCCATTGTTTACAGATAGTATTTGTTATTGAGAAAGGTGGGCATGTTTGATATTTAGTTTCCAAGAAGACGAAGGGTATTCAGGTGAGCCTTTTAGAGAATTTTGAGAGGAGTGTTGAACCAAATCAATAAAAATTTTGAGATAGCCGTTTTGTTCAGCATAGCTGAAAGATCAAGTAACTGTGGCTTTGGAGATTTTAAATCCCCAAAGCCCTTAGGACAAAGGCTGTTAGTTATGCAATTCGCCCATTATTTACATATAGTATTTGTTATTGAGAAAGGTGGGCATGTTTGATATTTAGTTTCCAAAAAGACGACGGGCATTCAGGTGAGCCTTTTAGAGAATTTTGAGAGGAGTGTTGAACCAAATCAAAACGCATTATGTGCATACAGGTTTTCAAAAGGGTGTAACTCTGAAATAACTGAGTGTTTTAATTTGGAATTTTTAGGAGATGATATGGCAGATGATCAATTGACCAAATATGGTAAATTTGTACGCTACTATTACTGCTACTACTACTATAACTACAACTACTACTAGTACTGCGACTGCTACCACAAAAACTACTTTTTTTGTGGCGAGTACTACCAAGGTTGAGGGTATTGAAATGAACATCTGAGGAAATTTTGAGGGAAAAGTTGAACTAAACCAAAACATACTATGTGTGTACAGATTGCCAAAAGATTGCCATCAGAAATATCTTTGAAACAGCTTACCATATCAAGATGAAACTTCAGGGGCATTATGAGTGAGATTTACATCATACCAAAAGGCAATACGTACATGCTATTGCTGCTATTAATACTGCTGCTACTACTGTTACTAGTGCTAATAAAGCAAAACTATCACTGCCATTTTTCCTGCTAATACCATTGCTACTATTTATACTAGTACTATTAAGGCTAAGTGTATATTAAATTTAAAAAAACAAGTTTTTTCAACTGAAAGTAAGGAGCAACATTAAAACTTAAAATGAACAGAAATTATTACGTATTTGAAGGGGATTGCCCCCCTCCTCAACCCCTCACCCTTTACGCTAAAGTATTTTAGTATTTTTAAAAATAGCGTCTTATTGTTTTAATTAAACAGACCTTGTATTTCAGGGGCCATTCTCAAAGAATTGGGAAAATACAAACTTTTTTTTAGTAAATACAAAACAAGTAAACACGCATCCGTTTTCTCTCTTTTGGCAAAAAATACAAAATTCCACACTATTGCAGAGAGGAGCTTGAAAGCAATACAATCGCATTCTCTGATACGCTGACTCTTAACGTGTGATTTTTATTAAGATCACCTGACCTTTAGGTTTTTTTTCTCTTTTTTCGAAAATCAGGAAAATTTTCTCAGGCTCGTAACCTTTGATGGATAAGATTGTACTTAATGAAATTTATATATTTGAAATCAGCATATAAAGCCGATTCTTTTTATATATATATTGGTATCAAAATTCTATTTTTTAGAGTTCTGGTTACTATTGAGCCGGGTCGTTCTTTACTTACATACGGGACCGATACTACTTTTTTCACGTTTCTCGTGTAAAACCAGGAAAGAACGAAAGAGACAGGTTATTACCCTCAGTGAAAAAGCGAATAGCTGAATATGAACGCAATGTTTAGTAAGTATAAGGTAACAATGACTGTGCCAAATAAAACTTTAACTTTTCTTTTGAATAATGAAGAAGAAAAAGAGTGACTACCGAAATATAAAATGTAAATAAGAAAGGACAATAAAATGGCATGGAAAATAGAAAGCTAAATTCTCTTACAAGAGAAAAAAGAATTTTTTTTTCTCCAAATACTGTGAAAGAGCTCTTATATAAAATATATATTTCTGCCCAATGTGTGGATTGGTGAATGAAAACTTATTTCATTTTGTATCCGAGTGTGAAGAGCTGTCTGAGTTGCGGAATAAATGTTTCGGACGAGTGTTTGGGAGCGAATGCTGGTTAATAGAGCGGATGGCTGAGAGGAACGCATGTGCTATTAAACAGTTGTGTAAGTTTCTTCGTTTAGGGACTAAATATAGGGAATCATGTTTGAGGGGATAGCCTGATACTATTTTTATGATTTGAATTTTATTATATGGTGTTTGTTGGTTAAAAGTAGAACCTTGGTGTGTTTCTTTTTTGTCGTTTTGTTGTTCTTTTTCTTTTTACCTTTTTTGATTTTTACTATCTAAAGTTGTATTTTGTTCCTGAGTGTTGGTCTGTAGATTGTATTATGTGTTGCTATGGCCCACAGGCTTTTCGCAATAAATCTTATCTTATCTTATACTATTTTATGGAAAAAAGTGTCGTGCTTATATGAACAATAAAAATTAAGGTAAGAGTTTATTCCAAGTCAGGAACGAAAAGCATCCTGTTTTCATTTTTAATATCCCTCTAGAGGAAACATTAGTTGAAGGGCGAAGAACTGTTAAAAAGGCCGAGATTCTGCATCCAGGCCACTAGCACTGATCATAACTATTTTATGTAAGATCAAGTCCAAGCGATCTTCAAAATAGCTTCCTTCGCAATAATTATGATTGTAATATAGATAAAGATGCAGGTCTGATATAAAGATACAGCAGATTACTACTGATGTTCAGCTACCACATGAGCAAAGCATAGTAGGTCAATCATGAACTGCAGTTGCTGAAGAGTTTACCACCGTGGATAGTCACAATAAGTGGCAGCAGTAAGATGAGACTGACTTTTTGAACTTCAAGATTTAGCATGAAGGCAGCAACTAAAAGGTAAAGAGAGTAAGGGAATAAGAACATGAAGAAGTTTGAATAAACAGCCTATCTTTAGACAGAGCCCGGTCATTTTCAATGACAGAATGTCCTAAGGATCCAGGAAAAGCTTGTTCATTTTTAGGCAGTCTTGCCCATGGCTCAGCATTTCCTCCAAAGAGATGAAACCCTTAAATATTTTAAACTTACTGTCAGTTGAAATTTTGTTAGAAACTAATTTACCGTCACTATCATGATTGGTGAAGTGAGTTGCCCCCAAACCCATCGCCTTTAAAGGGAGATTATAAAACGGTTGTGATGCTAATAGCCTTGCCTAATGGACTTCTTCGTATGGAATAGTCCAAACCCTAATGTTATATCTTAAAGTATTTTAATATCTAATGGTTCTTTTATATTTTATTTGGTATGAGTTAGACCATGCCTTTTATAAATTAAATGAATAAACTATTTTCAACTGAAAGTGAAGAGAACATTAAAACTTAAAACGAATTGAAATTATTATGTATATGAGGGGGTCCACCCCCTCATAGACGGAAAAGTCAAACTTTAGCGTAAAGCGTAAAAAACGAATCCCTGGTCTCTCTTCTGGCAGAAAAGGGTTGCAAAAGGGTTCTCTGATACGCTGAATGATATGGTGCGATTTTCATTTAAGATTCTTTGACCTTTTTCGGGTGTTTTTCGTCTTTTTGAAAATCAGGAAAATTTTCTCTGGGTCGTAGCTTTTGATGGGTAACATTAAACTGAATGGTTTTTATATACTTGGATTCAACATAAATATCCAATTCTTTTGATGCATAAATTGTTATTAAAGTTCTGTTTTTAGAGTTTTGGGATGAGCTACTTGCGTTCTTTGGAACGAATGTGCCACATGTTGATCGGCTATCATGGAATTTTAATCGATAGCTTTTCCTCCTCTTTGGGACAAATTAATGGTTTGTACCACAAAATGGCAGAAAACATAACTTTTCTGTGATACAATCCTTTTGTTGTATTCAAAAATGACAGCATAAATTTTAATTTCCATTAGAGTGAACCTTCTCCTGATTCTTAAGTGCCATTGGTTAGATACTATTATCCCCGAAAAATACACGAATCCTTGGCCCTTGTCTTCAAAAGAAAATCAAAAATTTTGTTTATCTTCGTAGGGGTTTAAAAACTCTACATTGGGGCTTTCTGTTTGGTTTGAATTTGATGCTCTGATTTTATCAAGATTCCTCTCCCTTTTGAGGTTGTCTTGCCACTTTTTCAAATCTTGCAACTGTCCTCAGACTCATAACTTTGTTAGGTAAGTTTAAGTTTAACAGATTTTATATATCATGGTTGCAACTGTGGCTGAAACATAGCAAAGAACGAACAACGGACCATAGTGACTGAAAATTCAAAAGCCATTTCGAAAAAAAACTGTCAAGTGAGGAAGAACTGCTATTTGAAGCTGATTCAGAAATAGTAATTGTTATTTTGGTTAATCTTAATGGTAAATTGTTTTGTAAAACAAACTTATGGGATTTCCAAAAAAAAACTGAAACCCCTCAGTACTAATGTTTGATCGAAATGGTAATTGCACCACTCGGATCACCAGGTTCAAAAGCCCATAAAGAAATACAGACAATTCAGGAAATGTAACCATTACAGAGTCATATTGGTTTAAAGGTAGCTATGAAGGGTGTTAATACTTTGAGTAATTTTCTAAATTCGGGGATCGAACTTCATTGGGGCAGCAAAGTGGGCTCTATCAGATCCCATGTACCTGTGGAAGCTCATATGTGGGACGTACTAACCAGAATTCGGAAGAGATTACTACAGCATCAAGACTCTTATTTTTTCGGCTTTAAAGCAAAATTCCAAGCCTGCAGATTTCACTTCAGCCCTATCGGAACATATTTTTTATTTTTCGGACCATTTTATCTTGTTTGATAATGTCTGTTTGATTTCTACGGACCGGGGTTTAAAGCAGAATTTTCGGGAAACTATTGAAATTATGAAAATGTTATTCAAGGACATGAATAGAGACACAGATGATGAATTTGGGTTGAACTCTATATACCATAATTTATTAAAGTCAGATAGAGTAAGGTTCATTTCACTCAATGCGACTGACCTCTGTCCAATTGTTAGTTCAAACAATGCTAACGAACCAGAACCAGGAAGGTGAGTAAGATTCACTTTCGGTATTGCTCTCAAAAAATAAAGCTAATAGACAATATGTTGTTATTATATTTTGTATATAAATTATTTCTTTTAGTTGTTTATTTTAGTATTTCTGCTGATGACGGTCACTGCACATGTGACCGAAATACCCAGTATTTTTTGTGAATTATCACTGTCTAATAAAAGGATTTATCCCTATTTGAACTCTTATTTATCGTCAAGGAAATGCAATGTGCTCTTCAAAATCTCTGGGCTTTAAAATCCCTGCATCTGTTTGTTAATTGTAGGAAACAGCAACATCTAAAGCCGGGACAGGAACGTGCCAATTCTTGTACCCTAGAAATTATGAGAAAGTATATTAGATAGCACTGCAGAATTTCTTTGTATATAACAGTGGTCAAATAAGTGCCTATATCAACAGGTTATCTTATATGGGCTATGTGCATCTTTAAGGACAAATTTGCCACAAGTCAATTAACTATCTTGTCATTTTCACTCGATAGGGTTACTTCCTCGTTGCAGAAAAATTCTTGAGTATGCCCCAAAATGGCATAATATCTACTTTGCTGTGGAACTATCCATTTCGGTAGTTAAAAAGTCTTCTGTGGAATGAGTCTTCTCTAGATCTTTTAGTACCATTTGTTAGATGCGATTACCCCTGAAAAAAAAAAATCAAGCATCCTTGATAATTCTTCTGTAAAAACTCGTGCAAAAGTTTGCATTTTCTTGGGATAGGGGGTTTGAAAGCTCCGTAGTAGAGTTTTGTGTTTGGTTGAATATGATGCACCAATCATGGTGCATCCACCTAGTAAAGACTGAGCCATGGCTCATAGCAACAAAAACTGAAAAACATATTTTGGGAAAATCTGTCGAGTATGGAAAAATTGCCAATTGTAGCTGAATCAGGAATTGTAGCTGTTATTTCTATTAGTCTTAATAGTAGATTGTTGTTGTGAAAACAAATTTATGAGAATTTTGAAAATTGCCTAAAATGGCTTTTGAACGAAACGAAAAGTATACCATTGAAATTGGAATTGCCAAAAACCCCGCACACTAAACTTACAGCCCCCTGGCTTGAACAACCAGGAAATTCAGTTTTTGCATAGGAAGCACTGATCTGTCCTTTTTTATTTGTTTTTTTTTCACGCTAGTGGGGCAGTGGGACATCAGAGAGAGATGTTTAAAGGCTTATTTAAAAGAATTCACCAATGTTTACGTGCTTTTGTGCTTACCAAAACACACTACGTGCATGTATGCTGTCATAAGGTTGTGTCTGCAATTTCTCAGAAACGGCTTAGAATATTAAGATGAAATTTCCGGGACATTGTCAGGAGGAGGTCGAACTAACTGAAAGGCCCTATGTGCATGCTACTACTACTGCTTTGATTGCTAGTCTACTATTTCTACTGAGGATAAGGGCATTAAGGTTAAGTTATTTGGAAATGTTGAGAGGGATGTCGAAGTAAATTAAAGCGCGCTACGTGTATGTAGGTTTATCTGTGGGATGTTGAAGGTTTAGGAGAATTATTTGTATTGTACTTTATGTTTTTCTTCTTTTCTTCTCTTTTTTAGTTGAATCTGATTTGCTACTGATTTTTCAAATACATACTCGAACCATAGGCAACTTTCTTAAAGAAATTGGTAGCCGCATTATTGTTATTTTTTTTTCATTTCAGAGAACTTATGAAAAAAATAATGATGGACAGTGCGTCTGGTATGGACAAGAAGGAAAATTGAACATTAAATATGATGGACCTGCTAAGCCACTTCAGGACAGGTTTAAAGACAAATTAAAGACTTCTTGCCCGGAAATGTATGAAGAGATGGGTAAGAATCACAGACTAAATTTGGTCATTTAAAGTTTAAATGGATTTAAAGCTTCTAGTCCCTGAATCATGGTTTCTTTGTCAGATGCAATATCAGGGTTGCAGCGTCAGATACAGCTTAGTATTGAATGAATTCAACCCGCACTAAGCAAAAATTTGAAAATGTAATTTGAAAAGAACTGTCAGGAGAAGAAGAAACGCCATTTGAGGTTGAGTCAAGAACGGTAGCTGTTATTTCCGTTAATGTTAATGGTAAAGGTTTACTGCAAAAACAGATTTAATAGAATTCTGAAGATTAGCCTGAAATTGCACAAAATTTCATATCAAAGAACATCAACATATTCTGCCCCCACCTTAGACTTCTCCCTACAAGCGGTTTTAAGGTTTTATATCAGCCTTTAGTAACTGTTGTATGTTTTTTAACAGAACAAAAACAATTTCCGCATAAAATTACTGAGAAACTCAAACTTCAAACTAACAAATAATACCAAATGTTACAGGGGGTTACTATTCCCGTTTGCTCCTTCGACGTGAGATGTGATTCATCATCGACTGTTTTCAATGTTGTTTTCTTAGTAGAGGGTAAACCGTATCCTATCATGAATCTTAGAGGTTGGGTGTAGGAGTGACAGCTTAAAGAAAAAAGAAGAGGCTCATTAAACAGGGCGGAGGTACTAACACGACGTTTCGACGGCAGGTAAAACTATTACTACAATTAACGAGTTGCTTTCGATGTTGTTTCCACTTCTCTTTTGTTTCTAGTCATTGTTGATATGGCATTTTAAAAGAGATACAATTGCATGAGTAGATCGACAGAGATATTGCAATAGATAGACCGATACATATAACAAAACAAAGGTGTTGTAGTAGCGTGGTGGGATTGATCTCAGCTTGGTGATACAGAACCCAGAATTTGAACTTAGCTGGAACAATATACTGCAGGGCTCAGGATTTGATTCGGGTGATGGGACTAGCGTTTCCTTACTAATCCAAACAAGAAAATGCATTACCGAAATTTAGGACAATGATTACATTCCCAATGAGTGGGAGACCTTGATAATTCTACTTATCTTTGAAAAAGCAGACCGAATGGATTATGAAAATTACCGTTGGATATTCCTTATCCCTATTTCTTCCAAACTGTTCACAGTCATACTTCTAAGCATATTTGGATATGTCAGAAACAGTCGAACGTGACTAAACCAGAGGATTCAGGCCAGGCTTGGGTTGCTGTGACCAGATCCTTAGCCGGCGGCAGGTCCCTGAACACCGGTTTAAAGACCAGCAGGAACAAATTTTAATCTTCATAAAGTTCATCATTGCATTTGATTTGGTCCAGGATGATGCAATATGGAAGGCAATCAGAGAGGATGATGTACCTGAGAAGATCATCAGTCTGCTAAGGGCATGCTATGCTGGAACAAAGACTCAAATCAGAGTCGATGACGAGCTTTCGGATCTGGTCCTGATCGAGGAGGGTATACGTCAAGGCTCCGTCCTCTCACCAACTTTGTTCAACTCTGTCATCGATTGGATCCTCCTGGTCCTGGACAAATACAAAGGTGTTGCAATGAGCCTGACCTTCTCCATCTTGGATCTTGACTCTGCTGAAAACCTGGACATGCTTGCTGAATCTGTTGCGGAAGCCCAGGCTATGATCAATGACGTGGCAGACAAGGCAGTCTTGAACGACCTCCAAATTAGTCTAGAGAAAACAAAAACGATGCAAACGGCTGGGATGGATGAAACCCTTGTGACCCTAAATAGTAGTAAGATCGAAGACGACCAGTCGTTTAGATACCTTGGCTGAATTGTAAAAACCTGCTGGTGAGTCTTCAGAAGATTTCGTCAGCCTGGAACGTTTTACCTCAACTACGCCTCTCAACAAAAATCTTGAACGACGAAGTCAGGAGAAGATGTGAGGATTGCCCAGTTGTCTCTTGTGTTGTCAAGAAGAGGAGACTCAGATAGTTTGGCCACCCAATGCGCAGACGAGATGACTAAATAAGCAAAAGATGCTTCAAATGTCTACCACTACCGGCAAGGAAAAAGAGAATGGGAGGACAAAAGAAAATGTGGCTTGCGAGAGTGAACCCCAATGCCCTCCCAAGGCCAGAACATAATTTGCACTTTACTGAAAAAATATTAATGTTCTTACTTTTATAACTTTAATAAATCAAATAATATTAACATTTTTGATTACTAAATATCAGTATTATGTATCTTAACCTAACAATACACATTCATTTGTATTTTAGCAGTAAAGTGCAAATTATGTTCTGGGCTGGGGAAGGTATAGGGATTTTGAGCTCAACTTGTGTTAATTTCTGCTCGTTTTTAGTTTGACTCGCTTTTATTTATTGTGATTTCTGTTCGTTTTGGGTTTTGTTTTTATATCATTGCTGATTTGCGGTAGTTTCACGCTTTGTAGATTATTTGATTTTATTTTTGCTCATGTTTTGTTTAATGGGGTTCTTTACTTTTCTTCGAAAAACTTATTTTGTGGAAAAAGTTTTTTTTTAATTATTTTCTGTTCGTTTTATATTGACACAGTCTTTTCAGGGAAGAAGAAAATAATACTTTGAGTCTTTTCGTTTTTTTAAAACTTTATAGTTTGGTCTGCTGTTTGTTTCCCGGGGGAAAATTTTCAGCGATGTTTAACAACATACACACTTTTAAAAATCTATAAACACACAGTAGTGTTTTATTTCACTTCATACCTCATCAAGTTGACCTAAGATAGTAAACTTAATACCATTTGCAAAACAATCTATTTACTTTCTTTGATAGGTTGGATACACTTACGCTATTTTGACTTGGTTAAATTTTAAGAACAGAAGTAGCCCCGAGAGTTTGAATATAATACCCTCAGTCGTTCTTGGGATACTGCTGAGATGCCTTATTAGGAATTAGCATTAACACAGTGCATTTAGATTTAATCTTTAGGCAATATTTAATTTTTAAACATAAAGGCAAATGGGAAGGTGGGTGAGGGAGGAGGATTAGTTGCCCTCCAATCACTTTCGACTATTAAAATGGGCATCAGTCCTCTCTATGTTCAAGCAAATCAGCCCTTTTCAAAGTTCCTGCGACAACTCCTTCGATATGAACTGCCCTGGTCTAAACAACACCAAAAAAATCATACATTATACCCACATCGAACAACACTGAACAAAATGGCTATCTAAAAATTTTGATTGGATTTGCTTGGGGAAAAGGTGGAAAAGAGAGGGAGGCTAGTTGCCCCCAAATCACTTTCGACTATTAAAAAGGGCACTAGACCTTTGAATTTCAAATCAAATTAGCCCTTTTTCAAGTTTCTACGATAAAGATTTCAATAAAAACTTATATGCCCCCAGGGCATAACTTATAACCCTTAACCTGAAGACTGAGGGAGGAGTGTCCTGCTCAAAGGTGTAATGGGTGTTAGTTGCCTTCCAATTACTTTCGACTATTAAAAAGAGCACAAGCTATTACAATTAAGAATCAAATGATCCGTTTTTGAAGTTTCTACACCAACACTTTATATAAGAACTTTATATACCTCCAAGGCATAACTTAAAACCCTTGCCCTGAGGGCTGTGAGGGGAATGTCATCCTCAAAGACTTAATTTACTAAACTTAAAACTATGTTGAATAATGTGGCTATCTCAAAATTTTGATTGGATGTGTGTGGGGATAAGGTGGGCGTGAGAGGGGGGCCCTCCAATCACTTTCGACTATTAAAAAGAGCACTAGCCCTTTGAATTTCGAATCGAATAAGCCTGTTTTGAAGTTTATACGACAAAGCCTTCTATAAAAACCTTATATGCCCCCAGGGCATAGCTTACAATCCTTGCCCTGTGGGTTGTGGGGGAGTGTCCTCCTCAAAAATGACAACCACTTCCATATGAAGTGCCCAGCTCTATTCCCCCTCAAAACATATTTTCTATTTGGAAATCAACTACGCTGAGCAAAATGGTTATCTCAAAATTTTGATTGGATTTGTTTGGGGGAATGATGGGTGTGGGGGGGAGGCTAGGTGCCCTTTAACCACTTTCGAATGATAAAAAGGGCACTAGAACTCAATTTCCAATAAAATGAGCCCCTTATGAAGTTTTTACGAGGACCCCTTCCATATGAAGTGTCCTTCTTTAAAAGAAAAAAATAATATATAGTACATTTTGCCAACATTGTTCTTATATGCCCTCAGGGCATAACTAAAAACCCTTGCCCCGAGGGTCGTGGGGGAGTGTCCTCCTCAAAAACATATTTTCTATGTGGAAATCAACTACGCTGAAAAAATGGTTATCTCAAAATTTTTGTTGGATGTGTTTCGGGGACTGATGGGCTGGGGGGGGGGGCTAGTTGCCCTCTAATCACTTTCGATTACTAAAAGGGGCACCAGTCCTTTGAATTTCAAATCGAATGACCTTTTTTGAAGTTTCTACGACAACGCCTTCTATAAAAACCTTATGTGCCCCCAGGGCATAGCGTAAAACCCTTGCCCTGAGGGTTGTGGGGGAGTATCCTCCTCAAAAACAAATTTTCTATCTGGAAATCAACTACGCTGAACAAAATTGCTATCTCAAAATTTTGATTGGATGTGTTCTTGGGAATGATCGGCGGGGAGGGGGATAGTTGCCCTCCAATCACTTTCGACTATTGAAAAGGGTACTAGCCCGTCTAATTTTCAATCGAATGAGCCTGTTTTGAAGTTTCCACGACAATGCGTTCTATAAAAACCTTGTATGCCCCAGCACATCACTTAAAACCCTTGCCCTAAGGGTTGTGGGGGAGTGTCCTCCTCAAAAACAACAACCACTTCCATATGAAGGGCCCAGCTCTAAAGGAAAAAATAATAAATAGTACATTGTGCTAATAAATCGTTTTTATATACCCTCAGGGCATAGCTTAAAACCCTCGCCTCGAGGGTTGTGGGGGAGTGTCCTCCTTAAAAACATATTTTCTATCTGGAAATCAACTACGCTGAACAAATTGGTTATCTCAAAATTTTGATTCGATGTGTTTGTGGGAATGATGGGCTTGGATGGGCTAGTTGCCCTCTAATCACTTTCGATTATTAAAAAGGGCACTAGTTCTTTGAATTTCAAATCGAATGACCTTTTTTTTGAAGTTTCTACGACAACGCCTTCTATAAAAACCTTATGTACCCCCAGGGCATAACTTAAAACCCTTGCCCTGAGGGTTGTGGGGGAGTGTCCCCCTCAAAAACAAATTTTCTATCCGGAAATTAACTACGCTGAACAAAATGGCTATCTCAAAATTTTGATTGGATGTGTTCTTGGGAATGATGGGCGTAGGGGGGGAGTTGCCCTCCAATCACTTTCGACTATTAAAAAGGGTACTATCCCGTCTAATTTCCAATTGAATAAGCCTGTTTTGAAGTTTCTACGACAACGCGTTCTATAAAAACCTTATATGCCCCAGGGCATCACTTAAAACCCTTGCCCTACGGGTTGTGGGGGAGTGTCCTCCTCAAAAACAACAACCACTTCCAGATGAAGTGCCCAGCTGTAAAGGAAAAAATAATAAATAGTACATTGTGCTAAAATCGTTTTTGTATACCCTCAGGGAATAGCTTAAAACCCTTGCCTCGAGGGTTTTGGGGGAGTGTCCTCCTTAAAAACATATTTTCTATCGGGAAATCAACTACGCTGAACAAAATGGCTATCTCAAAATTTTGATTCGATTTTTTTGGGAAAATGATAGGCGTGGGGGGGGGGGGCTTGTTGCCCTCCTATTACTTTTGACTATTAAAAAGGGCACTAGCCCTTTGAATTTCCAATCGAATGAGCCTTTTTTGAAGTTTCTACGACAACGCCTTAAATAAAAACCTTATATGCAACCGGGGCATATCTTCTTCTCAAAAAAGTATTTTCTATTCGGAAATCAACTTCGCTGAACAAAATTGCAACTCTTGTCCTGGGGGCTCTGAGGGGAATGTCATCCTTAAAGACTTAATTTACTGAACTTAAAACTATGTTGAATAATGTGGCTATCTCAAAATTTTGATTGGATGTGTGTGGGGATAATGTGGGCGTGAGAGGGGGGCCCTCCAATCACTTTCGACTATTAAAAAGAGCACTAGCCCTTTGAATTTCGAATCGTGCCCCCGGGGCATAACTTACAATCCTTGCCCTGAGGGTTGTGGGGGAGTGTCCTCCTCAAAAACGACAACCACTTCCATATGAAGTGCCCAGCTCTAGTCCTCCTCAAAACATATTTTCTATTTGGAAATCAACTACGCTCATCAAAATGGCTAACTCAAAATTTTGATTGGACGTGTTTTGGGGAATGATGGGCGTGGGGGGGGGGCTAGTTGCCCTCCATTCACTTTCGAGCATTAAAAAGGGTACTAGCACTTAGAATTTTCGATCGAATTAGCCTGTTCTGAAGTTTCTACGACAACGCCTACTATAAAACCTTATATGCCCGCAGGGCATTACTTAAAACCCTTGCCCTGAGGGTTGTAGGGGAGTGTCCTCCTCAAAAACACATTTTCTATGTGGAAATGAACTATGCTGAACAAAATGGCAATCTCGAAATTTCGATTGGATTTGTTTGGGGGAGTGATGGGTGTGTTGGGGGGGGGGCTAGTTGCCTTCCAATCACTTCCGACTATTAAACGGCCCTAGAACTCTCGATTTCCAATCGAATGACCCCTTTTTGAAGTCTCTACTGCGATCCCTTCCATGTAAAGTGCCCTGCTCTAAGGTATAAAAATAATATATATTGTACATTGTGCCAACATTGTTCTTATATGGCCTCAGGGAATAACTTAAAACCCTTGCCCAGAGGGTTTTGGGGGAGTGTCCTCCTCAAAAAGATATTTTCTATCTGGAAATCAACTACGCTGAACAAAATCGCTATCTCAAAATTTTGATTGGATGTGTTTGGGGTAATGATTGGCGTCGGGGGGCTAGTTGCCCTCCAATCACTTTTGACTATGAAAAACGGCAATAGCCCTTTGAATTTCCAATCGAATAAGCCTTTTTTTAAGTTTTTACGACAATGCCTTTTATAAAAACCTTATATGCCCCCAGGGCATATGTGTTTGGGGGAATGATCGGGGTGGGGGGGGGGGCTTGTTGCCCCCAATCACTTTCGACTATTAAAAAGGGTACTAGCCCTTTGAATGTTCAATCGAATGAGCCTATTTTAAAGTTTCTACGATGACGCTTTCTATAAAAACCTTATATGCCCACAGGGCATAACTTAAAATCCTTGGCCTGAGGGTTGTGGGGGATTTTCCTCCTCAAAAAAATATTTTCTACCTGAAAATCAACTACGCTGAACAAAATGACCATCTTAAAATTTTAATTGGATGTGTTTGGGGGATTTATCGGGGGGGGGGGGGGGCATGTTGCCCCCCAATCCCTTTCGACTATTATAAAGGGCACTAGCCATTTGAATTTCAAATTGAATGAGCCTTTTTTGAAGTTTCTACGACAACGCCTTCTGTAAAAACCTTATATGCCTCCAGGGCATAACTTAAAACCCTTGCCCTGAGGGTTGTGGGGGAGTTTCCTCCTCAAAAACATATTTTCCACCTAGAAATCAACTACGCTGAACAAAATGGCTATCTCAAAATTTTTATTGGAAGTGTTCTGGGGAATGATGGTCGTGGGGGGAGGGGGGCTAGTTTCCCTCCAATCTTTTCGACTATTAAAAAGGGCACTAGAACTGTCAATTTCCTATCGAATGAGCCTCTTTTGAAGTTTCTACGTCAACCACTTCCACATGAAGTACCCAGCTCTAAAGGAAAAAAAATGATAAATAGTACATTGTGCCAACATCATTTTTATATGCCCTCGGGACATAACTTAAAACCCTTACCCCGAGGGTTATGGGGGAGTTTCCTCCTAAAAAAAAATTTTGTATCTGGAAATCAACTACGCTGAACAAAACGGGTATCTAAAAATTTTTTTGGATGTGTTTGGGGAACTGATAGGCATGGGGGAGGGGGGGGCTAGTTACCCTCCAATCACTTTCGACTATTAAAAAGGGCACTAGCCCTTTGAATTTCCAATTGAATGAGCCTTTTTTGAAGTTTCTACGACAACGCCTTCTATAAAAACCTTATATGGCCTCAGGGCATGACTTAAAACCCTTGCCCTGAGGGTAGGGGGGGAGTGTCCTTCTCAAAAACATATTTTCTATCTGGAAATCAACGAAGCAGAAAGAAATGGCTATCTCAAAATTTTAATTGGATGTGTTTGGGGGAATAATGGGCGTGGGGGGGCTAGTTGCCCTCCAATCACTTTCGAATATTACAAAGGGCAATAGCCCTTTGAATTACTAATTGAATGTGCCTGTTTTGAAGTTTCTACGACAACTCCTTCTATAAAACCTTAATATGCCCCCAGGGCATAAATTAAAACCCTTGCCCTGAGGATTGTGGGGGAGTGTCCTTCTCAAAAACATATTTTCTATCTGGAAATCAACTACGCTGAATGAAATGGTTATCGTATCAAAACAAATTTTGATTGGATGTGTTTGGGGGATGAATGGCGTGGGGGGGGGGGGGCTAGTTGCCCTCCGATCACTTTCGACTATTAAAAAGAAACCTAGAATTCTCGATTTCCAATCGAATGAGCCCCTTTTGAAGTCTCTACGACGACCCCTTCCATGTGAAGTACCCTGCTCTAAAGTAAAAAATAATATATGGTACACTGTGCCAACGTTATTCTTATATGCCCTCAGGGCATAACTTGAAACCCTTGCCCCGAGGGTTGTGGGGGAGTGTCCTCCTCAAAAAAATATTTTCTATCTGGAAATTAACTACGTTGAACAAAATAGCTATCTCAAAATTTCGATTGGATGTGTTTGGGGGAATGAGGGGCGGGGGGGGGGAGAGTTATCCTCCAATCATTTTTAACTATTAAAAAGGGCACTAGCCAGCCCAATTTCCAATCGAATGAGCCCTTTTCGAAGTTTTTACGACAACTCCTTCGATACGAAGTGCCTGTCGAAGAAAGAAGAAGAAGAAAAAAAAATTGTGGCCACATCGTTCTTTACTTAGGCAACGCTAGCGCTTCCTGTGATTATTCAGTGTTACCATTATTATTTAAGGTTATTTCTATTTACCAATATCTTAACATCAGCCTCAAGAACAAGTTTCATTTTTATTTTATTCTTAAAGAGAGAATTGCCAAGGAGACAGGAAGTACAAATAATTAACTTGTTGTTCAGGTGACCAGATAAACAGCATGGCATCGCAGATGTCACAAGCAGAGGCTTTACTGTCAAGATGTTCTATTTGCTACAGGAACATAAAACTAAACTGATGCTCTAGTACGTGTTGGCGCTACGATTAGAAATTCATTTCTAATTGTATCTACCATACTGTTAGAAATTAAGTCTTTCAGTAAGTCCTGTAATTCAGAAAAAAGGCCATAGTATATACTAACAAAAAGATGGTTGCGACGACGCGCAAATGCCACGAATCGGTGTGGGACCAAACACAAGAAATTCAAGCACTTACAAACACTATAAGTAGAAATACTTCAAAACGCATTGCAGTAAGCCAGTCTTTAAAAAACGCAAAAACAAAAAAAAACATAATTTTTTTTCCACTTTGAGCTTTACCACTCTTAATCCAGCACCTAAATTTTCGGTTTTGTTTCTTATTTTCAGTTATTATTCAATTCTTTATTATTATTTATGGTTATTTTTATTTACCTGTATTTTCAGTATTAGCCTGAAGAACCCGCTTTTTTTATTCTTACAGAGACAATTGCCAACCAGACTGGAAGTACAGACATATTAACTTGTTGTTCAGGCGACCAGATAAACGCTATGGCATCCCAGGTGTCACAAGCAGGGGCTTTACTGTCAAGATGTCCTAGCTGCTACAGGAACATGAAACTAAACTGGTGCTACATGACATGTTGGCCCTACCATAGCAAATTCCTAACAGTCAATTCTACAACCCAAAGTAACACTAGTAAGTATCTACAGCAGGAAGAATAGAGCCTCATAAAAATATCGTTGTAGTAATTGAATGCAATCTAAAATGTTCACATCTGAAGAACATTAAACCGAATCACTGATTTTGTTGTTGTTTTAAAGTCGATATTGGTTCTGATGAAAATATATTTAAAGTTGTGTATCATGGTTGGGATAAACTCACTAATTGGAATGGCGAGTATGCATGACCGTGTATCCATTGACATGGGAACCATCTTCGCAGCAACAACTTGAAAATTTTGATTCACTTTGATCTTTCCTGTGAATAAATAAAAAATCAAAAGTAAAGTAAAACACAAATTTGAAATTCAAAAAGAGTAGAAACTGACCCATATAACCCAAATTCAAGACGCACATCTGTTCTGAATAAAGACACCAAGCCTATGACAAACCAGAATTACAATGAATAATAAGGTCAAACTCAGAGTGAAATAACTATAGGAAAAAAGTAAGGGTGTGGAACGTTCTCGTAACCCCTCCCCCCCGCCCTTAAAGATTCAGCGCCATTTTCCATTCATTGAAGCCTAAGCAGGTACCTCTAAGTCATATCAGTTTCTGTTTGCTTACAAAATGTTTATGTAACTTGTCTATTTCACCGAGCTTAAGAGGTAGAGACCGAGGAAATCATCTGGGTTTCCAAAACTATAAGGATCAACGATCCGTATCAAGTCTTTCTTTTCGTCAATTGCCCCCCATTTCTAACCTAGTTTAAATTTCAATAATGCGGAACGCGATGTGTCTTTCTGTTTACTAGATGTGTCGAAGAGAACTTGTAAAAGTCCTGGAACTCACAATCAGTATCCATTACAGAGCAAGAGTGAGTGTCAGGAACCATTTACTAATCAAACAGTTAGTGGTAACGAACTGTAAGTAAGGTGTGACTCAGTTCATTAGTAATCGAAATTCTTGCAAACGGAACTTTGATATGAATAGATATATCAGAAGAATTCGCTTTCAAAAGCTATGAGACTGAGAAAATTGCCTGATTTTTGAAAGAGGGGGATCCACAAAAATTCAAGGAATCCAAACAAGAAAACTCAGGGGTAATTGTATCAAAATAATTGTTCTAGAATATTGGAAGAGGACTTATTGAAACGGAAATTAAAAGTTATAGTAGCCTTTTTAAGTGGCCAAAAAGATTGAAGGGCAACTAGCCTACTTCCGACGCCCCTTTTTTCCCAGACTTGTCAGATAAAGCTTTTATATAGTCTTTTTGTTTTGCATAGTTGAAAGGTTCAATAACTATGTCTTTGTGGTAACATGACCCCCCACAGCCCATGGGGAAAGGAATCTAAGGTATGAGATTTGCCCAATGTCTACGTATGGCATTTGCTATTGGGAAATATAAAGACATATTTAAAGGGATGGGAACTTTTCTGCTGGGGGTATTTTCTGTGGAAAGGGAATATTCTGGAGGTGAACCTCTACAGAATGATTTGAAAAATAATCAGAAATTAAAAGTCTTTTTTAACTGAAAGTATTCTAAGGAGAATTTTCGAGGTGGAATCGCCCGCAAGAAATTTTGCGGGGAGAATGTTCAACGAGGATGGAATTATCCAGGGGAATCCTCCGGAACTGAGGCTATTTTACGCGGTAGGGACTTTCAGGGGAGTAATTTTACATTGGGGGATAACAATCTCATGGAGGGGGAGCCGGATTTCCTGAAATTATTTGAAAAACAATCAGAAAATTAAATACAAAAAAGTTTTTTTCAACTGAAAGTAACAAGCAATATAAAAACTTAAAATAATGAGAAATTGTTCCATATGTGAGGATGGTTTCCCCCTCCTCAAAATCTTGCTCTTTATACTAAAGTTTTACTTTGCGTCCGAATTTTTTGAGAATGACTCCTTAAACACAAGGGCCGTGAAATTAGAATAAGAAACTATTTTAAAAGTATTAAAAACGTCAGCGTGAAGAGTGATAGATTGAAAAGGGGACAACCCCTCATATACAGAATAATTTCTGTTCGTTTTAAGTTTTAATGTTGCTCCTTACTTTCAGTTTAACAAACTTTTTTTTATTTCATCACCTTAAAGGGGCTTCATTAAAAAAAAAGTGGGAAACTAATTACTCCGTGCCACTATTAATTTAAAAATAATATCTCCACAAAAAAAGTTTTTCAAAGAAAAGTAAAGAGCCATATTAAAATTTAACAAAAACAGAAAAGAAGTCTGAAACTACTGAAACTTAAAAATAACCCGAAATTGCTATAAAAGAATCCCAAAAGCGAACGGATGATAAAATGAATATAATCAAACATGAAGATAACAAATTCCGGTATAGATAAAAAAAAATAAATCCTAAAACCAGTGCATATTAAAAGTGCATAGGCTTACTCAAGTAAAACTTGAAATGAACAGAGATTACTAACGAAAAGGATTTTGGCTGCTCCCCCCTCCCCCATAGGCGTAAATATTCTGAATTATATTCCTTCATTTGTTTTTCATTGAAAGCTATTTGTATTTCGAACATTGTATTTAATTTTTCAGAACATTGACAAAAAGTGAAAAATAAGGTAAAATCACTATAACGATCAAGATGACTTGAAAGGTCTTATGAAAATCAACTGAAGGGTATTATATTGTAAAGTTATATTAGTTTCTGGAAATCTCTGCAATTCAAGGTTCAAGATTTTATTTAACAGTATTTATTTTCAATGTTATATTTAAAAGTTGCTATTTAAATTCGTTTGGATTTAAGTCAAGCACAAATAAAGAAATGGAATTTAGAAAGTTAGCAGTTATGGGTAGAGTAGCGTAGAAGCTTAAGTCCTGTTTGTAGTAATTTATGTTCGTTTTAAGTTTGAATTTAGTATTCATTTCTAATTTCTTTTCGTTTTAGGATTTACTTTCATCTATTTCAATATCTGTTATTTTTATGGTAGAAGTGGTTATTCATTTTAATTTCTGTTCGTTTTGGGTTTCATTTCTTCTTTAATAGTCATTTCTGGTCATTTAAGCTTCAGTTATTACAGTACTTTATTTCTGCTCGTCCAAAGTCGTAGTAACCATTAGTCGTATTCGTAAGTAGTCGAAGTTATAATTGCTCGTGGTCGCAGGTAGTTGTAGTCGCAAGTAGTCACAAACAGTCGCAGTCTCAAGTAGTCACAGTCACAAGCAGTCACAGTCACAAGTAATCACAGTTAAAGTCCCAGTAGTAGTAGTAACCCTGACAGTTTCAAGCCAATGCTTTTATCTGTTCCTAAGAAATTGGAGATACGCCCTCTTGATAACTTGCATACACATAATTTCTTCTGTTTTTGAATCAACATTTTCCTCAACACTTCCTGAAGTGTCATCTAATGCATTTAGCCCATTTGGACACACCCAGGACTAAACATTTCCTCTTTCCCAATAGTAAATCCTATAAATGTAAAAAATACTCAAATTGCATATTTTATAATCCTTGTCCTGAGGGTTGTGTTGGGTTATATGACTCCCAGAGGCAGGGCTACTGGACCTTTTGATTATATTGAACAATGTAGCCTTCCCAAAAACTTGATCAGTGTTGAGAGGGGGCCTTTAAAAGGAGTGAGGGTTTTTTAAAAAGGGGGAGGGAGCTGACCGCCCTAACATCGCTTTTCAACATCCCCCTCAATGTGGCCTACAAGTTTCATCCTAATCTCCTTTGCTATTCCTGGGATGGTGCTGATACACCCTTCTGGTAATCAGTATGCACATAATGTGTATTATAGTGGTAAGCTACAAATATCGGGGTTGTAAATATCCTATTTATAGTATACCCTACCCCAGGGTATGATAACGGGATCGAGTGGTAAAATGGCAACTTTCTAAGGCCAAGTGTACCCGCCCTGGGTTACCACTAAAAATCTCTAACTCTCTCCTTGGAGATACGAACCCCCCTGTCAATATAATAATGACGGTATCTCGTAACTCTGTTCCTACCCTCCCGGGGTTCCGGGAAAGTTAGTACACAGTTTGTAGAAAATACCTTACTTGTATTCTTCCAAACGGATACATATAACAACACAAATATGCTTCCCCAAACGGAGCCTAAATACAGACTAACTCAAAATAATAATCTGTACAGCACTGTTCATAGCAGTGAACCTTCGCTTGGCCCAGCCAATCCTCTCAATCCCCATTCAAAACCCATTCTACTTTTTCTTACCTTTACCTTTCAATGGCTCAGACCAGGAAGTCCAAAATAGAATTAAGTTCAAAGCTTACTTATTGCAAAAAAAACTAACTTAGCAACCAGAATTCAACTAAGGATTAAAAATTATCTTGTAGGCAAACGTAATTACAGAAAAGAAAATGGTTCATTTATCTGGAAAGAAAAGAAATAGGGGTGGAACCCCAACAATGTGTTTTATCTTGTTCAGAAACTCCCTCAACATTTCCTGAATGTTTGACCTTGATCTTCCAAGCCTTCTTGAAGACCCTAGATCAAACCATCCTCCTTTACCAATAAAAAATTCTATATGTAAACAATTGGTAGCTTGCATAACTTGCAGTTGCTGTCCTTTTCCCAGATGCAGTGGGGACGGGGAGTCTTTTCATCCCCTGAGGCATGGCTAATAAACCTTTCAACTATATTGAATATAAGGGTCGTCTCAAAATTTTTACGGGATGTATTTGGGGTAAGGGTAGCTAAAAGGGCGTGGGGGGGGGCTAGTTGCCCTATGATTACTTTTGACTCTTAAAAAGGGCATTATAACTTTCAACTTCGAATCGAATTAGCCCACTCTGAAATTTCTACGACCAATTCTTCCTTGTGATGTGGCTCTAGAAAAAAAAAATAAGTAACACATTGAACACTTATCGCATTTTACTACAGGCAACGGTATGGTGTTGGTTCTGATAGAAAATGATTTCTGAAGACAATTTTTAGACAAAATATGTTGCCATTCCGCAGTATTTTGTCAAAAACTGTATGGTTTTACAGAACTTCTCATTAGTTTTAGATGAACTGGTTGCTAATATTTTTCGTCTGGTGATAATCTGATCTACCTCCTCCACAATTGTGGGTGCTCTTGCAGGAAGTGATCTAAAATGGTCCTTTGTAGTGGCTCATTGCCTCTTATTTTCTTATAAAAGACACAAGAACTAAAATTATCCTTTTGAACTCGACTCAAAATGGAAAATTTTACATATTTAAAATCACCATAAATCAGTTGCAGTGATCAGCAAGAAGGTAAAATTTTTATTTAATATTATACAAGCTCTGTTGCAGTTTTTGGTTGTCCTTTTGGAGTTATTTTCTTGGCTAAAACCCGAAAGTCTTTATTATTCAGTTTTAGCATCATCTCTTGCGAGTTCTTAAAATGATCTACCAGCAACATCTATAACTTCTCTCTTAAGGTGCATCGACAGTTGCCGCACAGGTGGAGAATTGCCCGTCTGTGATTAAACAAGCAGAAAAGGGCTGATTACCTGTCGCCAGTGCCGGTGTACCTGCCAGAAGCTATCTCCTGGAAATTGCGGGGAATATGTGAGCAGGTATCACAGCGTTCCTTGACGTATTCACAGGAACTCACTCAAGTTATATCATATAACATTCGAAGTGTGCGGATGTTTGAGTTATCCATTCAGAAGTGTGCGGTAAAGACAACTTGGATCATAATTATTAACGTTGGCTTCTGTGGTATGGACTATTTGCATGCTTTTTGGACTGATTTAACATTGTTCGTTTGGATTATCTTACTTAGCGGCAGGAATAAAAACCAATGAGTTAAACTATGAATGTCAATCCGCTACTTACGTCTATTTGCGTGTGCTGAGTTTTCTGCGAGTGAATATCCGGGCCGGAAATGAGAATGACTCTGTTGCTAAACATACCGTTTGATTTTTTTTATGAGAATGATACAAAGAGTACAAAACTGAAGCTTAGGTCTTCCGCCTATCTTAAATAAACCTCAAGGGGACATGAAGATGATCTGGCCTCTCCTAGAATATAAGTAATATGCTCGAATTGTTTTGAAAATGCGAAAATTAACGTGTCGACCTGCACACCTTTGTGATCATCTCTCTAATGGAAGTCCCGTTAATCCCTGCACCACCTTACTTGAAAGATGCCTCTAAACTAATATAAATGGATACTACGCTAGACTGTTTGTGATAAGGTGACATCCCATGATCTTAATTTTCCATCCCAACCGAGCCACAGCCCCCATCCGTCATAAAATCTAATGACAGTTATGTTTTTGAATTTTCTGTCTGATTTAAATGACCTGCCTAAACGAAAGCAAGCAATTGACCAAGTTTGAGGACACGAAACTATGGGAAGTATCAATCCCTCTAGCCATAAACTGTTTGTTCGTATTGACAAGATTGCTGCGGAAAAATGTTGTGACACAATTCCTGACGTACTGAAGAACTGTGAGGTCAAGTTAAGTGAACAGAAATATCACGGGATACTGAAAGGTATATAGGAAAGCTTTGATCTTGATATGTTTAAGGACTGCTACGGTGGGATTGATATGGAGCGGCTAAAAGAATCGACAGCTTTAAAAATGAATTTTGTAGATGGTATCGCACTCTCAACTGCTCTGAGACTCGTTGTTTCTACCAATGTCAGTCTCCTAATCACATAAAATGTAACTTTGATAGGTCCGTGCACTGTTCTCGTGGTACTGGGCTGCACAAATCCTCCAGCATTTTCCCCTGTCAAATAGTGAATCCGAAATGCACCGACTGTGGTGGTCCCATGTGTCCTTTAATCTCAAGTGTCGAATCCTTCGTTAAGTTCTGTCCAAGAAGAATAACGACCCTAAATGATTGAATCAAAAGACACAAGTTTATGATGCTTTAACATTCATGGGGCAAAAGATGAGGACCGCAATGTTAAACAGAAAATGTCAAACTATGACATTTTATTTCTTTAAGAGGATCTTCTCCCTGCTGTCAGTGCCAGTTCGTTGCGATGGAGCAGTGAGCATTATGTCCTCACTACCAACGCCCGGTACATGAGAGGGACGCCCTTTAGTGGTCTAGCTTGGCTAGTTGAGCGAAGTTTCTTGGATCTTTCGCCTTTCCTCTATAAATTTAGAAACAATTACATTGCAATAAAAAATTGGGGGATTGTGTGCTCGTCAATGTATACCTGCCATGTGACCTAAAACGCTTTGCCTTCCTCCTTCAATTTTCCTACGTGTGCTTCTCTGTGAATAATATCATAAAACACATAGAGAAATGTCATTATAAATGGATATTTATCGGCGATTTTAACTGTGATGTGCTCAAGGAGTCCACACTTACTGGCCTAATCTTAGATTCCCTGCCAATTAATTATCGAATCGTGGAAAAGGACCTTAAATGCGATTACATTGTGGGATTTTCCTTTTTCTAGGGCCAGAAACTAAGTCTGGTTGTTACCTTAAGCAGACTTTGGGTAACTTGCAGTCCTTAATTCTCTTCTTTAGCGTATCGATTTGAATCTATAAAGTTATTTTACATGAAGCTCTAAGGGAACAACCAATTTGTTTGGTAGCGTTAAATGAGATAATTTGGTTCTTTCGTAATCAAAATTCTGCGACAACTTGATTTTATTTTTAACTTTGATAAAAAAAAAGGAGAAAACGTTGTAATACGTCTTGTTATAGAAAAAAACCTTCTTAATGGTTCTCTTCAGATTTGATTAATCAAATATGGTGCGTGTCTGCCGTTCCAAGTAGGATGTTTCTATAGTCCAAGCGTCGTCACCGATAAAAAAAAAGAGTTTATAGTAAACTTTAGTACTAGAGAACAAATCTAATAGAATACAATTAGATAGTTTGTTAAGGCTCGAGTCTGTGTTATTATAATCTTTTAGTCCTAATTATCAAATCAGGTAAATTCTACTATTTGGTTAGAGATGGGGTCACTACTATTACGAGTTTTATTTGATTAGTCAAGGTATTTCAAATAGTATGCAAAAAAGTAATTTAAAGGCTTCTAAAATGAGCTAAAAACTTGGAATAACCACAGCCCTGGAAGGTAGCCACAGCCTTCTGTTGTTGTCTGAATATATTTTCATACATTATCTAAATCATAGAAATTAAGTCGTGGTAACTATACCACTCCATTGATATTACAACGATACTACGTTGTACGATACTGTAACATAACTACAAAGTAAAATCTTACAAGAATCTTGAGTTATTTACAAGGGTGATCATAGCCTTCTGCTGTGACCAGAATATCTCCTAATCAATCAGAATAAATCCAAAAACTATTTTAAATTATCCGACAGACTCAACGCTCTGATAAACGAAATGGGTACGTTCCCAAAAGGGAAGATACAGCTGTGACAAGTTAACCCCCAACACAGAGCAGATCTCGTAAGGCTGGGTGTGTAAATAATGGGACATGCACAAAACGAAACTTCTCGTCATAGTAATAATAATAATAATAGCAAAATTAACTTAATCAATAAAAAAAACAATAACAACAAAAACTTAGAAAACAGGGAATAAAAGAAAAGAAATGCTGGACAGGAAAGAAATGCTGAGCAGGAAAGAAATTCTGGGCAATAGGGGCATGGTAGGCCCTCCCACCGTGGATCCGTAACAAAACACACAAAGAAAAATCTCATTAATTTTAAAAATTCCATCATTAAAGGTAAACAAACAAACATAAAAAAACATCTTTAATAATTGTATTTTTAAATACTGCTAAGATTTTTGGGATTGACCTATCTGAGTTTTATCATTTAGCTTATATTTATTTTCAATGAATAGCATTAGGTACCTAAGTGAAAACCTTGACCTTTCACATCTTACAAAAGGAATTCAGTATAATCCCGCCCACCGACGAGCCGAATGAGGGGGCAAAATCAACAGAGATTTATTATGAAAATTTTTCTTAGGATTTTGAGTTTGAAAATGCTATAAGGAAATATTTACATCACGTATACGTTTTAAATCTGACAAATTTAGGAAAAGGAACATCGTTTTCGTTTCAGATGTATTTTCAAGTTTTGATTGTTGATGTAAAAAATTTCCAAATATTCTTACTGCCCTGTTTTGTATTATCTGTAATTGTTTTAAATATGTCCAAAAGGTATTAAGATAAACAGTTGAGCAGTAATTCAAGTACGAAGCAATTAAAGAGTGGTAAATTATTTTTAGTATGGAAAATGGAAAAATATTTTTTACACGGTACATCGATCCAATATTTTGAGCAAGTTTAACCCTTAAATGATCAATGTCATTACAAAAAGACGACAATGGATCAAGAAAAACTCCTAAATAACGATATGACTGAACCCTACAAATTTTATTCCCATCAACCCGAAGCTACTGACAAGAAATCAATTGAGTATCGTGTTTTGAAAGACCTAATACCATAAATTCAGTTTTAGTAAATTTGGTACTAGATTATTTGAAGCAAACTATAGACTAACTGAAGTAACAGTTACAATCAAATTTTCAATTGATCTAGTTGGATCACTCGCTTTAACAGATATAGCTGTGTCATCTGCAAATAGAATAACAAGACTAATATTCTCCTGCACACTTTGCGGAAGATCATTAATATAAATCAAAAATAAGAGCGGACCTAATACTGAACCTTGAGGGAAAAATTTCATGGTTTAATGTGTGAGATGCTTTCTTAACATCGTAGAAAACAGTAGCCACATGGAAATCATTATCTAAACAATCATTTAATTATGATAAAAGAGCTGCAACTACATGTTGTGTCAAATGGCTTGCCCTAAATCCAAACTGGTATTTGGTAAAAAGAAATTATCTTGTCCAAATAATTAGAAATCCTTTCTTTTAAAATTTTCTCAAACACTCTAGGTAAAGGCAATAAAATTGCAACGGGACGATACTTATTTACTTCAGATTTATCACCTTTTTTATGTCCGAAATTACCCGGGCAATTTTCCATCTACTAAGAAACATACCTGAACTGATACATAAATTAAAAATATGAATAAGTGGTTCAAAAACCACTCCAGTTGTTCAAAAAACCTTATGGAATTCTGCAAAACTAACTGGAGCCAGAAAAATGCTCGTACCTTCAGAGGGAGGGAAATAATGTTTATGCATCCTGCGAGAAGAAAAATCCATATCCGCCGAAAGGATAGATGTTCCAACGCCAATAAAAATAATCGCTAAACATTCTATCAACAGCTTGCGGTCCTCCAACTTCTTCACTATTTATGTCGTATTGTACCTTGGGGTGTGACAACTATCAATTTTGTTCAGTTTAATCCTTGATCAAAGTCCAAGTTTTCAAGGGAGAATGAGAATTAAGAAATGAATCTATATAATAGACTCTTTCAGTTTCTCTAAGAGTCTTTACCAACAGGTTTTTATAATTTTTAAAATGTATAGTGTTTATTTCTGTAGGATACTGCATTTTGATTTTATATAAATGGTTTTTTTCATTAATCAACATCAAAAGAACCTGATTCACCCAAGGTCTTCTTGGCGGATTTCTCTTTCCAATTAGAATTCTGTACGGACAAAATTGATCAAGTTTTTCAGTCAATATATCATAAAACTTATCTAAGGATTGATTTGGATTCTTTTCATTAATTACTAGACTCCACTCAACGTCACCAAGCCCTCTTGATAAATTTAACAAATTTTTATGCGAAAAGTCTCGACGCTTTGTTTGACTTTTTTGATTATACAGGATATAAAGCAGAAAATCAGCTGTAATTATGCAGTCATCAGATGAATCATCAGGAATGACAAATGTATCTACGGCGCGAGCTGGTATGAAATTTTTAACCAAAACACCAAGGCTACTTTTGTCTACTTCGACCGACATGAAAGAATTGATCATCTCCAGCATGAATACTTTCAATTGGAAATTCGTCTAAAAAAGTTTCACATAGGCCTAAAATATCCGTATTAGATGCTGATAAAAAAGTTTCAATCGTATCTTGTGCAGTCTTCCAGCCCCGACAATTCCAAACGATATCCTCCTTGTATTAACATTATTCTTTGCGAAATCACTCAAAAATAAATATTGATATTTTAGAATGTCAAATATATCGCAATTATCTTCATTATCATTAGCTACAATATTTTGGAAAACTGAAAGAAACAAAAGAGAATCACGCTCAAATTCATTTAACCTTGATTATGGAATTCCACCATTTCCTCTATCCATTATCAAATATTACCCTCACGTCAAGGACAACCATACCACGCCCCATCAGCCCAGAAAACCAACAAAAGAAAAAAAAAAGGTAACACACATAGGAACAGAATTGAAAAGAAAAGAAAGATGTATTCATTCCATGTTGATTTCTTTCATTACTGCTAATCGGAAAGACCTCTGTGCGGGTCTAAATAATCAAACAAAAACAAAAAGTTAAGCAATAAAAGAAAAATAAATAAGAATGTATAAGAAGGCATATAAACAATAAATAAATGCAAACAAACAAGCTAAGTTAAACAAGATTAAAAATTACATACTTAGCTCCAACTATCATATGTAATTATTTTATGCCACAGAAGCATCCACTCCTAAACTTTGATGTGGTTCTCCTCGGACTCTCGAAAAGTCGTCGATCTCTGGTATATATTCACTAAATGAGTATTTTATAATCGATTCTTCAGGTCTTTTCACAAACAAATGTATTTTATGAGTTTCGGCTTGAACATTGTCACTAATAAATAAGTTCGAATTGTTTCCATGGAATGTCTTACCCTTAAGCTTACTAGCATTTTTTATCATCGCTAAATTACATTTACATTCTTTCCAATTTTCATTTCAGAATTATTCATCTTTATTTTTAAGTTGCGAACGGTCTTTTTCCAGATTATCGACCCTTGCCGTAAGACCTCCTAATTGATTGTAGATATTGTCTAGTTTTTTACCATTTTCTTATATGGCATCCAGAATTTGCTTAAAGTCTGATAATTCTTGTTTTGAGTTAGAGCTATCCTCTGAGGTGTCTAATATGCTCATATCTTCTTGTCTAAGGTTTTTCCTTTGCTGTCCCATTATGAACTAATAGACTTGATAGATATCCAACTACCCTTGAAATAATATTTTCAAGTTAATTTTCACAGAGGTCTTGAATGCGTCTTACTCTGACAAGAGCATTGAATGAACTGACTGAATGAGTTAAAAAGGTTATTTACTAAAGTTTCTTTCTAATCTACTTTCCTCGTAAGACAAGAATCCTGATTTCTCTCCGATCCATACCTTTTTTTCAATTTGGTACTTAATTTTGATTCGCTTAGCGAGTTTTCTGTCCCGTCGTTTCAGCCAATCCTCAACTTTCTGTTAAAATAGGTAGTTTTTCCCGGTATTTGGGCCTTGACTCTAAAAACTTGCAATGTCCTAACATCTTATGATATTTAATTTAGTCATTTACAAAACTGGTCTGAATTGGGTCTTTATCTATTTATAATGGGTTCAAAATGTAGTTCAATGCTCAAAACAATGAAACTTCACATGAAAATTTACGATTAGGTAATTTGTGATGACCAATATACAAAGTGAAGGTATTTTCAAGTTTAGGCTAATTTGAAATAGTAAACTTATTTCTGATGTAATGGAGCAAAGGGGATTCCAACTTTTACTGAAATTAAGTTACTAAAGTTAAACAAAATGAGGCTTTCTTACAACATTCACAATAGCGGAGCTTTTTCAAACAATGATCACTGCATTTGCTCTACTGCTATGACTTGTTCACCAGTCCATGTAGATGAAGATGAGAACGATTATGGCATTTAACCATAGCCATTACCCTCTTAGTGAATCAGACTAGCAGAAATTGTGAAGGTGCTAGAGCAAAAAATAGTATTACTAAAGGGCTGGTCGAAAGATAATTAAGTTTTATATATTATTAATCTAGTTCGACTCCTGACTAATGTCCTAGTCCTATTCTACCGACTTTGTGCTGGTACTGTCTCATCTCTAGCTCGTTTGGATTTGAACATTTATTATTACCATCTCGTTGAATACTTGAAAATTGCTGAAGAAGCAACTGTCTCTCTAATCCAAGTGCGTCCTAATATCCGTAGCTCTATCTGGGTGGAAGATTCTGAATTAGAAGTCGTGAAGAACCGTGCTAAATTGTGGCCGATGATTTGGATCGCCTGCTCTCGATCAAAGAGAGGACATAAGTTAAATTTGGAACAAAGGTCTAAGCTGCTTTTTAAACGTTATTAACGCAGCAAATGCCTTTCACTGCGTAAATACTGTTTAAAACACCGAAAATGTTATTCATGGTGTAAAGCAACTTAAATAAAAAAAAAGTATGGACTCTGATGGCATTTGTGTGAACTACTTAAATTTAGAGTCATTTGCTTTTATTTCACATTTACATTATTTCGGATAGGTTTTTCATCTGATTAATACTACCTATTAATCAGAGCAGATTCAAGGACAAAACAAAATCCTGAAAAAATTGATATCAGCTTATTTTTGAATAGTTACAAAACATAAAACCAAATGTAAAAGGATTACGAGATAACAGTAATTGACTTTGAACCGCATATCAAATGATAAATATTTCAAAAGGATGAAATTACTAATGGTAAAATAATTTAACTTATCGATTCTAGGGATTTGAAAGGTCAAATATTTTAATCAGGCAAAATAAATCATTCGAGTGATTTTACATTTGGTTGTATTAAATGAAAGAGAGGATCAAAACTATATTTTCTTAGTTTACAAGAAGAATATAAAACCAGGGGAACATTGTGAACATGCCGTGAGAAGTTTTCAGTACCTTGGACTAATGAACCATTTCTTCAATATGTCATCACTGACTTATACATCTAACTAGTGATCAAGGGGTCGTTGGTTTGAATGGTGTCATTTACTGATTCTGTACCATATTCGTGTTGTGGTTATAGATTCTATAGCAAGATATTTTGTGCCTGGAAAAGATGCCCGAGACAACCCTCCCTTAAAACTATTTTCCTGGATCAATCACATACCCTAGAAAACTTGATCCCCCAAAACATTCGGCCCATAAGGACTCATCCCCATGTAAAATCTCCGTTGAAAACTCTCACCAGCAAAAGTTACCCTTAAAAAACATTCCAGGAAAGCTTATTGATGGAAATTTTGCCCTCAAGAAATGAAAGAAATTGCTTTAAAAAATTTGCCTTAACTTATTCCTGATCAACTTGCTGCAATAAACTTGACCACCATACCTTGCCTCCTATAAGATTAGGGTACACATTCCGCACCTTCCTTCTCTATGGGCATTCTTGCTTAGAATCCATGGAATGAGCCCCCCCCCCCAGTGAGGTGTAACTAGGGTTTTCAGTGTCCGGGAACAATGTAAGTTTTTGCCTCCCCGAATAATAGTGAAAGTAAGTAAAAGTAAAGTAAGTAAAGTAAGTAATACGGCACTAGACCCTTAAGGTCCAAACCGGTAGTCGTGATCTCCGTTTTGTGGCTATTCAGCCAGGAATGCAATGGGGGGCTGGGGGCCAGCCATCCTGTGCTTTTGTACACCCTTCGTGCTAACCTTCCCCAGATTTCTCCAGGTACCCATTTAGAGCTGGGTCGACTATGGCTAAGCTTACAGAGTCATACCACTGACCCGCGTCCCAAACCAGGTAACTGGCCACGCCAGGGATCGAACTCGAACCCGTGACAAAGAACTCTCAACCCCGAATAATAATATTGACGAAAAAACCCAAATTGGTACCCCTTTAGAGGCTGTGCTTTGGGCTGCCGTCCCCCATGCTTTCTAGCTTCATCACTGGTCTACCAGGTTCCTACGACACCCCCTGCATATGAAATGACCTCAGAAAAAAAGAGTACATGAAACACGTTTTGATTTTTCCTTAATCTGGAATGCTCAAAAATTATTGCTGTCCTTTTCTTTGTATCAACTGTCTTAACGTTTCGTTTTTCAGTTGAAAGTAAAAAGTAACACAGATCCAAAACATTAATTAAAATCGTTCCGTATATGAGGGATTCCTTTTCCTTGATCCCTTACTATTAACATTAGAGCTTTTTCTTCTGCCCCTGTTGATTTGAGAACAACTGCTCCAAGTGCAATTGGAATGACATTGAATTATTTTTGACAATACCTCAAGAATGTACAATACCTCAAGAATGACAATACCTGTCAAATTCCTATTGGTTACATTTTTGCACTAATAACCCTTAGATAAGGACGCCTTTTATAACCCTTAGATAGGGAGGACCTTTTGATACGGAATGATTTTTTTTCAAGTTTTAATAACCCGCTTGGACTCAGGTCCATACACAGACGGGGGGCTAGGGGGTTTTGACCCCCCCCCCCCCCAAAAAAAAAGTTTGCCTGATTCGTCAAAACGTAACAAAAATGGATACACATTTTGTATACGTTTCTTATGTTTTTTTGTGTACCCCTCCCCCCAATTTTTTTAGTAAACCCCCCTCCTAAAAAAGTCCTGGGTACGGCCTTGCTTGGGTTTGAATTGTTAAATCACTTATTCAACAACAGAACAGTAGATTATTATTGCCCAAAGAATTACCTTGGCTATTTTATGTTGGAAACGCATTAAAAAATAAAGATATCGAGTATGAAGCACGATTTTGAAAATCTGTGTTAATTTTGTCTCTGAATTGGGATAACTGGAAAACTTTTTACTGAAAACAGTACAATATTATAAAAATTCAAACCTTCTGCTTGCTATAAATTAATGAAAACAGCTCTTTGATATAGAAGGTGGCATAATCATGTCTGTTATGGTGCATAAAATATTTTGTATAGTTCAGTCTGTATAATTGTAATTGAACCCAAGAACTTTCATGTTGTGGGGGTGTTTTCCTCATTATATAGGATATAAAATAGGTTTAATACATGTGAATTTATATGTTCTGTCTTTTTTTTTCTATTGTATAAGCCCGAGGTACTCTGTATCATAAAGATTTACTCTTTGCTCGGCAACTTCAAAGTTATCTAGAGCTTGAAGAACTTTCAGTGGATCTATGAACTTTAAAAATATATAGATGTTTAATATATTATATTGGATACAGAATTATGATTTGTATATAATAATTTATGTGTTTGGTCCTCGGAACCTTCTATATTCTTCAAAGGTTGTCTAATATCGTTTAATTTTCTTAGGTGGCGACACTCTAATTGATAAATTAGACTATTACGTTCATGACGACTATGCCGTCGGAATGTATGACTCCTGCAAAGATGTCGTTTTCCCAATGTCAAATTCCAAAGCTATATATCTCATGTGTATGCCCTGGGCTAGCTTATGTGATCCTTACAGGTTGGTGCTTTTCAAAACTTCTGCTGTAAGCGAATTACAAATATAAATATCGAGCCGGATGCCAAAAAAAAAATTGAATTCATGACTCCAGCAAATGGGAATTAGACCAAGCATATTAAATTGATGATTTCACGGGGTTAGGCAGATGCTTAGGTTCTACTTCGACAAAAACTCATCATACAAATAAAAACAATAAGATTCACAAATATTTCTTCATGGCTAAAATTCTACCTCTGGCCCATTATGGTTGCGAGTAGTGGGGTATAGCTATAGTGAAATAACTAGAATATTGGCAGATTATTTATTTTAAAAGATATTTAAACCTCCAAAATAATTTCAGCTATTTCATCCTTAAATATGATCCAGGCCTATCAGATCTGAACCATTTGAGGGTCATAAAAGTGATTAAATTTGAGGTACAGGGATATTTTTTCAAAATAACCGCCTGTCAAAGGTAAACTATACAGAGATATTGATGTTTAATAAAAAGGCAGCATGGCCAAGACATGTTAATTCCCTACTAGATAATGACGGTCTGCTATAAGCATGGAATTAGGGCTTGGATCATCTAGATAAACCTGAAGATTTCCTCAGTAAGTGTGTATCGCACCTCCATGACCAAAAGATATTAAGAGTTTATGATGGGAATGGCTTGAGAGGTAAGTGTGTCTACGCTCTCTGAGAAGCTCTGGGATAGGGTTGGCCATTTTCTGAATAAATATCAAAGAATGGTTAACTTAAAGAGTAAATTTTTTCCGGGTATATTCCACTTTTCCCACGTTTTTCGAGGCATACTTCTAGAGACCTTATTTTTGAGTTGGGTTGTCTTAAAGAGAATGGCGTGGAGTTCCGGAAGGTAGTGACCTTTTTTTTTAGTTTTATTGTTAATCTTATTTTTCTAGTCTTTTTAGTATATATGACCACTGACTTTTGAAGTACACATGTGTATGCATGTATGTATCGTTAAGGTCACACGTCAAGGTTGTACCTGAAATTAAAAAAATTCTAAGATGATTATCAAAAACTGTCTTGGTTCTGATAGACAAATAATCTTAGCCCTTTTTTCTTTTAGGTTACTGCAATCTCTTGGGCTTACAGAACTAAGTCCATTCGTGCCATTTGATATTATATACCGAGTTTTAAAAACTAATGATTTGAAACCATTTGGCATCGAAGAATTCAACCCAACACTGATTCCCTGCAACGAGCCAATAAGTGTAAGAAAATCGAATAATTATATGGATTCTAGTCTGTTATGACAACTGAAGAATTTTTTCCTTTGCCAGAGGGAAAATGAAAACTGACGCGTCAGCATACAATTTCTTTATGTTGTCGAAACGAATCTACTATGTTAAAGGTAGAAAAAAGGTAAAGAATGTGGCACTGGACTTTGCAGTCACTACCGGCGGTGCTAATGTCTGTTTCATGGCCGTTCTGCCAGGAAAAACAATTGGGGGCTGGGGCCAGCCATCTTTCTCTTTCGCACCTCCTTCCTGTTTAACATTTCCAGATTTTCTCAGGTACACGTTAGAGCCGGGTCGACTCTGGCTGAACTTACAGAGTCAAGTCACTGACCCATGTTTCTAACCAAATAACCAGTGACACCAGGAAAGAAAGCAACGTACTCACCGAAAAAGAATTTAAAGTAGAGCGCGCTAACCTTTTGGCTAGGTGGCTAGCTATCTAACCCTATGCTGTTGATAGAAATATGAATCAAGCCCACGTTCTCTGTTCTTTCGACAGGCTACAAGAAACGAGCAAGGCTATCCTCATAGTTTGTGTCTTGGCCATTTTGATTTTTGTCATTGCTACATATCATTTTAAGTATGATGAAAATAAGATTAGGAATCGATAGAATATGAAATAATTTACTCTTTGTTTCTTACTTGAGAACGAAGCAGATCTGAAAGTAACTTGTTGTGCTTTTGTATTATTCACAATATTGTTGATTTCATAGTTAATGAAGAGTCTAAAGTAGTAATTTACATAAATTCCATCAACATGAATTTATTTCAGATAAAATAAAGGATGAATTTTCACGTAGACACTCTCTTGTGTCTGCTTTTGTAAAATAGCTGGGGTCAAACTTCACACTCTTTTATTTTAACAGAATCAAGTTCAATAATGTGAACCCTTTTGTCAACGAAGCTATGAACGAGTAAAAGGAAAAACAGATTCAGTACCAAAGATGTAAAGGTTACTAAGAATCATAGACTATAAAATCTGCGACTGATGGTGAAACTCATAGAAAACTCAAGGGAAAAATGTAATTTTACATAAAAAAAAAATCTTTGCTCGAATTTAAGGCTGATAAAATCCATTTTAAAGAAGGGTCGGGAAACTTTTTTAATCATTATTCCAAAATATTTTTGTGTAAGTTGATATTACTCTATGGCGAAGAGCAAGAAACAGCCAAATCATCTCTTTTTAGCATATTTCATATTATAGCCCCTAACGACAATTTTTAAAAGAAAACAATAACTAAACATTTAATTTAGACATCATTTATTTAATTTATGAATGTAAAACCTAGTACTAGTAATACATAACGATAATAATAGTAATATAAGTAATATATATAACAAATTGAAACCTATTGGGGTACCATTGAGGGTTGACATTTTCGGGTACTGCGACACATTATAATAATGATAACGGTGGTACAAGCATAGATTAGATTTGAACAATTAGGAAAAAGGAATTAGGAAGAATGAAAACATTCTTCCTTCAAGTTTATGAGAAATGATGTTGTTTTATGTTTCTTTACGATTGCTACAAATTTAGGACTTTTTGATGTAAGAGTGATTCAAATACAGTCTTCAGCGTTTAATCGCTTTCTGTTCTTCGTTTTAATGTTCATTAGAGTGGAAAAGCATTGTTCACACAAATATGTTGTTCCAAATAATAGTAATTTTTTACCGCCTATTCATGCACAATTTGGAAAGCCTTCGCAGCTTTTGATATCCAAAAAGACGACAGGCTGGGTTCACTCTCAAATTGTCTACGTGTTTCAGTATTAGATCAAAGTTCGGAAATCGCTTCTGCCAAACCTGAGCGTTCCTCTGATATCGTAGCAATTTCAGATTTAAAAGGATCTACAATCCAACTTACAGTACGTGTATCAAGATCTGGGAAGTAACCTGAAAACTGATTTTTGAATTCGATAAGATGTCTTACAATTGTATCCTTGATGTCAGCAAAAGTAATATTTTCGCAATCTTAAGAAACAAAGCTAACCTTGAAAAAGAAGCTATCTGTTCTGTTCTACTTTCTGTTTCCAATATTGCAACTTTAATCCAAACACTGTATCTATTTCTCTCGCTGAAATGATATAAATATTCTTTCCTTGCAATTCTTTGTTTAATATATTTATTAGCTCAAAAATGTTCACTAAATATACGGGATATACAACCCAGGAAGTTTTTAAACTTATTTGCGAGAATATTTTTTGATCAACCATAAAAATTTCGACTTCGATTTTGAGAGTCAAAACTCGATTTAGTATATTTCCTTGAGAGAGCCACCTTGCTAATGTATAATAAAGTAGGTCTGTATATTCAGCTTCACCGTCCTGACATAACTGACGAAATAGCCGCGTATTAAGTAAATGTCCGTTGATAAAATTTACAATCTTGACGACATCATGGATGACGGCTTCCAGTGTAGGTTCTAAATATTTGACCATAAGGGCCTGGCGATGGATCATACAGGGAGTAACTTCAAAATTTGGGTCATTTTTTTACGAAAGATGAAAAACCATTTATGTGACCAGCATAGCTGGAGCTCTATCCAAAGACACAGAAATACAATTTTTCCAATTTGAACTTTGCGCATTGAACTATTTATTTACTTTAATATAGACATCAATTCCACGAGATCTCAACTCGAGAGGAGAATAAAACAGCAATTCCTCTTCAAAAATGTCTGCACCATTGTAGCGAACATATACCATTAGCTGTGAATCAGTTACCTCATCAAGCTGAATAGCAAAATGTTTATCCTGTTTTAATGCGAAAATAACCTATTCCTTCACATTTTCCGCTAATATAGAAATTCGTTCTTTCACAGTTCTCGCTGACAAGACCACTGAATTCAGTTCCTTCGCTTATTTTTGACCATACATAATCTCTGCCTTTTTTACAGCAGCTGGTTTAATCAAATCTTACCAATAGTGTATTGTTTCTTATTTCGAGCAATTAACTAGGCTACTTGAAAGCTAGCCCTTGATCCTGAACTCTGATCAAATGTACCAAATAAGTTGCTATGCAATCTTTGTCTTTTAATAGATATTTCTAATTTGCAAAGTATTCTCGTGGTTTGGAAGACAGGTGTGAGTGCAAGTTATCTAAGAGTTTCTTCAACTGAATTTTTTTGAAAGATTCTGAAGTCAGTTTCTTCATACATACAACACACTGTGGTTTCATTGCTCCATTGTCTTTAATTTGTGTAAAACCATAATTAAGTAATTCGTCTTGGTATGTTCTTTTCTAGTTGCTGCCATATGAAGGGAAACTGAAAATAATTATTAAAATACTTGAATTAAATTTTCAAATTGCGGCAAACCTTTATTGATATATTGATGACTAATGATAAAATGGTGGTCTTGTCAGCAACAAACTAGAAAAACTGGCTCTCTGACTCGTCAATGAATTTGTATCTTGACGGCATGGCACAGACTGTGCAGATAGCCGGGGCTGTGCTTTACTGCGCAAAGATTTAACTCGAGAACACTCTAGTGGTGGGGAGCGAGATGGTGTGGCCTGCATATGTTGTTAAATTATTTAAGTTGAAAAAATTACTAACAGGTTCATAAAATAGCAAATTAAAAATAAATACTTTTTACTCACAAAAGTTACATTTTTACCCCCAAAAATTTCATTTTTACCCCATTTGGGGTAATTTACCCTGGTTCCGCGACAGCTAATTTAAAAGGAAATTGAAACATAAAAATGGCCAAAACTGAAGAGAAAAAAAGGAAAATAAAAAAGTAGAATTATATTATGAAAATTAATAAATATTGGAATATAAATAGAAATGTTTAAAACAGAGAACTCTTTAACCTAAAATGTTTGTCCGACTCGTAAAAAACGTAATAAAAATGCGTACTAACAAATTTTTGATGTGTATTTCAAAGTTTTTTTTATATAAAAAAAGTGTGTATCCAATACACAAGTATTATGCTTTATATTGAGAGAATTGATTAGTGTTTTAATATGCACCTCATAATTAATAAAAATAAAGACCTTATTTTCAGGAATACCTTTCTGCATGTTCTTGTGTTGATTGTCAGCGTTCTTGTCCTGCTCCTCCTCCATACCTTCCTCCACCTGCTCCATGGATGATTGGCTCACTTGACGGACTCACTTTTATTATTACAATGATAATTGTTGTGTTCGGAACTGCCTTCCTTATTGTCAGTTACTACTTTATTGTGACCAGAAAAAAAGGTTAGATATTAATTTCCATAGTTCCATCTCTTTTTATGGATGAAATATACACTAACAATAGACATATAGACATACAAATAGAACGACAGATGGATAAATAGACAGAAATAGAAATAGAAACTAACAATAGGCAACATGACCATCAAGAATACCTCAGAATTTCTTTTCTTATTTAAAGCAATTTTTTAAATTTTGTGGATATTTCAGTACATTGAAATTGTCTCAAAATGACTTTAAATTTTGCAATAGAGACTTACAGCATTGACTTTGAACGAAGTAAAGGACTAGTGGCATATAATACAATGTAAAGTGCCTAGCCCTGGCCCCCTAGTGCCAGACATGAAATTCAGATTAGATATCATAGCGTAAAGATATTATGATTCTTATTTTACATGGTAGACTTTTAATGGGGAAAATCATTTATGTAGCAATAACAAATTTTAAAGATTGAAAAGTTTCTTAAAGCAAAATTATCATGCAACTCCTTGTAAAATAGAGCAGCAAGTGATCTAAAAACTTAAATTCTATCCGAAATTCGGCTGATCATTATCATCTTCAGTATTGCTGTTGTTAAACTTCTTATTGTCAGTTTTATTTCAACTTTGACTCTGCATCTATTCGCTACTTTATTTCAAGTAGCCTCGCACTACAGAGCTTGTTCCATAAATTCATCGTCACTGTTAATAAAGTCACAAAGTCAATTTCTCGTGTAATTTTCGATGAGGTAATGTCCAACAATCAAACCTTGTAGGTTATGATTGACCAGAATTCTTATTTCGTAATGTTAATCATATTATATGTTTTGATTCTTCCTGAATAGCTATTTCCTTCAAGAATATTATTGGAAAAGTTGGGGATTTCTTTATTTTAAAATGGATGAATCAGTCAAATTTGAGTGTTTTATTTTCTCTTTGCACCGTGTCGTTTGAACCAAATACTAAGAAAATCAAACATGTCTTCATCCAAAAAAGCGAATCAGTTGAACAATTCAGTTCAAACATTTTATTCCCTGCGAATACAAAGAGTAAAATTAAAAAATAATCGCTAATCAACAGGCCATAAATTTCTTTTAAACCATATAACAGCAAGTACGCAAAGGCCTTCAATCAAACTCAATTGTGTCTTGTTTGTTTCTTGTTTTCAATTGTTTCAAATTATTTTTTCTTGTTTTTTTTATATAATCTACTTAGCAACATCTAACTTTACTTATGTTGTGTCTACTTCAATCAGACTCTGTTGATGAAACCTTAGTTAGGGTTAGTCTTCGAACAGAAATAGGTTTTATTTCATGAAGAACTACCTATATTTTCTTTCCTAAAAATGGAATCCAAAATGTCAAGCAATAGATAATTTAAAATTATTTAAACTGCATTTAATAGTTAAAGTCCGAATGGCCCTTAACCATCCGAAAGACCTAAGATTATCTTGGGAGTCTATAGTTGAGAATCCTTGAAACAAGGAATATTATGTAGTCGAGTCGAGTCATACCAGCTCTCCAATTTTGGAGAGCTGGTCGAAATAAATATCTTAATAATATAATACATTTCCAGCAATTCAGATGTATTGAAACGTTTATCTGAAACGAAAGCACAATAAATGAAAAATCAAAGATGAAAGAAAAATGAAATAACGAAAATATAATACCATAATGAAATAATGAAAGAAAAATGGCAAAATTAAAGCATAATGACAAAATCTTAACATTAGATAATTGAATATGACGCTTAAAACTGATTTGAATGTAAAAAAAAAATGTATGATATTCTTTTGGAATAACTATAGCTTCTTTTCTGTGTCTCTAATCTCGTCTTAGTGTTTTGAAATCCTGTTTCAGCACTGTGATTTATTCTTTGCTGTCGCTGCAATCCACAACTTGAAAATAAACTTGAACCTTCTGTCTCAGAACGTGGGGAGTATGTATTTATTGAACTTATGAAAGCTGCGTTCAGTTATTAGGGATTAGCTGATAGCTCAGTATAGAAAACCATATATTTTATTTAATTTCCCGCATTATTTTTATTTTATTTTCAAACTCCTGTCCCCCTCCTCACAAAAAATATTATTTTTATACCCGAAACCCACAAAAAAATAATGTTAGAAGAATTGGAAGTAAAATAATAGTTCAAAGATTATTTTTAGTAAAATAAATCGTATGAGGTAGAAAAAAGTGTGAAGAGGGGAAGAGAAGACTACCGAGCAACACATGACAATCTATTTTCTTTGACATAATAATTTATTCTCTGTTGATTATTTCGTTTAGAGAGGGAGACCAGACCTGTTTTCTTACATGGGATTTCCACTACTTCTGGTATAATTCATGGAGAGCCAAATTGGCGAGAAAAGGCTGGATTTGCTATCGAGACTTTTTTAAAAGAACTTTTTACGAAATGGGGAAGCTGTAAGTATTATATTTTATTGCTTATTTTTATAATTTGTACTTAAAATTTAAATAACTACTTGTCTTAGGAATTTTTTTTTAATATATGCATAATTATATTTTAGTTTTTAGGTCTCCATTTGATCAAAAGTATAAAGTTTTTACGATAAGCAAATAAAACTATAGAACTTGAAAAGTATGAAATTTCAAAGCATTCACAAAAATTCTAGTGAATATTCCACAAAGCTAACTGTAGTTTGGACATCTTAAATTACTCCTTTATTTTAACCTTATCGAAGAATATATTTCTAATTATTCTCTTTCTTCTCTCCCTCTCATTCTCCTACCTTCTCTCTTTCTCTCTCTCTCTCTCTCTCTCTCTCTCTCTCTCTCTCTCTCTCTCTCTCTCTCTCTCTCCTTCTTTATTTCTCTGTCTTCTTTTCTCAAATTCTCATCTATTCAAGAGTATATTGTAGCTTTTGTTATGGGTTTACCTTAAAGCTTAGACCTACATTAAAACTAAATTTTCTTCAAACTTACATTATAATTTAATTGATTACAATAAATGCTTCTAATAATAAAACTTAGGCCTTTTAATTTACAACCATTTGTGTTACAGGAAAAAATATCTTTGGTACAAGTCAACTGTTATCCTAGCTTTTAGGGAAAAGATGAAAACAAAATAAAAAAAAAACTTACAATTTAGTCGTTTTTATCAAACGTTTCTTTTTTTCAGTTTTCAGTATATTTCTCGCCCATGGAATTTTATGGAAAAAGAGGGCTACGTTTTTGATTTTACAATTGTTTCCATTGATTGCAGGATGAATAAAGTTTAAAGATTGGTTAGGTATTGTTTTATATTACATGTCTCTCAACAAACAAATGTGCTGTTAGCACAATCAGAAAGAACATCTTCTGGATGAACAAAAAGTAGTTTAGTGTCCCTTAATAAGTGCTTGTGATAGACATAATCACAAAAATGTGTATTACCAAAAGTTCTAAACTTGAGAAGCGGTTTTCATGCCTAGGATAGGCCTAGGATAGCATTATTGTAAACAAATTTTCCTTTCAGTCTGTGCCCGTCATCCAGTTATTGTCCTTCTTGTTAGTCTAGTGATTTCTGGTGGATTATGTGCAGGTGTAATTTTTCTGAAGATTACCATTGATCCTGTTGAGTTATGGGCTGCTCCCGAAAGTAGGACAAGAATTGAAAAGAATTATTTTGATGAAAATTTTGGAGCTTTCTACAGAACTGAACAGATCATCGTAGCTGCTAAGGACTTGGAACCAGTATGTCTTTTACTATTACTACTTGGTCTCTTATTTTTAAATAATGCATTTTTGCTGACACACGGTATTATTTTACTCTAATTTCTTCATAGTCGGAAATTAAAAAAAAATGTGTCATTTAGTCGTAACCACTTTTATACCAAACTAATTACTCCGTATTGTAAACTTTCTTTACTTTTGTTAAATTGACATATCTTTAACTTTAGCCTTTCAATGTTCAATGTCGCCAATTTGATGTCTCGCGGTCGGCCCTCTATTTATTTAAAGTGGCTACTTTTTTGTATTGAGAATTTTGTATTGAGGATTTTGTATTCTCATTTTGCTGAAATTAATTAAATTTTATGCGCTAATTCTCAAAGATGCCAGTGAAAACATATCCCTCGGATTGCTCAGCTTTATGACAAAGTTGCATATTTCTTGTGGAAAAATTTAAGGGTGGTTATTATAAAAAACAGTATATAATGATTTAGTTTCACCACCTAACTTAAATGAAGATATTTCCATAAGACTTTTCTGAAGATCTTTTCATAAAACTTATTTCATAAATATCTTTTCATAATCAACGGACTTACTCAATTTCATTTGGACTTTGTTTTGTTCTGTGTGAAATCTTAATAATACAAAATAAAAATTAAGAATATAATTTGACTTAACTGAGGTTGTTTAATTTTGTATAAAATATCTAAATATAATTCTTCTACTGTAGTTTACTGTGAATTTTACTGACGGAACATCGAGAACATATGGACCAGTTTTTCGAAAAGAGTTTGTGCGCACTGTTATGGATCTCCAAGACCGCATTTTAAAGGTAAGTTAAATGCAAACTATGGCAAAAAAAGTTTATTTTTTTCTACTCTGTAATCTTTTGTTGGTGAAGGGTAGAATAGGATTAGGTATTCAAATGTACGGCCCAACTGCTTTTATGAAAAGTCTATAAGCTATTCAAGTTAATAAATTTATATATTATGGTATTTTATTTCTCGGAAAAACGCACGATTTCAGATTTGGAGACAGGGAGTCTTGGATATGCTGAAGCTTTTTCTATTTTTTCAGCAGTTTTTACTGATAACAAGGCTCTAAAGCTTGATTTTAAAAATTTCAAATTTCACATCTTTGCTATTAGCAAAGATGTGTGCATACATTGCTGCAAAAGTTAGGAATTTCGGCTTCTATTGACAAGGATTGCCCTTTCTTTAAAGCCCGTCACCAAGAAAGGTTTGTCGAACTTCTCAATATTCACTCAAGAAGCTTGAGCTTGGCCAGCCAGCCAGTGTTTTCTTTCTTTTCTTTTTGCTTTATTATTAGTCAAGTCCAAATTCTCGTCAGCTCAAGAATGTGTTAACCTAAGGTCTTTCGGGAGCCTGTAGGTAGAAATACAACTCATACTGAAAAGTTCTGACTTAAGCATTCAATTTTGAAGATTTTGGAACATAAAGCACTTATTTTGATAAGATGTTTATACCTGCAAATCATAACTTAATTATTGTTTTTGACTACCCTTCATATGTTATGTTTTAGGCTGTAAGTGAAGACGGTACAACCATCAAAGACTTCTGTTTCAAGCCACTCTCTCCTGCGTTTAAAGCTTGCACAGTTCAGAGTGTCGGAGGATGGTTTCAGGACAATATTGACCTGCTCGACGTTCAGTATCCTGCAGGAAATACTGGAGACAACTTCACTTATCTAAGCCACATAGAATATTGCGTTGCGTAAGTCTATTTAAGTCTACTAAGTTAATATCAGAAAATTAATGTTTATATAATGTTGTTATTAACATTATAACATTAATTTTAAGAAGAGATTAGATTAATTTTAAGTCGCTGAGACTAGAAATACGTGAAGGTGAAGAGGTGATATTTGTTAACGAGAAAATCGACCAAGTGAACAGCTTCACTTACCTGGCTAGTATTATTATTATTAAAGATGATGGTTGTAGTGAAGATGTGAAAAGTAGAAATGCTGAGGCCCAGGTTTTTTTTTCACAATTGAAAAAAGTTTGGAAGAACAGGAAGACAAATCTGTGAACCAAATATAGGAGAGCGCGGTCTCTCCGAAAACAGAGGAGGATCTGCTAGATGTTTTCTATAGTAATTGGCTACTGATTGTTTTGGGTACCCAGCTGACTGACTGTATCTAAAAAAGTGAGTTGTACGAAAAATATGGTTTAATCCGCTTTCTAACGCTATAATGAGAGAAAGGATGAGATGGCTAGGGCACGTTCTGCGGATGAAAGATGACAGATTGCCAAAGATTGTCCGTTTCGACCAACTTTCTAGGGCCAAACGAAAAGGGGGTCGTCCCAAAATGGGGTTAGAGGAAGTGGTAAGGAGAAATTTAAGGGAAATGGGAACTTCTTGGGAAGGTGAAAAGAGGGGGGCTTTGAATAGATTGGAATGAGGGAAGAGCTTTCATAGCTGTGTTGGCCTCAGGCGGCATGGTGCCACAGTGAGTTGTTAGCAGTTGTAGTAGTAGTATATATAAGGGGGTTGGGGCCAATAAATTCTCCTTTTTATAGCTCCAACATATTGATTGTATTAGTTGCTTTGTTTTTTTTCGCTATACATTTTGAAAACGCTTTGCTTTTTCGCTCGGCGTTTGAGGGTCACATTTGTGCAGGTAAGGTTGACACAACCATAAAGAAATTTTTTTATTTTTCTGTACGATTATGCTCATATCTATCTATTTTTGAATTTAATTTTTATTAACTTATTATTGGTAAATTACACGGAAACTAAAGGAGAAAATATGAGCAGATCAAAATATTTGTATTTTGGGGGGGGGGGCGGTTGACCTGAAGATATCCACTCTACGTACTTGTCTGCCAAGAAGCGATACTTTTAGGGGCGTCCCTAATAAATAGTATTTGTTCTTTATTTAAAAGTTTTTAAAAGTTATTAACGATGATCACGTAGTTTTATATCTGATCTGTGGTTTAGAAAGCAAACTCAGGGTGTTTTAGATTTTTTAAATGGGTTTACTTAACTATTTATCTTTTTGATGCACATGGGTTACAAATAAATAATATTGTTACATGCAAGACGTTCCCCAAAAACTTTACAGATATTTTAAACTATTGTAAACTTTGAATTTTCAGAAACTTCTTATTATATCAAAATGTATGATTGTCTTCAAGTATCATTTTATCGTTTTATTGTTTATCCAAATTATCAATTGTAGAATTGTCGTTTGAAGGTTTAACCCTTGAACAAAATAATGCTTCCGAGAAATAAAATTTATTATAAAATACTACTGTAGGTGTGAAAATGCAGTCAAAGTGCAAAGACAATTTAGAACGAGAACTTTAAAAGTGGTAAATCAATTGACTGAATTCAATAATTCACAAATTGTTGCTTCTGAGGCCTCACTGCAGAATTTGTTCTCAACATATTTTGGTCATCTTTGAAGAGTGCCTGTTACTACTAACTGTGATTTTTTCTGCACTACCTCCTCTAATTCAGGAAAGCATTTTACCACCTGTACAAAAGCAATTTCATTTTAGCAATCCCGCTGCACCAATCGACTTAAACTTTGGAAGAACCAGCTGTATGGCGCCATTTGGTGGTCCTGTATTTCCTTACGTAGCGCTTGGGGGATACTTAAAAGATGGAGAAATTTCTTCAGATAATGCAAATTACATGGCGGCTACAGCGTTAGTCCTAACCTTCCCATGCATAAATAAGCCTACTAATGCTACCTACAAAGAGGCTGTTTATACGTGGGAGAAAAAGTAAGGGTTTTCATTCTTGTTTTTACTCCTTTCTTGTCTCATTTTGTTGCAGTTGTTTTTACCCCATCATATTAAGAGTTTGTAAATTGTTTTTATTGTTTGTATGTCAAAACTTGGAAATTTTTGTAAAAATAATATAATTTTCAAATTCTTACTTACAACAATAGTCCAAGAATAAAATGTCCGTCTAAATTGAAGTCTGGTTTAAATAAAGTTCGTCCAAAATCTCTTTTAGCTTTGACTCTTGACTACGAGTATATTTCTAAGAATATAACTCTACATGAAATCAAGCCCCAAAGGCTGAGAAACCCTTCGTTTGGGGTATACCGGTTATGAAAACTTTGTTTGATGAATTTATAAGTTTTTTGAATTTGTTTTTAGTTCTAGGGAGGATGAAGATTTTCTCTGAAAATTAAATGAATGAAATTGATGAGGATATTTTCTGAAAAGTGAAACTAAATTTTGAATTACGTCGCTACTGCATGTTAGTAAAACTTTCTTTCTAGAAGACCTTTATGAACCAAAGAAAATGAGAGTAGCCTCTTTTTTCAAGTTGACAAAAACCTACTTAAGTAAATTATCAGTAGTATGTAAAAGTCCGTGTTAGTATTTGTTATCATACCAGTAAATTTTTGCAAATTCTCCACTGCAAATGCTGCTATAATAGTTTCTCTATTAAAACCTCCTCTCAAAATTCCGGGCATTAGAATGTCCAATCAGAGGTACTAATTCACGAAGATATACGAGGAGAGGAGGCAAGAATTCTTTTGATTTTTTTTTTAAGAATATGCACACAAAAAAAAGATTTTTTCTAAGTCAAGAAACATTTTGTTTGTGTTTTGATTTTTTTTTTTTTTCAATGTAAACAGCAAAAAATGTCTTTTTTTCAAAAAATAAGGGGGCAATTCCCCCTACCTCTAATTGGTGTGTGTATAGTGCGGTCAAAATATTTCTATTGTTTCAAATACACTGGCTCAGGATATTTCCCTCTATTTGAAGTATTCTGAAAAATCTAGCACTTGACAGAAAAATAAGCTTGCTTGAGTTTTATAGAAAATTGAAACTGTAAGGTAAAATTTATTTATTTCATGGCCTGTAAAAGGCCATTGATGGCTTTATAAATCTGTCTTTTTTTTTCTGCGAGCTACAGGAAGATTTTCCGGCCCTTAATCCTGTTTTGTTGTGCGCCTTTTCTTTTCAGTAAAACGTTAGTTTTTCAATATTCTAAAAATATTGGGTAAATCGGGAAAATGTAATTTACCGGCGTGATATTTCAGAAGATCCTGAGATCTCACAGTAACTTGAAGAGCATAGAGAGAGTGCTTTCGGAGCGGGGCCAGTCTCGTCTACAGCAGACATTAGAAGAATTAATTGTGGTTGTTTTTTAGGTATTTGGAAGTAATTCTTGACTGGGAAAAAAATATTAAGCCCACCTATATGGAGATTGGATACCAAGCAGAGCGGTCAATTGAAGACGAGTTAAACAGACAGGGAGAAGAAGATCTTGTCACTATTGCCATTAGCTACTTGATTATGTTCGTTCACATATCTTTGGCCCTTGGAGATATAAGATCATTTCGTACTATTATGGTATATGTTTAGCATTTCACTGGTTCAAGTTTCTTTTTTCAGTGTTCTCTTTCTGTCTCTTTCTCTCTCTGTCTATCTCTCTCTCTCTCTCTCTCTCTCTCTCTCTCTCTCTCTCTCTCTCTCTCTCTCTCTCTCTCTCTCCCTCTCCATCTCTCTCTCTCTTTCTCTCCCTCCCTCTCTCTCTCACTCTCTCTCTTTCTCCACCCCTCTCTCTTTCTGTCTCTCTCTTTCTCTCTCTTCTCCCTCTCACTCTCTTTTCCCTCTCTTCCTTTCTTTTTATCAAAACCTAATCAAAAGAAAGTTGAAAGGTTTATCATTACCAAGAGCCAGGTGGGGTTTTCCCTTTCTTTACTGTCTTTCAGTAGCAAAGATTAAAAAATTCCTTCATTAATCTGACTTCAAGTCCTTCCTTGCAACCAGAGGCATTCAAAGCCCCCAGAAGGAGCTGCAAGTCATCCCTCATTGTTGCTGCTGTGTGGATGACTTCCCAGTGAGGCTGGATTATCCTGTGGATATGATTCAGGCACCCTTGGTAGGTGCAACATGGAATTTTTTCAAGTAATCCGTTATTGTTGAAGAGGCTGAAGAGGGCATTACTATTGAAAAGCCTTTTTCTCACTTTCAAATGGTTCTTTTTTGGTTGCTAAACTTACCTTGGTCGATGTGTCTGGTTGTGGGCTCATCCATCAGATGAATACTGTATATGTTTATGGATATTTTTATCTGAACAAGGCTCCTCCGATGACAATTTAATTCGTTATGCGAAGTCTATTAACAGTGTTTCATTCTCATGAATTTCCCTGAGTCCTTGACTCCTAAGAACCACAGAACAGTAGGATTTAGTTACTATCCACTTTGGCATCAAAGTTACCAACAAAACAGACAAGATGCTATCTGAGATTTTGTTAGGGCTATGGACGACGATTTCAACAGCATTTAGGAAACTTCTGTTGTGACAGCATTTAGCCAGTTTTAATTGGATTGTTGTTTTAAACTTTATAAATTTTCTCGTTATATACTTGCTTTCTTACTCTGAAATTCGAATTCTGCCCTTTGAGACAGTGACGGATCCAGGGGAGGGGCGATGGGGATGCGCGCCCCCCTAACGTAGTCTAAATTAGTGTAATTTACTTAATTAACGCAAGTTTGCGTTAATTAAACTTGCTCCTAACGCAAGTTTATCGGATCAACCTATTTTGCGCCCCCCCCCCCTGAAAAAAATCCCGGATCCGCCCTTGCTTTGAGACATATGACGGTAAGTTTTAAAATAAATATCTTCTTTGTTTCTTTTTTGTTGTTGTATCACTGTGTAAAATTATAAATCCCTTAAGGGTTCCATTACCTGCGTCAGCCAAACTAACGTACAAAAGAGCTAAAATTTCTCGATCGCGTAATTTTCCATCTCCCTCAAAGCCTGTTTTGTTTTGGAGAGACAGACCACGGTTCTTTCAGCTGAGAAACCAAGCTTAACGTGTGAATCTGTTTTCAAGAATTGTGTAGGGGATGGCCGTATTCGTTGCCTGAAATTCCATGGGTGGTTCTTAGTCGCCATTAAATTCTATAGTCGGTACCATGTTGGCTCTCAATTGAACAGTTCTATTGGAAAAATTTCTTCTGTGGCTAGTAGTTAATTTGCCGGCCAATTCTAGTTCTTTGTTCAGGCTTAGGACTGAATGTATGAGTACAGGCGAAGTTAAATAGGAGAAAATAATGTGATATGAGGTACATGAAAAAATGTGCCTGAGAAAGATTTGTTGGTGGTTCTTTATTTCAAGAACATTATCACAAGCACATAATTTCCAACTGGTAGATTTAAACTGTAAAGGTATTCATGTATATGGTTAGAAAGACACTTTATTTCATTATTTGTATTTTTCTTTTTTTGTGAGAAATAAGAAATTATCCTTTTCTTTCTGTAAAATTTAAAACTGATTATGTAGACTTTTCTCCTAAATGTAACAGACTTTTTTCTTTAATATACAGAGTCTTAATTTCTTTTTCTTCCTTTTTTGGTAGCCTTAGTCATTCTTTTAGCCATGTATTTGGTCTAAACTGATTAAATAATGTAGTAACCTATCTAAGAGCTGGGGAAAAGTTTTGAAATATTTGGCTCATAAATATATCCGGTTTTTTTTTAAGGAGCCGATTGGACAATATCCAATCGGCACTTATGTGTACTTATTATGTTTTATGTGTTTTGTTGTATTTGTAATATCCATGGCCCATGGGGCTTTTCTGAGAAACATATCTACATCTATATATCTATATCCTCTTTTAATGCCAAATCTGGAGTCTCCCATGATTCATCGGGCTGTTTTCAAAATATTGACTTTGGTGTGCTTCACTTAATTAGCAGCTGATCAGAATTTCAAACATTCAAGGCAATTTCCAAGCTGCACAACAGGTCTCAGAATCATAATTCAACTTTTACTTATTTATAGCATTTTAGAGTGTGTTGACAAGAATAAGGAATAATATATAAATTCATTTACTGTTATTCCTTGTCCTTTCAAGACCTCCTTTTTGTTATTAGATACTCCTGCTTCCTTGCCCTATGTGGACCTAAAAATGTATACTGTTTTATCTTTATTGTGATTACTGACGTTTGGAAGCCTATTTAGGGTCTTAAAAACAAAAACTAGCTTATACAAAGTCAATTCCTTATAGTTCCCTATATTATAATTTTAATTCTGTTCCCGAGTCTCCCCCTTCCAAATCAAAAGAGGCTAAAGAAAAGGTACTTGATTTAAGCCTTTTCGTCATACACGCTTCTTTAGCCAGCGATGTGAGCAGATGGGATCATTTTCCTTCCCCAAAGCTCAATTTATATAACAGTTTTAAAACAGAATTTTTTTTTGAAACAAGTCTTAATAAGATATTTGTGCCGGTAAAGTTCTCCCTACAAAAGTTTTGCCCCCTCCCTTTCCTGTGTGGCAAAAAATGTCTGCAGCATTTACTTGAAAATTAATTTTTTTATTTTGCCTTATATATTTGTATATTCATTCTCCTTTTTTTCTAGATGGATAGCAAAATTAGCCTAGGCATTGCTGGTGTGGTGGTTGTCTTATTGTCCGTGATGACTTCGATTGGATTCTACGGATACATCGGATACCCAGTTACTCTTATTTGCTTGGAGGTATGTAAAGAATTTCAGCATTTAGTTTGTTGAAAATATTATCATTGACATTAAACATTTTAGGGAAATAATTTGTAGTGAGGCGTTTACCCGACCGTGTTATTGCATTTTAGCAATGTTTCTTAGCAAGGATTATGCTCCTTGGACAAAATGTGATAACTTGGGCTTTTCTTACATGCGTATAGTCCTACTTTGGCTTACAACATTTTCAAGAAAAGAGTATTATCCTGGATATTGTCTGTTTGGCAGTGGCAAAGGCAGGAAAGAACATGATCATATAAGCTAAACCTAAGACATTCGCTAGGAAAATAGAGACACGCAGAGAGAGATAGAGAAGATTTTTATGTGATTCTTGGCAACGCTATATATTTATTGCTTCTTTTTAAATTCAATTATGAATTTAACTACGCTACATTTTTAATTTGAATGAGTTAAAATATTTTATTTAACCAGTATGTTTTGTATTAGAAATTATATTGCTCGTTCAGGATTATGCGCTCTACCAGTAGAAGGGCCTTATTGACTCCCACGCCCACAATACCCCTTCGAATCCCGATCCGGACACTGTTTTTAAAACTCCCACGCCCACACCATATAAGGGCATAGAGTCATTAGGGAGAACACGTGGTTAATGGGGTCAATGACCTCTTTTTCCAAGGTCGATTTATTTGTTGTTTCTATGTGTAATAGCTCCGGGGCGAAGGCTGCACACGCGCATTGAATTCTAACGGGAACAATGTTATTGATCTAGGACTCGAGGGGGAAGTGAATTTCCGAGAAATTGATTGCATAATCGAAGGGGAAGTGAATTTCCGAGAAATTGATTGCGTAATCGATTGGGAATTTTATTGATTCACGAAGGGGAAATTAAGAAACATTAAGGCTTCATTGTTGTTTGGCTAGCCTGTCCTGAGAACTTGATTTACATACTCGCTAGGGGAAATTATTGAGACCCGAAGGTGAAATTATTAAAAAAACCGTGATTCATTTTTGTTTGGTTAGCCGGTACTGAGAAACTGATTTACATAATAGATGGTTAGCGTACTGAGTCGCGACGTGGGGAATTAAGAAACAGTAAGGCTTCTTCAATCTGACTGCATGAGGTAGGTAGTTATTATTGATGTTTTGGACCCGTGCATGCTAGGGATGAATGTCAAGGTGTCCTGGAATAGGAAACAGTTAGATCATGTGTTTCCTTCTCAGCCAATCATCGAGTCGGATACATCCTCCTTCTCAGCCAATCAGAGACGTGCTTACATATGATTTTCCC